>NW_022196443.1:600000-1000000 GCF_008641045.1 Pistacia vera | reverse complement strand
CCCTAAATGTACTCATTATTATTCTATTTTGATTTAGGATGCAAATGGAGGCGTTAAATGCAAAACGGAACTAATTAGGTGAATTTGGACAGTTTTGACATTGCTTCGTAATCTGGGCATAACTCTCTCATCCAAGCTCCGATTGAGATGCTTCAAAATGTTGTGGAACCCTAAGAAAGAGATCTACAACTTTCATGTTTTGATTTTGGAGAGATACTTGCTGCATCAATGTTATAATCGGGATTGAATTTAACGCACCTGCACTGCCGACATTCTGGAACATTCCGCCTTGTCATGCAAGTTAAAGAGGTAGTTTATTTTTGGAAGATTTGAAGACCTATTGCACGCAAGTTACAGCTGGACACACCACTTTCCTATTTTATTTTAGGACTTTATTTTATTTTCAATTAATTAGAATCAGATTAGGATAAATGTTATTTTAGGATATTAGAATATTTTTAAGAGATTTAGTAGGATTAAAAGATTTGAATGGGATATGTTTAAAAGGGGAGAGAGATCAGATTGGAGAAAACACACACGCCTCTCTCTCTCTCTCTTTGCTGGAATTCGTTTTTCTTGAGTTTGTCATGACCATGAGCGGCTAAACTTTCAGAACTTGGTCGAAGGAAACGGAGACCTCGAAATCAATAAAACTGTGAGATCTATCTATTTTTAGTGTTCAACTTATGTTTTGAGTATTGGATGTTATTCTATGCATATTGTCATGATTGTTGCGTTTAATTACTAGGAGGCCTACTAGTTTATTATTTGTTGCAATCTACTGCTAAGTTAGATATCAAATCCGTAATTGTTTGATCCCTTTAACTTGTGAAGCAATCAGGGTTTAAGAATTTGCTGCGTCGGGAATTGTTAAGTCTTAAGAAGAACATTTGATTGAATTAAATGCAACCGCTTGTTTTTGTGTTGTTTAACTTCATCGATCTCTCTAGGTCTCAAGGCTACCACTAGATTAAATCTTTAGCGCTTGTCTAGGGTTGTTTAGTAGTAAGATTAATTAGATCGCTTGTTTCCTAATTAATTACAACTAAGGAGAGATAGGAAAATAGTTCCAATGGTGAATACTCAAAGTAAGAATTGATTTATTTTTGCATCAATGACCAGTAGTAAGATTCTGATGGTGGATGTTGACTTAGACCAAGTTTCGTTATTTTGATTGATTTCGGTAATTTAGGTTGAATATCTTTTCCTGAAATTGTTTCTATTTTTACTAAAATCCCCCCTATAATGGTTCACGTAACATAAAACTCGGCTAGACACTCTCCGTGGGAACGATCCCTACTCACACTAATACGTGTATTTTTAGAGTTTTAATTCTGGGTGCCTACGACAGCACATTAGGCATCTCATCTCTCTTGCCAATATTTTATGTCCTTTGGCATCGATCACACTCTGCACAAAAAGCAAAAGCATCTTTAAACAAAGTTGACCAATAAAAACTAGATTGCAATACCTTAAGTGTTGTCTTCTTGCCACCAAAATGTCGTCCACAACGAAACTCATGATTGTGGTGTAAAATGCTTTACTGCTCTATCTCGAGAACACATCTCCTTATGATTTGATTTGGACAGCTCTTAAACAACTAAGGATCATCCCAAAAGTAATGCTTCACTATGGATAAGAATCTCTTCTTTTCTTGAAAGGTCATATCAGATTTAATCACTCCACATGCAAGATAATTAACAATATTTGCATACCAAGACTTTTTTCCATGGATGGAAAAGAGTTTTTCATCAGGGAAGGTTTCAATGAGGGAATATTTTTCATCTTAATTAAGCTCCTCATGGCTTGTCGTCTCCACAAGTCTCGACAAGTGGTCAACCACTACATTCTAACATCCCTTCTTATCCCTAATAGTAAAGTCAAATTCTTGTAACAATAAAATCCATCTAATCAACCCAGATTTAGCATCCTTTTTACTCAGCAAATATCTCAAGGCAGCATGATTAGAATACACAATTACTTTAGAACCAATAAGATAAGAGCAAATTTTTTCGAAAGCAAACACAATAGCCAAAAACTATTTTTCAGTGGTGGAGTAATTAATTTGAGCATTATTTAAGGTGTGACTCGCATAGTGAATAACATGATGCAATTTCCCTAGATGTTGTCCTAAAACTGCACCTAATGCATAATCAGAAGCATCACACATCAACTCAAATGGAAGAGGCCAATCAGGTGACTTAAGAATAGGTGCAGATGTAAGTTTATCTTTCAAAGTATTAAAAGAATTTAGGCATTCATTATTGAAATCAAAAGTTGTTTCTTTAGCCAAGAGATTACATAAAGGCCTACTAATTTTGGAAAAATCCTTTATGAACCACCTATAGAACCCTGCATGATCAAGAAAACTACGTACACCCTTCACAGATGTAGGTGGCAGCAATTTAACAATCAAATCAACTTTAGCCTTATCTACTTCAATACCCTTACTAGATACCACATGCCCTAGAACAATTCCTTGCTTCACCGTAAAATTGTTAGAGTAGGTGCCCTATAGCCAGTCAATTATTGTGGAATATACTCTTTGTAACAATGTTTATTAATCAATAAAAGGCATTATCTACTATAGTATGTAAATCATAGTTGTATGTATTGATATATGTCCTTAAAATGTTAGAACCGTAACGAGGGCATCAAGTATTTCAAATCTTAATAGTGAAAACCTTATGAGCAGATATGGTGGCCATTCTAGAAATGTCCGTAGCCCTAGTATTATTCTGACCAAGGACACAAATAATACGGTAAGGCTATCATAGTGTTGAACAACTCTGTCAAAAGGTAGTGACTGATCTCACTTGTCAAGGTTGTTTGCCGACAACCTGGTGCAACACAAGGGTGCTTGTTGTAGGCAAGTTTACTAGATTGACCCACCAGAGGATTCCATATAGATGGTAACCCTAGTGTCTATGGAAAAAATCCTCTAATGAATGGTGGTGCATGTGATCCTTAGACTTGAGATCACCGAAGCACCTTGTGCACCGATTGGTGTAGTTTGACACTAGCCTAACGTAGTTCTATTTAGAGCTATTAATACGGTAGTGATTGGCTGCATCGAGGAGTGTATCAAGACTATGGTGGATTAACAGAGGATTCATCACTCTCGGGTATGGGAGAAGTTATCTCATGGCACAATTCAATTAATGACAATGACACTAAATCGTGATCACAGTGGGATTGAGTTGTTGCTCAATCTAATTTATTCTGGTCATTGGTCTAGTAACTGAATACAAATATATCGAGGATAACTGAGGTTGACACTATTTCTATACCTCAGTCTCAATTAGATAACAGATGATGAAAAGATTTGATTGTATGGTAACCATATTGTTGATAGGTAGATATTTCGCTGAATCTAAATCTATCAGGTGGCCATGATGCCTTGCTAGGGGCCAATCTTGGTATGTGTGCAATGAGACAATTGATTGATGTCAACCCGCGATACTACTCATTGCCGGTATGACAAGGAGCTTAGGGGTTACACACTAAGGAGACAGTTTAAGGATGGTTAACTATGGAAGGGTATTTTCGTCTTTTGGACAAAAGGGCATATTGGTAATTTTGTTGTGTAATTAAATTTACTGAGGTTGTAGCCTGTGTCCAATTTTATTATTGGAATAATTTAGCAAGATTACGAATTTAATTATTGAAGTCAATATTAATATTAATATTTATATTAATATTTAAATAAATAATTAAATTGGGACTTATGTGTAATTCCACCTAAGTTTGGGTTGTTGCTAAACTTTAGTGGTGGAATGGATATTTTCCTTTTCTATATATAGAAAGGATGAATAATATAGAAAGGATGAATAGATTTTGATAGATTCATCCATTATTCAGCCGTGGGTGAAAGAAAAATTTGAGAGAAAATTCTTCTTCTCTTTTCTTTTTCACTTCATCCTTCCAAACCTTGAATCCTTAAAGCCAAGCATTGGTTCTAGCAAAATCAATCTTTGGTCTCTGTTGTACTGTCTTCGTGTGGACGACATGAGTTCGATCCTATTCTTGGATCGGTAGCAAAATTGCGTTCAAAGACATTCGAAAGAGCCTCCAAACTTGCGTATGATTTATGATCCTTGTCTGGATTATTTTTATATTTGTTCTTTTCAATTTAAGCATGTAAAATATATACACATCAGACCCTGATCTTGGGTTATTTAGAGTAATCGACGGGAAAAAAATTTAGTTTTCCGCTGTGTTTACCCGTCGATTTACTTACAAAAATGACTCTTTTCCTAACTCAAAGTCAAGTTCATTTCAACACATCTTTTCAAAACTAAAGTCAAATTATCAAACGACTATCCAAATACAGAGAAGTCATTCATAAACACCTAAATAAATTTCTCAATCGTATCAGAAAAGATAGACATCATACTCCTTTGAAACGTGGCTGGGGCATTACATAATCTGAATGGCATCCTCCTATATGCAAAGGTTATGAATGGACATGTGAATGTTATCTTTTCTTGTTCCTCTGGAGCAATCAGAATCTGATTGTAACCAAAAAAACCATCAAGGAAACAATAATAAGAATAACCAAACAATCTTTCAAGCATTTGATCAATGAAATGAAGAGGAAAATGATCATTTTTAGTTGCAGCATTCAACTTCCTATAATCAATACAAACCCTCCAACCTGTAGTCACCCTAGTTAGCACTAACTCATCATCAGAATTTCTCACTACTATGATGCCAAACTTCTTAGGTACCAGATGGACTGGACTCACCCACTTGCTGTCTGAAATAGGATAAATAATCCTAGCGTCAAGTAGTTTCAAAACCGCAACTCTCACCAATTCTTTCAAATGTGGATTCAATCTCCTTTGAGCCTCCCTAGTTGGTTTGGACTCCTCCTCTAACAACACCTTATGCATGCACATAGTAGGACAAATTCGCTTAGTGTCAGCTATTGTCCAACCTATGGCTGCTCTATACTCACTCAACACCTTCAGTAATTTCTCCTCTTCCTCTAAGGTAAGATCTGAAGCTATAATCACCGAAAGGGTTTGATCTTGTAACGCCCAACATGGAGGTACATGATTTAATTTATGTTTTATAGCCCGTAGTTAATTTTTGTTATAATTATTTTAAGAGAATATGAAGAAAATGCCTTAAACTTGTATTAAGGGTAAAATAGCCTTTTCACTCAAAATTAGTTAAAATTGTGGGGAGTGAAAAGAGATAGAATTTCATAGAGAATACAATAAAAATAAGGGCATTATGGTAATTGACTAAGGGACAAGGATGGAATTTCTAAAAAAGTGTAAGGGCAAAATGGGAAAGCATGTTTAGAAAATAAGATGATAAGGGTTTGTAACCCTTATTTCCTTCATTCCACCGCCACTTTCCTCCTCCATTCTCTCTCAATTTTTCATTCACTTCTCCAAGGAATTTGAGGGCTTTTGAGTAGATTTTCATAGGGTTTTGATTCTAGGCATCAAAAGGTAAGAATTCATGCTCTTTATCTATGATTTATTTGTGTAAAAGTTGAGTTCTTATGAAGTTTATGCTTAGGGTTAAGAGAAGGATTTTTGAATCCAACAAAAGTAGAGAGCTTAGAGAGAGACTATAAGCATAAGGTAAGTAAAATTCCACTCAAATCCAACTCAAGTTAAAGTTTAAGAAAATCAATGGTAGAGATTATTTTATTATTGAGAATTGAGATAAGATTGATGATTATTTATGCTTGTTGTTGGATATATTTGAATATGAGGGTGTATGTGATGGCTTGATGATGGGTTGAAATTGGAAGAATGGAGAAATCTTTTGGGAGTGTTTGTGCCGTGTAGGTATGGTGATGATATAAGAGAGTTTTTCTCTCAATTTGGGTGGTTTAAGAAACCATAATTAAATTAGGGTTTATTCATGCACAATATGTTTGATGAAATCCCTAAGTGAAGTATGAGTTGGGTAGAAACCTTAATTTTATGTAACATTGCATATGGCATTTCATAACTGCATTTAAGTAAGAAATTTTAAGCATGAGCCATCCATATGCATATAATTGTGTTGTGTAGAAACTTGAGAATAAGAATGAGAAATAAAGAATAAAGAATAAGAATAAAGAATAAAGAATAAAGAATAAATAATAAATAATAAGAAGAAAGAATAAACACTCTAAGAATAAAGAGAAAGGAAGAATAAGCATTAAAGAATTAAAGAGTGTTAAAGAAGAGAAAAGAATAGGTTGTTGTGATGGGGAACCATGAGTGTTAAGAAGAAATTCCCACATACATGCCACCTTAATTGAGTGGCATAAGAAAAAGAAGAATTGTACGGCCCGTAGAGTGTATGTGGATGAGGGTTGTACCGAGAAGAATTCACTGCACGCCACCTTAATTAAGTGGCCTAAGAAAAGAAGAAGTTGTACGGTTCGCAAGAGTGCATGTAGATGAGGACTGTACTCACTCACATGGCCAAGGTTCCAAATCCATGCATCAACCGAGTCCGATCGGCAAAGAATAAGAAAGAAAGAATAAGAATAAGAAGAATGAGAAGGCTTGAACAAGCGAGAAAGAAAAGAATAGAAAGAAAAAGAAAAGAAATAGAACAAGAAAATAGAAATAAGAAAGAAAAAGCATTTTATGCATTATGCAATATGCATGATTTTATTCATGCATATTGCCATGAATTTCATCATGGTTATGAAGAATAGAAAGAATAAGAAAGAAAGAACAGAGAGAAGTAGAAAGAAAGAAAAGGACAGTGAGAGTTAGAAACAGAGAATAAACAGAGAAAGAAAAGAGAAGGAATTAAGGAAAGAACCTAAGAAGGAGAAGAGTTAAGGGATTTACTTCCTAAGCTTTTTATGCTCAACCGTGTTTTTTCCATATTTTTGCAGGAAATAGGTGAGTAGAGGTCAGAAGAACGTCCACAAGCAGGGAGGATTGGCATACTATCCACTGTCGCTAAGTTTTTGTACTTGTTATTTTGATATATGTAAAGAATTATGTTTTGTAAGTAAAGAAAAATTTGGGCCCAACTATTTTCATATACTAATTATGTATGTTTCTATTGTATATGTTCTAAAGTATATTAGTAGAAAGCAGTTATTACATTTGGTATCAGAGCTAAGATTTTGGGATTTGACAGTGTGCCATTCTCACTGCCGCGATATTTCGTAGCCGACTGTTGTAAGTTAAATTATTCCTTACTTAAAGTGTTGCATGAATTAATTAAATGTGGTTGTTTTGTAGATGAGGCATAGAACGAGCAAGTAGTAAGAAACAATGGATATGGGGGAACCTTCAACCCACAAAACCTACTCCCCCTCCCCTTGATGAAGCGGAATTCGAGGGATCGTACAGCAAGTCTTAGGAGAAAGACAGGGGAGAGTCGAACCAGAAAGAATTGAAAACCCCCTTAAGTACTGCCTACTAGAGAAGAAAGAGAAAGGCCGGTATCCCGATAGTACAGAATCGGATTGAGCTGATTTATGGGCTTCCAAGTCAACATCAGCCATTAGAATTTAAGGAACAACGAATCCTTAGTGGTAGAAGAATGGCTTTGGTCCGTTGAGTGTACACGGCATTGTTTCCTATGACGGATAGGGAAAAGATCCGGTATGCCAGTTTCTTGTTTTGGGGTGATGCGCGAATTTGGTGGGAATTGATGGAGGACACTCATGATGTTTTGGATGACCTGGGGTGAGTTCAGAGGACTATTTGAAGCTGAGTATAGAACGGAGGACCGAGTTCATGAGAAGGTCCAAGAATTTATCAGTTTATAGCAGGGGTCTAGCACAGTGAAAGAGTATTCAGTGAGATTTAATTCCCTTGCCAGGTTTGCACCCAGAATAGTCAGTACTCCAGCATTGAGAAGAGATAAATTTGTCCATGGGTTAAAGCAGGAGATAGCTCGGGTATAATGATGGGTGTTGATCCCCCTCAAACCTATAGTGAGGCTTTACGGTAAGCATTGAGGGCAGAAATATTTGAGAACAAAATCACCCCAGCAGGTCCCTTGATAGGAGGATCAAGTGAACCATCTCCCGCCCCGCAGAGGGAAAGATTTGAAAGTGCAAGAAATGAGAAGTGAGAATAGAAGAAGTTTCAGGCGAAGAAGAACAAGAAAGATTGGCAGAATAAACGGCCGAGAACAGCGGAGTTTCCCTCATGTCTTAAATATGGGAAGACTCATCCAGGGGAGTGTCTAAAAGAGTTGGGCCGTAATGTATGTTATCGATGCTGGCAGCCAGGGTATTTGATGAAAGTTGTAAAGCTTCCCTTCCATCTACAGCACAGACCTCTAGAGGCACTAATGCCAGGGTATTACAGTAGCACAAGGTGAAGCAGAAGCCAATCCATCAGCTATTAGAGTCAATTATTATTTCATACAGCCTCTTTATGGTTTAATTGATCTAGAGCCACTCCTTCATTTATATCTTATGGGATGATAGAAAGATTAGGTTTGAAACCTACTAGAGTGAGCCAACCCATTAGATAGATTACCTGATGGGGTTAGTGTTATGACCCATGAGATGCTGTCAGGAGAGTCTATGGTGATCCATGGTCGGGAGTTATCAGTTGATTTAATAGTGTTCGATATGCCCGACTTTGATGTGATTTTGGGTATGGATTTCCTAGGGAGGTATAGGGTAGAAATTGACTGTCAGAAGAAGAAAGCGAGATTTAATCTTGATAGTGGAGATAAGTTTAGTTTTGGAGAGGGCCATCAGCTGAATATGTTGATTAGTAGCATGAAGGCTAAAAGTGTTAGTAAAAGGGTGTTCGGGGTATATAGCTCATGTGGTGCAAAGTAGAGATGTCCCACAACCAGAATTGCAGAGCGTGCTAGTAGTCTGGGAATTTCCGAGGTATTTTGGACGACTTATCGGTTTGCCTCCGGAAAGAGAAGTTGAGTTTAGTATTGAACTAGCACCAGAGACAGTGTCGATTTCTAAAGCCCCTTACCGAAATGGCCCAACCGAGCTCTAGGAATTGAAGAAGCAACTTCAAGAGCTCTTAGATAAAAGTTTTATAACGACAAGTCATTCTCCCTGGGGAGCTCCAATTTTTTTTGTAAAGAAGAAAGATGGGTATTACAGATGTGTATTGATTACAGAGAATTGAATAAGGTGATAGTGAAGAATAAATACCCGTTACCCTCGGATAGATGACCTTTTGATCAGTAAAGGGTGCAGCGGTATTTTCCAAGATTTATTTGAGGTCGAGTTATCATCAGGTAAAGGTGATAGAACAAGATGTAGCTAAGAACCTTCCGGACAAGATATGGGCATTATGAATTTGTGCTGATGCCTTGGTTAACTAATGCCCTAGCAATTTTATGGACTTAATGAACAGGGTGTTCCATGATTGTCTAGATCAGTTTTAGTGGTATTTATTGATGACATCCTGGTTTATTCGAAGTCGAGAGAAGAGCATGAGGAAAACTTAAGATTGTGTTGCAATGATTGAGAGAAAAGAAGTTGTATGCCAAGTTTTCTAAATGTGAGCTTTGGCTTGATCAGGTGATATTTCTGGGCCATACGTTTCTAGTGAGGGAATTTCAGTGGATCCTAGTAAAGTAAAGGCATCCTAGAATGGCAAAGGCCGAAGACAGTAAAATAAGTGAGGAGTTTCTTGGGACTAGTAGGTTACGACCGCCGGTTCGTGGCAGGGTTTGCCCAGTTAGCTAAGCCATTGACAACTCTTACCAACAAAGAGTTCCTTTTATATGGTCAGCGGCTTATGAGGAGAGTTTTAAAGAGTTGAAGAAAAGATTAACGATAGCTCCAGTGTTAGTGTTAGTGACCAAGTAGGGTGTAGATTATGACATTTATACAGATGCCTCCTGTAGGGACTTGGCGCCGTATTGATGTGTAGAGTAGGGTTATAGCTTATGCTTCTCGTCATTGAAAGAGTACGAGACAAGATACTCGACACATGATTTAGAGTTGCAGCAATAGTCTTTGCCTTGAAGATTTGGAGGCATTACCTTATGGTGCCAAGAGTAGTATCTACACCCACCTAAGAGTTTAAAGTATTTCTTTACTCAGAAGGAGTTGAATATGAGATAGAGAAGATGGTTAGAGCTAGTTAAAGATTATGAATGTGAGATTAAATATCAGGCGGGGAAAGCTAATGTGGTAGCCGATGCTTGAGCAAAAAAGCTTGTTTGTCCCGACTCAAAAGACAGAAATAGGTAATAGAAGAGTTGTGTAAAGGGCATATTAGGTCATACCAAGAAGGATTTCCGGTTAGAGGTTCAGCCTACCTTACTAGAAGAAATTAAGAGAAAGCACTAATTGATTAGTGGTGTCAGAAAACAGTTCAGCAAGTGCATGAGGGCAAGGCATCAGAGTTTCGATTGTTGAATGATGTTCTCTGTTTTAGGAGTCGGTTGTGTATTCCTCAGGGTGATGATTTGAGAAAGAGAATCCTTATAGAGGCTCATAATACATCGTACACTGCTCATCCTAGAGCAACCAAGATGTACCAAGATTAAAGAAAGGTTATTGGTGGCCAGGGATGAGGAAAGATATTGCAGAGTTTGTAGCTAAATGCCTAACTTGTCAGCAAGTGAAAGTAGAACACCAAAGGCCATCAGGGTTACTTCAGCCACTTAGTATTCTTGAATGGAAATTGGAGAGTATCTCGATGGATTTTATTATAAGTCCTTAGAATGCAGAAATGATATAATGCTAATGGGTGATAGTAGACTGATTAAAGAATTAGCCCATTTTCTTCAGTAAATGAGAGTACCACTTCAATCAGTTGGCCCAGATGTATATTAAAGAGATAGTGAGACTTCATGGTGTACCCAAGACAATAGTATCAAATAGAGATTCTAGATTTGTCTCAGCTTTTTGGATGAGTTTACAGAGGAATTTGGGTACCAGATTAGCTTTTAGTACTGTATATCATCCTCAAACAGATGGCCAGACTGAGAGAACAAATCAAGTGCTTGAGGACATGTTGAGAGCATGCTGTAGGGATTATAAAGTATCCTGGCATGAAATGTTACCCTTAGTGGAATTTGCTTATAATAATAGCTACTAGTTTACAATTAAGATGACTCCTTATGAGGCTTTGTATGGTAAACGGTGTAGATCTCCACTGCATTGGGATGAGATGGGCGAGAAAGATGAGTTGAATATAACTCTTGGGCCAGAAATGACTCAGAAAATGATAGAAGATGTAAAGCTGATCAGAAGTAGAATGAAACAAGTCCAAGATAGGCAGAAAAGCTATGTTGATCTGGAGAGAAAAGAAGTTGAGTTCGAAGTGGGTGACAAAGTTTTTCTGAAAGTTTCTCCCTACAAACTGGTGATGCGTTTTGGTAATAAAGGAAAGTTAGTACCGAGATTCATTGGTCCATTTGAGGTGTTACAGCGAGTAGGAAAGGTGGCTTACAGATTAGCACTACCACCCAATATGGACCGAGTTTACAATGTATTTCATGTCTCGATGCTTCGAAAGTATGTAAGTGATCCCTCCCATATTCTGAGCATAGATGACGTAGACTTAGAAGAGAATCTTGTGTATGAGGAGCAACCAGTACAGATTTTGGATAGAAAAATTAAAGAGCTCCGGAACAAGAGTATCCCTTTAGTGAAAGTCCTCTGGAGAAATCATAAAGTTGAAGAAGCTACATGGGAGACAGAGCAAGATATGCAGAATCGTTACCCGGAGTTGTTCGTTTGAATTTCGGGGACGAAATTCTTTTAAGGGGGGGAGAATTGTAATGCACAACATGGAGGTACATGATTTAAATGTTTTATAGCCCTTAGTTAATTTTTGTTAGAATTATTTTAAGAGAATATGAAGAAAATGCCTTAAACTTGTATTAAGGGTAAAATAGTCTTTTCACTCAAAATTAGTTAAAATTTTGGGGAGTGAAAAGAGATAGAATTTCATAGAGAATACAATAAAAATAAAGGCATTATGGTAATTGACTAAGGGACAAGGATGGAATTTCTAAAAAAGTGTAAGGACAAAATGGGAAAGCATGTTTATAAAATAAGATGATAAGGGTTTGTAACCCTTATTTCCTTCATTCCACCGCCACTCTCCTCCTCCATTCTCTTTCAAATTTTCATTCACTTCTCCAAGGAATTTGAGGGCTTTTGAGTAGATTTTCATAGGGTTTTGATTCTAGGCATCAAAAGGTAAGAATTCATGCTCTTTATCTATGATTTATTTGTGTAAAAGTCGAGTTCTTATGAAGTGTATGTGATGGTTTGATGATGGGTTGAAATTGGAAGAATTGGAGAAATCTTTTGGGAGTGTTTGTGCCGTGTAGGTATGGTGATGATATGAGAGAGTTTTTCTCAATTTGGATAGTTTAAGAAACCAATAGAATGATAATTAAATTAGGGTTTGTTCATACACAATTATTGTTTGATGAAATACCTAAGTGAAGTATGAGTTGGGTAGAAACCTTAATTTTATGTAACATTGCATATGTGCATTTCATAACTGCATTTAAGTAAGAAATTTTAAGCATGAGCCATCCATATGCATATAATTGTGTATGTGTAGAAACTTAAGAATAAGAATGAAGAATAAAGAATAAAGAATAAAGAATAAGAATAAAGAATAAAGAATAAGGAATAAAGAAAGAAAGAATAAAAACACTCTAAGAATAAAGAGAAATGAAGAATAAGCATTAAAGAATTAAAGAGTGTTAAAGAAGAGAAAAGAATATGTTGTTGTGATGGGGAACTGTGAGTGTTAAGAAGAAATTCCCACATACACGCCACCTTAATTGAGTGGCATAAGAAAAAGAAGAATTGTACGGCCCGTAAGAGTGTATGTGGATGAGGGTTATACCGAGAAGAATTCCTACATGCACGTCACCTTAATTGAGTGGCCTAAGAAGAAAGAAGAAGTTGTACGGTCCGCAAGAGTGCATGTAGATTAGGACTGTACTCACTCACACGGCCAAGGTTCCAAATCCATACATCAATCGAGTCCGATCGACAAAGAATAAGAAAAGAAAGAATAAGAATAAGAAAGAATGAGAAGGCTTGAACAAGCCAAGAAATGAAAAGAAAAGAAAAAAAAAGAAAAGAAAAGAAATAGAACAAGAAAATAGAAATAAGAAAGAAAAAACATTTTATGCATTATTGCATATGCATTTTATTCATGCATATTGCCATGAATTTCATCATGGTTAGGAAGAATGGAAAGAATAAGAAAGAAAGTATAGAGAGAAGTAGAAAGAAAGAAAAGAACAGTGAGAGTTAGAAACAGAGAAAGAAAAGAGAAGGAAGTAAGTAAGGAAAGAACCTAAGAAGGAGAAGAGTTAAGGGATTTACTTACTGAGCATTTTTATGCTCATCCCGTTGTTTTTCCATATTTTTGCAGGAAATAGGTGAGTAGCAGTCGGAAGGACGTCGACAAGTGGGGAGGATTGGCATTACTGTCCACTGTCGCTAAGTTTTTGTATTTGTTATTTTGATATATGTAAAGAATTATGTTTTGTAAGTAAAGAAAAATTTGGGCCCAACTATTTTCATATACTAATTATGTATGTTTTTATTGTATATGTGCAAAAGTATATTAGTAGAAAGCAGTTATTACAGATCTCTTCCTAAGTAAGAATACTTAAGGGTAGGTGGTAATGGCTTTAACTCAAGCTTTGGTGGGGACTTAGTGGAAGAAACTAACTTAACATCTGCATGTTCTATCGCTATCCTCAACTCATCATCAAACATCTCTTTTATCTCACTATCCAACACCTCCACATACTCCTTGGCCTCATTATCAATAAACTCATCATTCTCTACTATCAAAGCCAACTCTAATTTATCTTCAATCTCTCCTTGTAGAAAACTTGACAAAATGATAGAATCCAAAGAATCTATAAGAAAACGATCGTTAGTTTTTAAAGGTAAAGACAAAGATTTGAAAACCGAAAATTCAACGGTTTGAACAAAAACTGTCATTCTTAGCTTTCCATTCTGCACATCGATGATTGTTTTTGTCGTGGCCATGAAGGGACGCCATAGCAAGATAGGCAACTCACTGCTATAGTTTGACGTCTTTTACATATCTAATACCACAAAATTTGTAGGAACAATTAGTTTATCAACTTAAACTAAAATATCTTCAACAATACCTTTAGGATACTTCACTGAACGATCAACTAATTGCAAGGTCATTGTTGTAGGTTTTAGTTCTCCCAATCCCAACTATTGATAAACGGAGTACGACATAAGGTTGATACTTGTTCCCAAGTCCAACATCACTCTTTCTACTTTCTTATTGCCAACGGTGATGTTGATAACAAAGCTCCCAGGGTCTTTCATCTTGGGTGGTAACTTGCGTTGGAGCACTGCATTCACGGTCTTTGAAATCATCACTTTCTCATTAGGCTCATACTTACGCTTGTGGGTGTTCAACTCCTTGAAGAATTTAGCATAAGCCGACATGTTCCTAATCATATCAAGCAAAGGTAAGTTCACATTAATCCTTAGATAAAATATCATAAATGTCAGAAAATGACTTATCCCATTTGCTTTTAGTCAAATGACTAGGAAAAGGTACAGGTGGAACATATGGCTTAGGTGGTACATATGGCGCATCATTCTCTTCACTCAGAATGGATGCACTCAGTTGCTTCCCCTTAGCTTTCTCTTTCCCTGGATGATCAAGTAAATTCTTATTAGTTTCAGAATTAATTTCCTTGTTAATTACCTTACAACTTCTCAAAATTGTGACTACTTTCGCTTGCTCAAGCTGGCTTGGTAATTTTCTAGGTACATGTCCTTGTAATCTCTGTTCGAAGTTCTGATTGTTCTTTTGAGACACTTGAATTAAACTATTCAATGTTTATTCCAATGAAGGCTTCTTTTGTTGCATAAATCAGAACTCCCTTGTTGCTGATTATCTCTCCAAGAAAAATTTGGGTGATTTCTCCAACTAGAATTGTAGGTGTTCGAATAAGGATTATAAATGAGGTTTCTTTAGTAACGGGAGGTAAATAGAACCACTCTATTCTAATTTAATATACTTTTTTTTTTTTTCTGCTCTTACTTGACCCTCTTAAGGTTTAATCAAATAGTAAAATTTCATGTGAGATTTCAATAATAATATAAATTTCCCAACTGTTGGTGTGCCTTTAAAATTTATAGTATAATTGGTTAATGAATATTTATCTAATTCCCCATTTACTAGGGCTGTAGCTGATCTGAGTAGCTCGCGAGCTACTCGGGATCGGCTCGTGTCAAGCTCAGACTCGGCTCCAGATTTGTCGAGCCGAGCTCGGGCAACTTGAGCCCTTCTACGAGCCGAGTTCAAGCATGTTAATGCACGACTTGGACCACTCGTAGGCTCTTCTAAGCTCGCGTATCTTAATGAAATGTTTCTATCTGCCCTCATAGTCGCCGTAACCCTCCCTAACTTCATTTACTTCAAACTTCAAATTCAAATCAAACCCACTTCAATCTCAATTGCTCCAAACTCCAATCCACCACCGCTTCAGCCTTCAATCCTCTACAATTCCATTTCAATCTTCAATTCGACTCCATAAGTAACCAAATCTCCGCCACTCCATCTTCAATCTTCAATTCAACAACAGCCAAGCTCCACTAGTCTCCGCCAGTGCCCAAGCTTCCCCGCTTTCCTCACTCAGATTCTTCTTGTACGTACATCATCCATTACATTGCTTCTCACTCTTTTCAAATGGGTGAAATTAAAATTTTAGGGTGAAATTGAAATTGAAATGTTTATATAATTTTGACACCCATTAATTTGTGAATTGTTCTGTGATTAGCATCCTTTGTTGTGTAACTTGTGTTGTGACTTGTGAGTTGTGACTTGTGTGTGTTTTGATTGAAGAAATACAAGTTGTGACTTTGTTGTGTAATTTTTATTTGAATTGCTTTAAACTGAACAGGTAAGGCCAGTGTGAAAGTTGAGCTCATGATCGAGCTCATTGGGCTTGCTTGAACTCTTGCCGAGCCCGAGCTCAACCTTAAGCTTGAGCTCGACTAGAGTCAAGCTCAAGTCAAGCTGGAGCATGTCTTGGGGGTTCAAGCTAAGCTCAAGCTCAAGCTCAAGCCTCAGCTTACTTAGCTCAGCGAGCTTGAGCTCGAGCTTCAAATTTTTTAATTGAGTCGAGCTCGAATCGGCCAATACTCTGCTCAGCTCAGCTCGATTGCAACCCTACTATCTGCCATTTAATTTAACATTAAAAACTTAACAATAAGGGATTTCCGTTATTTCTACAACCATATGGGAATTTTTATTATTTAATTATACTTGAGGGGATTAAAGTTTATAACTTTTTTTTTCAATACTAAAAGAAATTTTCAAAAGTTTTGACACTGGGCTATAGCGCAATTAATCAATAACATGGTTTTGCCCTTGCAAGGTCGAAACTAGAATTACCTTTAGGTTATAGTTGTTCTAAAACTTTGTTGCGTATGGTTAGGGCCCTAAGAAGATTACTTTAGTAATCTATCTTTTAATTCGGTCATTATCTTGTTTGGTTCAACAGGTAATGAAAGATTCTGGTAACCTTTTATTACTCAGGTAATATCAGAGGTGATATAGGAGGTTATGTGATTATCGACTCAAAATGCGGTATTTTAAGATTACCGTGATAATCATATTTTTGTTCCAATTTTCCCCTTAATAAAATTTCCAGACACAATTGCCCTCCTTTTGATATCAAATGACAATGCCTCATATATACCCAAGATGTAAAAGATATGTTCCTAACTCAAAATAGTCCTTTAGATGTTAATTTTATGTTAAAAAGCATAAAATCTAACTAAGGGCAAAATAGTCGATTCATTTGGAACAGTATGAATCAATTATCCATAGAAAGGTATTATGGGGCAAAATAGTCATTTTGCCTAGGGATAAGCATTGAAAAGTCAAGATGAGTAGTGCTTAATTGCATTTAATGGCATTAATTAAGTAATAATTATGCTTAATGCGAAATGACCAAAATGCCCTTATATGAAGAATTAGGACTTATGATTATACAATTAAAATAATTGGGCCAATAGTATAATTTTGGAAAATAATGAAAATTTTCCTATAAATGAGATGAAATTCGTTCAAGCCAAGGGAGAGAGCATTTCTTCCATTTCTCTCAAATCTTCCATGAAACAAGCTTTTTTTTTCTCTAAGTTTTAAAGGAGTTTTGCATAATTTTTCAAGGAGAACAAGATAGAAGCCTTGGATCTTCAAGTTGAAGGTGTAAGGTAAGGTAAAAACCCTAGTTTTGATGTGTTTGAAGATTTGAAGTAGATGTTGAGGGATAATGTTATATAGTAGGATTAAGGTGTAAAAGAAGACAAAGGCAAGGATTTGTTGGAGGAATTCTTTAAAAAGCTAAGGAAGAACCTCCCATGACTTTAGGGATTATGCTAGGGTTTGTAGATTTTTATGAAACCTTAAATTAAGGCTTTAAGGCATAGATTAGTTGATGGCAAGTGTAGTTGAACTCATTTATTCTACTTATTGCCTTGAATTCATTATACATGAAGTATTGCTATTTATGTTTTATGAGTTGTTATCTTTGATTGAAGAAAATGAAGTGTGGATGCTGATTGTGGCAAAACTGTAGTATTAGAGGCCACACGGTTTTGAATGGTTGCTATTAGAAGTGTTGAGGTGTTGTTTGCATTAGCTTACATATTATAACAGTAATGGATGATTATGGAATGAGATTTACACTTCCTTAAGATGTAAAGACTATTAGGGGAGGTTTATTTGATCCATAAGTTGACCTATTGGTTAATTGTCAATAAGAATTGATGTGCATAGTTAATATGAAAAATTCGGATTTGGTAGGCTTAGGGGTTATGTTAAAGATGCTTTAGTATTTCGACCATAACTGAGTTATAAAATCTAAATGAGATGATTCTTGAAGAATTAGAAAGTTAAGACTATAACTTTTATGTATATGCCAAGAGCCAATTCGTTGAGAAATGGATGGAAAATGGCCTGAAGTAAAACTTCTGGTTACTAAAGTTTAAGATTTAACATGATCAATTCTTATGATTAGAATTGATTATTAATGTATTACTATAATATTCCATGTAATAATGTTTACCCATTAGTTAGATGATCTTTGAAAGATATACATGGTCATGATGTCATGCATGATTATGTTATGAAATGGCATGAAGATGCAAGTAATACATGTTTTAAGATGATATATGTGAGCAAGAGGTAATGTAAATGGATTGAAATCCATAGATGAATTAAAAGTATTAAGCTCACAAATAGTAATTACATGCCATAAGATGTTAGAGATGCATATAGACATGATGGGAAACGTGCAAGCATATCCTCGTATACCGGTTGAGGAAAGATGAATATATGCTTGAGATGTTAAATAACGCGTAAGCACGCCTCCTGATGATATGAGCTCTAGATGAATTTGAGGCTAGATGATTGAAGTGCTTAAGATGCTCAGAAAAGTGTCTAATCGGCTACACGTTAAATGCTTCATATGCATTTAGTTGCACTACGTGAGTTGATGTTATTTACATCATGAGATGATTTATACTCATGTTGATGATATTTAGATGTTATATCATGACATGTAATGGTGTGTGTACTAGTTTACAACTTATTTGTATGTGTATGCGTGATGTTTTATAGTCATGGGATGTTAAAATGATGAAAGACATATGAAATAGAAAGGAAAAAAGGGGGGGGGGGGGGGGGGTAAGTATCTCTAGATGTAAAAGATAAGTGGTGTGTTAACAAATATGTTTAAATGAGGGTCAAATAGCACATTTAGAATGCAATGGATCATTCCTTACTGAGCGATTAGCGCTCACCCTTTCATTGTTGATTGCTTTGCAGGTAGACCAGAAGCGAAGGATGCTAGAGACAGCGGGGCTACATGTGAAGGGAGATGATTTATTGTCATCTTGATGTAAGTAGTGTAAATGATAAATGTTTGTGAAACACCTTTGGAAACTTCCACCCTATAAATATGTTTTGATTGTGTAATGTCCGGATAAATTCTTAACGTTTTTGAAATTATAAGTTTGGATCTTGCATGACATCTTATATGCATGTTTTGGGTATTATTATTATTATCCTTACCCAGTTTTTTTCTATATACAACTCGTTCTCCAGACATGTATCCCTGGGATTCTTATTGAGGGATATTCAAATGATACTTAACTGGAGGGGGAGAGGGGTTATATATATATATATATATATCTTGTTAAGGGCATTTCAATAAAATAATAGGTGCATTTGTTTAGTTATTTTAAGTAGTATTTTTGAAATATTATTGGTAGGTAGAGTTGGGTGATTATTACGAGATAGAATTTAAAAACTAACAAAAAAAAAAAAAAAACCCCTAGGTTTGCTAATTTAACTAAACACCTCAATATATAAAAATTTTATAAAATGACAAAAACACCCCCACCCACCCACAATTGCCAGATTCCAGCCACCACTGCTGGAATCTGGCCAGAATCTGACGTTACGGAGTGCGACCAGTCAGATCTGGCCAGTCGTGCATCAATCTAGCATTTTCCAGCTAGATCCGTGGGATCTGGCATTTTTCGGCTAGATCCACCACGGATCTAGTTGAAAAAGGCCAGATCTACGGCCAAATCTGGTCGTCAGTGACGGCTAAAGATATGGCCGTCGTTCACGGCCAGATCTCACCTTTTTCAGCCAGATCGGCGTATTACCGGCTAGTTCCGGCCGGTAGTACGCCGTTGTGATAGATTCCGGCCACCACCGATGATGGTTACCGGAATCTGACAACTATGAGTGGGTGGGGGTGTTTTTGTCAATTTATAATTTTTTTTGTTGGGGTGTTTTTGTCTATTAACAATCCTATGGGGTTTAAAAAAAGTTTCTTAATTTAGGATATGATTTTGAAAATAGGGAAACAAATGCACATTTTTATTTAGAATAGAGACAGAATAGTGGTAAAATAACGAAACAAACGCAACCTATATTTTGTAATTACTGTCAACCAAACACATTTATTAATTATTTATACGGGCATATGAACCAAACACAATAATAATTTATAACCATTAATCTTCAAAATATATATCTCACTGGTAATTCTATCTTTTTTATAATTAAACATTGTTGGAACCAAACATCCCCTAGGCCATTTTTGTTATCATAACATTGGATAGTAGCACTTTCCTTAAAGTGTTAAATATAAAAATTGTTATCATAACATTTTAACATCAAGTATTACCATAAATAGTCTACAGTAACACTTTAAGGAAAAATGTTACTGTCCAGTATTACCGTAAGCCATTTTTGTTGTAGTGCCTAAAAAAATTACGAGTTAGAAAAACTTAACCAAGTGTAAGGTGGGGTTAAGTTTTAAATAAAATAATGTTGTACATACGAATTAACGAACATGCATGCATTTTTCTACATTATTTGTGGCATACGATCAATTGATGAATAGTATATGAAGCGTTGAAATAAAGATATACCATTTAAATGATGATTTGTTGTCACATCAATTTTATATAGAACATTGCTACTATATATGCACAAAATTAATCTTAAAGAAAAATCTTTCCAAACCAACTCTTTGATAAGTTGATTTGGAAGAATTTACTGCTCCTTTGCCTACAAAAAGGATGGGCACTGAAAGGTAACTTTCAAGTGGGATATTTTGAGAGTAATACTACATTTACACCATCTATTAAACCATTTTCATTACACCATGATGTGACATATCCCACATCCACACAAATTTTTAATTTTTTTGAATTTTTAATATTATAATAAAATAATTATTAGTAAAATGGTGATGGTGTAATGAAAATGATGTAATGGGTGGTGTAAATGTAGCATTACTCATATTTTGATGTATATTTTCACACCAAAGAAACTCGTGACTTTCCTATATAATGTTACACTATCTAGTTTTATTAATTTTAAAAGAGTAAACGACATGTTCCCATCCAAGGTTTGACGAAATCCCAAGTTAGTCCCATTGGTTCCATTTATTCCAAATTCTCACCCTTAAAGTGACGGAAAAACGTTTGATGTAACGGTAAAGGGGTAAATTGGTCATTTTACATGGGCGGCGCACGTTAGCAGACCACCGCCTCTAACAGTCCTCTGGCGCACATTAGCAGCCGTCATTCCCGACGTTTTTCGCTCTTTTCTGGCAATTCTTCCACCCAAAATCACCCTTGTCACCACCATTTGAACCCCCATCCTCCCTTCTACAAAACCATACCATTCACAACCCCTCATTACTCGCCGATCTCCGGCCACGGCAACGAAAAACGACCGATGAACACGAACTCTCGGCCGGCGAATGACGACGAAATGGTTGCTGGGGATATAGGGGTTTTATATATTTCGGGACGGTGGTTGCATTGGTGGTATCCAATTGGATTTTCACCGCCGGAATCGACCGGAATCCGATGAAGAACACCGAAACCCTAAGCCTAACGGTGCCGGCGATTGGAGGAGCAAATGAGTTGGGAACCAGAGGGGTTTTGGACGACGGACTACAGGGAAGATGATAGAGGTGACCAGGGGGTTCGACGTCATCAGAAATAGCCCAGGTCGGGCTGTTTCCGGTGAGGGTGTATAGTGACCGAGGGTGTTTTTGATATAATTTGAAAATAAAATGGTAAGTTTTATAATTCTACTAATTTAGGGGTTAAAACATAATTTATTAATTTAGGGTTAAGGGCATTATGGTAATTGCACCCTCTAAACCCTAAAAATTCGTAACACTGTTACTTTAAGGGTGGAAATCTGGAATAAATGAAACCAGTGGTCCTAACTTAGGATTTCATCAAACCTTGGGTGGGAATATGTTGTTTACTCATTTTAAATTTTTTACATCATATTGCATCAATTTATATGTTATTGAAAACTCATAAGTCACGTACAGTTCTCTGAATCCAGTTATATGTTATTGAAAATCTCGTCGATGTTTAATTTTCTTCNTAATAGGTGCGTTTGTTTAGTTATTTTAAGTAGTATTTTTGAAATATTATTGGTAGGTGAGTTGGGTGATTATTACAAGGTAGAATTTAAATACTAACAAAAAAACCCCTAGGTTTGCTAATTTAACTAAACATCTCAATATATCAAAATTTTGTAGAATGACAAAAACACCCCCACCCACCCACAATTGCCAGATTCTGGCCACCACCTCTGGAATCTGGCCAGAATCTGACGTTACAGAGCGCGACCGGTCGGATCTAGCCAGTTGTGCATCGATCTAGCATTTTTCAGCTAGATCTGTGAGATCTGGCATTTTCCGGCTAGATCCACCACGAATCTAGTCAAAAAAGGCCAGATCTACGGCAAAATCTGGTCGTCAGTGACGGCCAAAGATGTGGCCGTCGTTCATGGCCAGATCTCGCCTTTTTCTACCAGATCGGCGCATTAGCGGCTAGTTTCGGCCGGTAGTGCGCCGTTGTGATAGATTCCAACCACCACCGACGATGGTTACCGGAATCTGGCAACTATGGGTGGGTGGGGATATTTTTGTCAATTTATAATTTTTTTTGGTGGGGTGTTTTTGTCAATTAACAAACCTATGGGGTTTAAAAAGTTTCTTAATTTAGGATATGATTTTGAACATAGGGAAACAAATGCGCATTTTTATTTAGAATAGAGACAGAGTAGTGGTAAAATAACGAAACAAATGCAACCTATATTTTGTAATTACTGTCAACCAAACACATTTATTAATTATTTATACGGGCATACGAACCAAACACAATAATAATTTATAACCATTAATCTTCAAAATATATCTCACTGGTAATCCTATCTTTTTTATAATAAAACATTGTTGGAACCAAACATCCCCTAGGCCATTTTTGTTATCATAACATTGGATAGTAGCACTTTCCTTAAAGTGTTACATATAAAAATTGTTATCATAATATTTTAACATCAAGTGTTACCATAGATAGTCTACAGTAACACTTTAAGGAAAAATGTTACTGCCCAGTATTACCGTAAGCCATTTTTGTTGTAGTGCCTAAAAAAATTACGAGTTAGAAAAACTTAACCAAGTGTAAGGTAGGGTTAAGTTTTAAATAAAATAATTTTGTACATACGAATTAACGAACATGCATGCATTTTTCTACATTATTTGTGGCATACGATCAATTGATGAATAGTATATGAAGCGTTGAAATAAAGATATACCATTTAAATGATGATTTGTTGTCACATCAATTTTATATAGAACATTGCTACTATATATGCACAAAATTAATCTTAAAGAAAAATCTTTCCAAACCAACTCTTTGATAAGTTGATTTGGAAGAATTTACTGCTCCTTTGCCTACAAAAAGGATGGGTACTGAAAGGTAACTTTCAAGTGGGATATTTTGATGTATATTTTCACACCAAAGAAACTCGTGACTTTCCTATATAATGTTACACTATCTGGTTTTATTAATTTTAAAATTTTTACATCATATAGCATCAATTTATATGTTATTGAAAACTCGTAAGTCACGTACAGTTCTCTGAATCCAGTTATATGTTATTGAAAATCTCGTCGATGTTTAATTTTCTTCCTGTAATTTTCATCGTCTTAGTAATGAAATTCTCGTAGTAACATATAAACAATACGAAGAGAAATCCCATTTCACATACCAAGTTCCTTTCGAGATTACATTATTACATGCAGATAAAGTTTCTAAACTATTCTTTTACACTTCATGGTCACATCTACATCTTTTAGGCAAAGCAAATAATGGTTTAGCCTTTCGAATGGCTATGCCCAATTTATCCTTCATATCCATGCTCTCCTTACACACATTGCTACCAAGTTCCCAATCAAATTCATGAAGCAACGACCCCAACGTTAGGTTCAGCATTCGGTGAGCTAAGGGAAGACCTACACATATTCTTCTCCCAGCTCCAAATGGAATGAATTCATAATTTTGGCCCCTGTAATCAACCGTAGAGCCTAAAAATCTTTCAGGTTTAAATGACAAAGGCTCATTCCATGCATCTGGGTCTCTTGCAATTCCCCAAGCATTTACCAGAACTTGTGTATTTTTGGGTATGTGATAGCCATGGAATTTTGTGTCTTGGGTCGCGCTTCGGGGAACAAGGAACGGAACCGGAGAATGCAATCTTAGAGTTTCTTTAATCACGGCCTGCAGGTATGGGAGATTTTCAATGTCACTTTCTTCAACCATTCTCTTTGATCCAACTACTTGCGCAAGTTCAGCTTTGGCTTTGTTTAATATCTCCGGATTTCGAAGGAGCTCGGACAATGCCCATTCAGTGCTGCCACTTGTTGTTTCTGAACCGGCAAAAAACATTTCCTACCAAGAAAATGGGCAAAACCTTTAAATGAGCACTGTACAAAAATCTAAATTCAACAAATTCAAAGAAGATGAAGCTTAACGATTACCAGTATAAAGACGACGATGTCTTTCTCAGAAAATTTTGCTGGCTCATCCTTTCCGTTACCTTCAAACTCAAGCAACACATCCAAAAAATCTTTCCTCTTCTCATTTCCTCTTTTTTTTTTCTTCAACTCTCTTCTTAACAAACCTTGAAGCGATCTCCAAAGCCTTGCCAAGATCTCTTTCCGCATTTCTCCTTAATCATTGCGGATCTAGCCACCGCAAGAATGGGAAAAAATCTGCAATATTTGGTTGTCCTGACCATTCCATTAACCTTGTCATTACCGTGAAAAAATCTGCGCCATCCTCTGAATCGGGCTCCAATAAATCGCGCGACAGTGTAAGGTTCCCGAACGAGTTAAACGTCGCGAGGAACACGAAACGTGCTGCTGGTTTTGGAGCTGGAGAATTCTAAGGAAAAACTACTGTTATGATGGCACACACATTGAAAAATGTTGCATACGGGAATTGTTTTTTATTGAACAAAAATGCTGAATATAAAACATGGTTTGCACTGCAGTTACACCTCCTCTGCAGCAGGCTTACAATCAAAATTAAACAGCCATACTTTACTAACTACTACAAACACATCACATTACATTAACACCTAATCAACAGCAGATTTTTAGCTGAATTCACCTAAGATAAACATTATAAAAATTAAAGAAATGCTGGTGCATTACAGTAGAAACTAACAGCAACAGAACACCAGATTTTTGCCGCCAGAATATCCAGCTCCAGTATTACAAAAATGGAACCAACTTCCTAAGTTTCCAGCATAATATCATCTTGATCAATACTCCTCCTTGATATTCATGCTGGAAACTCCAAGTTTGAGTCTGAATTCTACAAACTTGGACTTGTTCAACCCTTTGGTCATAATATCAGCAACTTGGTTCTCTCCCAATCAATGAACTAAGCTGATTTCTTTGCTTTGCTCTGCCTCTTTCACAGCATGGTATTTAATTTTGATATGTTTAGTTGGACCATGGAGAATAGGATTCTTAGCAATTGCAACAGCTAACATGTAATCACAATAAATGGTGGTAGACTCATCTTGATTCAGCCTCAAGTCTGCCAGAATTTTTCTCAACCAGACTGCCTGGTTTGTAGCAGCTACAGCAGAAATGTATTCTGCCTCGATAGTAGATTGAGCCATTGTATCTTGTTTTTGGGAAAGCCAACTGAAGGCACCATGGTTAACAAAGAAAACATATCCAGAAGTGCTTCTCATGTCATCAACTGAGCCTGCCCAATCACTGTCTAAATACCCAATTAGACTGAATTTTTCAGCCCTTTTGAACCAGATTCCTAACTCAGTAGTCCCCTTAATGTACTGTAGCACCCTCTTTGCAGCCTTGTAATGCATCTCACTTGGCTTACTCATGAATCTGGACAGGAGGCTGGTGGTGTACATCAAATCAGGCCTGGTTGCTGTCAAGTACAGCAAGCATCCTATCAAGCTTCTATAGACTCCTTCATCCACCCTCTTGGCACCATCTTCCTTGCTCAGCTTTTGGCTAGGAATCAGTGGAATATCAACTGATTTACAATTGTCCATATTGAACTTCATTAGCACTTCATTTGCATACTTCTTTTGACACACAAATATACCCTTTAAGCTTTGGTATATTTCCATGCCAAGAAAGTAGGTCATTTCACCCAAATCAGTCATATCAAATTCCATCTTCATTGCTCTTTTGAACTCTTCCAACTAATTAAGATTGCTTCCAGTCACCAGCAGGTCATCAACATAAAGAGAGACTATCATCACTTCTCCTCTTTTTTCCCTTACATAAAGGGTGTGCTCATTTGGACTTCTAGCATATCCTAGCTTGCACAAATAGTCATTAATTCTGCTATACTGGGCTCTAGGGGTCTGTTTGAGACCATACAAGGCCTTTTTGAGTAGATAAACCTTCTCCTCCTTTCCCTTGACTTCATACCCTTCCGGTTGCTCAATGTAGATTTCCTCATCAAGTAATCCATTTAAAAATGCAGACTTTACATCAAGTTGAAAGATTTTCCAACTGAATTGAGCTGCCACTGCCATGAGAAGCAGAATGGTGTCATGTCTTGCCACAGGTGCAAAGGTTTCTGAAAAATCAATTCCAAATTGCTGTGCAAAGCCTTTAACAACAAGCCTTGCCTTAAGTTTGTTCACTGATCCATCAGGATTCAGTNTTTACATCAAGTTGGAAGATTTTCCAACTGAATTGAGCTGCCATTACCATGAGAAGCCGAATGGTGTCATGTCTTGCCACAGGTGCAAAGGTATCTGAAAAATCAATTCCAAATTGCTGTGCAAAGCCTTTAACAACAAGCCTTGCCTTAAGTTTGTTCACTGATCCATCAGGATTCAGTTTCCTTTTAAATATCCACTTAACTTGTATTACTTTTCTGTCAAGTGGTCTATCAACCAGCTCCCAAGTTTGATTTTTCTCAATCACATTCATCTCCTCCTACGTTGCAGCCTTCCAGGCTTCAGATTTTTCAGCTTCAACATAGCATGTAGGCTCCACTTCAGCCACATTACACCTCTCATATATGTCATGCAGAGACTTGGTGCCCCGGACTGGCATTTCATCCACTTCTTCAGGATTTAATTCAGCATTCTAAATTTCTGGATCTATGTCATGTTGGCTGCTGGTCCTTCTCTCAACTTTCCTTTTTTCCCAATTCCAAGTAGCTCCTTCATCAACCTTGACATCCCTGCTAATCACAATCCTTTTGGAGCTTGGATTGTAAATTCGATAGGCTTTAGACTGGTTGCTGTATCCAATCATGATGCCTACTTCAGCCTTCTCATCCAAGTTAGTCATTTTGTTTGTTGGAACAAACACATAGCACACATTTCCAAATACTTTCAAATGATCCACATTTGGCTTGACGCCATACCAGGCTTCAAAGGGAGTTTTGTTGTCAAGTGCTTTGGTTGGTAACCGATTAAGGAGATAGATCCTAGTGTTGACAACTTCTGCCCAGAAAATTTTTGGCAAATTTTTCTCAATCATTATGCACCTAGCCATTTCCATCACTGTCCTATTCTTTCTCTCGCTCACTCAATTTTGTTGTGGAGTGCATGGACTACTGAACTGATGCCAAATTCCAACCCCTTTGCATGCTTCTTCAAACTCATTGGATCTATACTCTCCACCATTATCACTTCTCAAAGTTTTGAGTGTCAAACCTGTTTGGTTTTCAACCAACAGCTTGAACCTTTTGAATATAGCAGCTACCTCACACTTTTGGTTCAAGAAATGCACCCATGTCATCCTAGAAAAATCATCTATGAAAATGATGAAATATCTACTTCCACTTAGAGAAGTTTGCTACATTGGACCACACACGTTAGTGTGCACAAGCTGGAGCTTTTCACTTGCTCTCCAAGCTTTATTTGCATGGAATGGAGGCCTACTGAGTTTGCCAATTTGGCAGGTTTAACACAATCCTTCACCTTGGTCTATTTCGGGTAGGTTATGGACTAAGTTTTCTTGTTTGAGTTCCTTGAGGGCATAATAATGAAAGTGTCCAAATCTCCTATGCCACAACTCTGAATCATCTATCCTAGCTGAGTGGTTTTGAAAAACAAGCTTTCCCTATTCTATAGGAAAACTTTTTCCTTGCATTCTAACCTTCATCAATTCTATCCCATCACTCTCTAAAATAACACAAGTGAGGTCCTTGAAATGCAAAGAAATAATTTTTTTCTAACGTTTTTCCTACACTAAGTAGGCTCAAACTGATTTTAGGCACAAAAAAACGTCAGCTATGAGTTTAGTACCTGTTTTGGTTTGGACAGCAACATCACCTTTGCCTTTCACCTCCAACAGTTCACCATTTCCCACCTTCACCTTGGATTGGTAACCCTCATCTAGGCTCATGAAATTGCTGGCATTTGGGGTCATATGGTTGGTGCAGCCGCTGTCAATCAACCACACGTCAGGGCTGCTTGCACCCATGCATTCAGAGAGCACAAACAGTTGCTCTGTACTCTCTTCTGTCTGTTGGGAGTGCTGGGAACTTTCCACAGCTTGAGCTTGCTGTTCCTACTAATTCCCTTACACACTCTTTTAATGTGCCCAAATTGTTTACAAGACTTGCATTAAATGCTAGGCCTGAACCAACATCTATTTTCAGAGTGGTTTTTTTTCCTGCAGTGAGGACAAGGAGCAAAAGTTCTTGCTGCACCCACACTTTTTCCTCCTTGATTACTCAGCTTTTCTTTCCCCTTCTTCTCTCCAGCGTACCTCCTGCTTTCCCCTTGAAATCCCTTCTTTTTTTGACTTACAAACATAGCTCCTTCACCCAAATCTTCCTGCCTCAGCAGCCTCCTCTGTTCTTGTGCTTGAAGGGAATGCACAAGTTCAGCTAGGCTGATTTGGGAAAGGTCATTTGAGTCTTCAAGTGAGGAGATTTTTGCTTCAAATCTTTCGGGTAAACTAACCAAAACCTTCTCCACAATCCGCTGATCAGTTAGCTCTTCACCAAGTAGCTTAATCTTGTTTACAACATTCATTAATATATCCACATACTCCTTGACATTTTTAGTTTCTTGCATTTTGAGCACTTCAAACTCTCTCCTCAAGTTTAGGATCTGCATGTTTCTGGTTTGGCTACTTCCCCCAAACTCCTCCTTGAGCTTATCCCAAGCTTCTTTAGGAGTATCACATGCCATTATCTTGGAGAAGACTTGGTCAGTTACTGCAGAATGGATGTAGGAGAGTGCTTTTGGAGCCTTTGCAACCTCCTCTTCATGTATCCTAATCTGATTTAGTGTTGGGTTTGCTCCAAGTCGAGGGATTTGTCTCTCTTCTTCCACATATTGCCATAAGGAATGGCCTCTCAAATAGGTCTTCATTTTGACAACCCAAACATGGTACTGCTCACCATTGAAGATAGGTGGAGAAAGAGGTGCTGGATTTGTTGCCATGGAGGAGATCTTAAGGGAGTTGAGGTTTTTTGGTCTGAAGGATTATGGTAGCTCTGATACCAAATGCTGGTTTTGGAGCTGGAGAATTCTAAGGAAAAACTACTATTATGATGGCACACACACTGAAAAATGTTGCATACGGGAACTGTTTTTTATTGAACAAAAATGCTGAATATAAAACATGGTTTGCACTGCAGTTACACCTACTCTGCAGCAGGCTTAAAATCAAAATTAAATAGCCATACTTTACTAACTACTACAAACACATCACATTACATTAACACCTAATCAATAACAAATTTTTAGCTGAATTCACCTAAGATAAACATTATAAAAATTAAAGAAATGTTGGTGCCTTACAGTAGAAACTAACAGCAACAGAACACCAGATTTTTGCCGCTAGAATATGCAGCTCTAGTATTACAAAAATGGAACCAACTTCCTAAGTTTCCAGTATAATATCATCTTGATCAACACGTGCAACATGAATGCCACGTGCTTCACCCTTGTTCGCCTCCTTTTCGATCCATAACAACATATTGTTAATACACTTTCTATGTATAGAGACTGTTTCATTGATTCGTTTGGTGACAAACATGTCAACTGTAGCTAGGCATCTTAATGCCCGCCAAAATGAGCCATATGGAGCCAGGGCCAGTGAACTTTTGTGATAGTCATAAACCCTCATAGTTTCAGAAGTTTTACAATCAGCAAAGGAGAGGTCATGGTACTTGAATAAATATGTTGCTGCTTTAAATGAGAGAACTACCATGGTGTTTACGGTACCTAATTTTAGCCAGATAACATCACCATACTTGTTTCTTAAGTCGTTGAGGGTGCGATGTGGGGCTGAACCAAGCTAGAACATGTTGCCAAATATTGGCCATCCTGGTGGTCCTGGGGGGAGCTGGTTATGGCTGGTCTTTCTCTGGCAGAAAAGAAGAGTTAACGCCAAGATAATGATAAGGCAGACAAGAAAAGTAAGAGGCCACATGGTATCTTATTTGCTCTCAAAAGTAAGAGGCCACATGGCCTTATATATATGTAAGCACAACTTGCCGTAATAAAATTATTTTGCAAGTAAGATATAGTGAAGGTTGTTCACAAATCACTAGTCAATACTAGTTATAGTAAAAGAATAGTCAAGTACAAATTGACTACACTTTGCTGCTTGTGTTATAGTAAAGAAATATAATTTTGAGTTATAGAGTTGTTAATATATTTAGAGCATGTTTGGCAGAACTTATAAAAATTAGCTTATAAGCTAATTTGAGTTTATAAATATTTGAAATTTAAACAGTTATATGTTTGGTTAAAATATTTATAAGTAACTGATAAATAGTTGACACGTTTGGTAAAATATGGCTTATAAGTATATTTTATTATTAAAATGATTAAAAATGGTACTACATTATTTTATCTAATAATAAACTATATGAACTCAGTTTTTTACTATAATATTATCAAAATATATTTTGATCATGTTACAATATAATTTAATTTTAGAATTAAATAAACAAATACTTTATAGACAAATATTTTATTATAAATTTATATAAATAATTTTTAGATTCTTTATACAAAATAAACTAATTAACAAATATAATGAATTATGATTATATTAAATAGAGGTAATATGGTAATATATTTGGTCAAAGTAGCTTATAAGCAGAGTACTTATAAGCCAAAAAAAAGAAAGTTGGTTCTCTCCAACTTATTATTTTGGCTTATAAACCCAAAAGTTATAAACAAACAGGTTAGCTTGATTTTAGAGCTTAGAAGCTAGTTTGACCAGCTTATAAGATTAGACAAACTTAATTGAGTAATGTCACTATTAAAAAATTATAGCTACCATTTTATTGGATCAAGATTGTTCTTCTTGGAGTTTTTAAGAGCTTATGATTGGTAGTTATGTAATGTAAATATACTAGATATGTTGTGTGGTAAATCCGGAAAGGATAATTCCCAATCAGAAAAGGATAATTTCAACTTAGGCAAGGAGATATCATGTGATACGGACTCTAAAATTGAAGCTGGAGATCAAGTTGTTTTCCTATTTCAAGGATTCACTATTTATTTCCAATTAAAACTTGTAATGGGTGCTATATAAACCTAACCCTAATAATAAGTTTTGAGTTTTGAGCAGATGACAAAACATACACACATAAAATGACGGCTAGGCTGAGAAAGAGAGAACTTGAGATAACTCTTTGTAACTCAAAGCAATTTCAGCAAATGCTAGATGACCTTAAAGCTTGTGAAGATGAGTAGTATGAGGAACATGGAGGATCCCCCCTTTCAGAGGTGGTGGTCCAAGCACCCTTTCCTCCAAACTTTAAGATGTTAGGTATGCCCACTTTTGATGGAAAAGGTTATATCCAAAACCAACTAGATGCTTTCAATGACTTGATGAAGCTACACTAAGTCTTTGGTCTTGCCAAATGTCATTGCTTGCCAGTCACACTGATTGAAGGAGCAAAAAGATGGTTCAAAGTCTCCCAAAAAGCTCGATAGAATCTTGGAGACAACTCACCACATTATTCCTCCAAAAGTTCTAGGTGAGCAGATGATTTTCAATGCCACTAAATTACCTCACCAACATCCGATAGGAAAAAGGTGAAACACTAAGGCTCTATCTAGAAAGGTTCAACCGGAAACAGAGCAAGGTCACCAATGCTCCACAATAATCAATTTGAACTCTCCTCATCATTGAAGTTTTTTTCCACAAACCAATTTGTGGAAAAAGTTGCAAGTTGAGGACAACGTATCTCTCCCCTACTTCTACAAAATGGTAGAAAAGCACTTACAAATCGAGGACTCACTGGTTACCATAAATACCAATGATGCTCGAACTTCAACCAAAGGCCCTACTCGAGATGAAGACAAAAGAAGGGACAAATGAAAAGATAATAGAGACAGTAGTGAAAGGGATAGACACCACTCTCCAACGATGTAACACACAGAACATAGGAAAGAGCCAAGGAAAATTCTTTCATTGCTCCCTAAGTACAATGAGTATAAACCATTGGCACATCCCTCGATCATGTCCTCACAGTGTTAGAAAGTGACAGGCTACTCCCAAAGCCTGAGCCAATGGTTGGACCATGCAACAAGCGTTATCCTAAAAAACATTGTAGATATCACAAAGATATTAGCCATGACACCTGACTGCACCAAGCTCTAAAGGATGTAGTAGAAGACCTCATCAGAAGGAGCCATCTAAATGATTATGTGGACAGATCACGAGCTCATCAAAAGTAGGGAGCTCGAATAGAGCGGCCAGAAAGCTCCCATGACGTGATCAATGTTGTTAGGACAATTTTTTGAGAACGAAGCCAGAGCCCAGACTAGTCAAGCATGACTACGGGGAGCCTCCTACAAGCAACAAGCTAAATTTGTTTATAACAATAAATATATGTTAGGTTTAGAAGAGCTTGTATCATTTTTATATTTAGAATTAATGATTATTTTTAGGACTCTTTTCTATCTAAGTTGTTTTAGAATATTTGCAAAAGTAAGTGTAAGTTTAGCTAAAAATTCAATAACTCAGCGACAACGCTTCAAGAAAGGGAATCAAGCTGCACCACGACTTAGAAGAAGACCCCACAATAACTCAAAGTTTGAATGCTCGAGAAGGTGATACAGTCAAAACTCGAAGCAAGTTCCTCAAGAAAAAGACGTCGCTACAACTCCAACTTTAGAGGGACAACCTCATAACTAGCAACCCAAGAATAGCTCCGACCTAACTCAACGGTCAAGTCTTGAGAAAGGTGTATGGCCAAAACTCGAAGACATCTCAAGGAGAGCCATAACTCAGTCGTGACTTCTTGAGAAGAGCTTCAAACGTAACTCGACAATTAATTCTCAAGAAAGGCATTCTATAACGCCCACATTGAGGTACGTAACTTATTTATGCTTGTTCGCCCTTAGTTAAGCTTATATGCTCTTAGTATTGCTTGGTTGCCCTTAGTTTTGCTGGTTTTAAGGTGGAAGATTGGCGAATTTGGGAATTGCAGGCTTCGCCGTGGCAAAGAAGAAAGTTCGTCGCAGCGACGTATGCTTTGGAATTTTTTACCGAGGCGAAGAAAAAGCTTCGCTGGGGCAAAGAGCTGGCTAGAATTCTTGAGAAATTTCTAGAGAAATTTCCTTAAGGGTAAAGTGACCATTCTATCCCTAATTAGTTGTAAATGTGGGGAGTGAAAAGTAAGAAAATTTTATGGAGAATGCAATGAAGGTGAGGGCATTCTTGTAAATGACTAAAGGGCAAAGATGGAATTTCTAAGAAAGTGTAGGGGCAAAATGGGAAAGTGTGCATATTGATATGAGATATTAAGGATTCAAGCACACAAACCCTATCATTCTCTACTCCCTCACACGCCACCTTCACTCTCAAATTCTCTCAATTCCTTTATCAAATTTCAAGGCATTTTAGAGGATTTTTGGTTGGATTTTTGGTAGAGATTCATCCCTAAGCATCCCAAGGTAAGAATTCTTGCAAATAGATGTGTGATTAATTATTAAAGTGTTGAATTCTTATAGTTTATATGCTTAGGATTTTAGAGAAAGAGGAAGTCTACCAAAGAGAAAGAGATTCTAGTGGAAGTACTTAAGTTCAAGGTAAGTAAATTCAACCCTAACCCTTGATTGAGCAATAAAAGTGTAGAGATTTTCTTATATGAATATATATGCTTGATATTGGTTGATTGAATTGTTGTTGAGTTTGATGGTGATTCATGATTGGATTTCCACCATGAGAAGGGATGGTTGTGTTGATAGAAATTGATGGAAGTTTGGTTGAATTTAGAAAGAGTTTGAGTAGAATTTATGGAGTGTATTTCCTGGCTAGGTTTAATATTGCTTTAAGGGAGTTTTACTCCAAATATTGGTGGTTTGAGAAAGAAGAAGAAGTATAGCTAAATTAGAATTTGAGTATGTATGCATTATGTTTGATGAAATGTCCAAGAGAGGTGTATGCAGAGGTGTATGCATGAGTGTATTTATTTGTGATCTTGATATGAGCTTGTAGATAATATAGAAAGACTTATTTTTATGCTACATGACATTCTTGCCTTAAATATTTGCATTTAGAAAGAATAATAAGCATGAATCATTCACATGCAAACATATGCATATGTATGAGAACTTGAAGAATAAAGAACTTAAAGAATAAAGAGAAAGCAAGAAAAGCACTAAAGAACAAAAAGAAAGAAAGAAAAGTGCTAAAGAAGAGAAAAGAAAGGTTGTTGCAATGGGGAGCCCGTGGGTGACAAGAAGAAAAATATTCCTACATGCACGCCACCTTCAGTGAGCGGCCTAAGAATGAGAAGAAGAAATTGTATGGCCCGTAAGAGTGCATGTGGATGAGGGCTGTACCTAGAAGAATATATCTACATGCACGCCACCTTTAATGAGTGGCTTAAAAAGAAAAAGAATTCGTACAGTCCGTAAGAGTGCATGTAGATGAGGACTGTACTCACTCACATGGCCAGGGTTCCAAATCCATATATCAACCGAGTCCGATCGGCAAAGAATAAGAAAGAATAAGCCAAGAAAGAAAAGAAAAGAAAAGAAAAAGAAAGAAAGAAACATAGAAAAGAATAAAGAAAATGCATCTCTATGCATTTGTGCATTTGTATCATACCTATGCATGATACCATGATTTCTACTATGGGTAGTGAGAAATTAGAATAAAGAAAGAACAGAAAGAACAAAGAAAGTTAGAACAAAAGAACAGTGAGAACTAGAATTAGAGAAAGAACAAAGAAAGAATCGAGAAGAAGAAAAAGAGTAAAGTAAGGAAAGAATTCAAAAAATGAGCAACGGAGATAGAAAAATAGTGTAGCAGATTTACTTACTGAGCAACTAGTGCTCACCCCGTTGTTCTCAATGTTTTTGTAGGAAATATGTGAGAAGCAGTCTGATGGACGTCGAAAAGCGGAGAGAAACGGCACTACTATCCACTATTTTAAGCTTTTGTATATGATACTTTTGTTACGTAAAGAATTATATATATAAAGTAAAGAAACTTTTGGGCCCATTACTTTTCATTTCTATGCTTATGTATTATTATTATAGTATATTTTTCAAGTATACTAGCTAGAAAGAAGGTATTACATGTTTGCCCAAAACTCGACAAGTCTCGAGAAAGCCATAACTTGAGAAGAGCTCCAAGCTTAACTTTGGCGTCAAAGTCTAGAGAAAGGCATATGGTCGAAACTCAATGGCATCCTAAAGAGAGCTTTACCCCGTAACTCGAACTCAAGGCTTCTTGAGAGATGGACACTATCATAACTCAGAAGCTATGATTTGAGAGGGTTAGTTATCATAACTGACAGACAATTGCGAGAAAGACGACTTGGTAGGATCTCGTATTCTAATACGAGAAAGCAAGAACCCTAGACTTTCAAGAATGGCGGTGCACAACATGCTTGAGAAAATAGAACTAAAAGTCAACATAACTCAGTCAGCACACAAACAAGCAACATTCACAAACGACACTAACAAGTATTCAAAGGAAACAAAAGCAAAATAAAAGGTACACATTCATAAAAATGAATGAATGTATTATTTTTATTCATTTTAGGACTGGTATAAACAATGACAATGAGAGAGAGAAATCGAAGGTAGGCTTGATCAACTCTCGATTAGAGGCTCCTCAACAGTCTCAGCGGGTAAGGGGGAAGATTCTCAATAGCTTCAGCAAGCTCTTTATTGCTCGAAGGCTAAGGGCAGAACAAACAGCAACCTCAACAGTACCATTCATCGGAGTGATAGAGCTAGCTCTAGCTTCTCTTTTCCACTCCTCCATGTCATCCAAGTAATCCTTGGAAAGAAAAGAGTAGTCCAAATAAGGATGTCGACACCATGTCAAGCTTTGTCTCTAGCTCGACCTTCTCCAACCCCAGCTTTCTCTTTACATCCTCGCACTCCATCCAAGCTCGATCCAGAGTGGCCACCGACTTTGCTTGCTCATCTTCATAGATCTTCAGCTTTGCTTCATACTCCTCTGCCTTCTGTTGATTGACCCTCACCTCCTCCTCGAGCTCGATCCGCTTCTTATCAGTCTTCTTCCTTGCAAGCTCTTCTTTTTACCACAGCTTGGCGACACTGGCGAGCGATCAATCTTTCTCGGCTAGGAAAATCTCCCACTATTGAGCCTCCACAACAAACTTCACCTTTAAATTGACGAAATCTGCATTTAGAATGGCAAAGTCCTGCTTCGTCGCATCAAGCTCTTCCCTAAGCTTGGTGATCTCTTCTTCTTTCTTGTCCTCGCCTAGGAGGAGTGGACCTCCGTCATTGTAAAGCAAGGAGGTGGTGGCAAAGCACTGCAAAAAACACGATGTTAGACTTACTCAACAAGCAGCAAAGGGGACAGAAAAAAACGTATTTACCCAAGTCTACAAGTCCATAACTTGCCGCAGTTAAGTCACCCGTGGAAGCGACTTGAGCTTGTCCCAGTCCTTGTTGGGGACGCACTCTTGTAGCATAGTTGCCCCAGTCGAGACCCACTTAAGCAGCTCCAGGATTTTATGCTGGAGTGCCTCCTTATACCCCCTCGCCTTGGGGGAAACAACTGTTGAAGCAGTCATTATTCCAAAAGAAGTACCCTGCTGTTTCCTCTTCCTCTGAAAGATTAAGAGAGAGACTCTTCCTCGTCATCTGTTGCGACCTTTTTCTTAGTAGGAAGAGATTGCTACTTCTGTTTCTTACAAAGGAATGGTGAAAACTCTTTCGCGGCCTCCGAAGGCCTCTTCCCAACAGACTGGGCAGATGAACTAGGAGTGGTTGCAACACTCATAGACGATGTTGCCATCCAGGGTGCAACTTTCTCGATCACCAAAGCTAACGATGTGGTTGCCTTGAGTATCTTCTTTGGCTTAGGTGGGAATCCTAACATTCCTGTAAAATTACAAAAAAAAAAAAGTTTATAATGAGCTGATTGAAAGTACGAACAACCCTTATTGGCAGAAGATGTGAGGAATCCGAACTTTTGCAAGTTCTCGATTGAAAGTAGCCCAGTCATCTCATGTGCAGATTCAGGAAGATCACTGAATGTAGTTACATGCCACTGAGACAACAGGGAAATGTAGAGCTGATTTTTGTTGACTGCAAAAAAAGAAAAAGTAGTTGGTTAGCAGACAATTCAGACAGTGTCAAACAACAATAAAGGCAATGAGGAAAACAAACCCTATTGGCTTCTCTAAAGGAACCATCTCCTTCATACTCAAAAAAGAAGTAGTTGGAGTCCTACTTGCTGATCTTGTTCGGCACTCCAACTATACCACTAACTTTCTTTCTTCTCTTAGACAGATAGTAGTTGAGGTCGCCACTCTTCTTCAAACTATACACGTGGATGAGCTCATCAATAAAAAGCTCACCCAGACTAGCCCTTTGACAGGGTATGTACATCCCAACCATATACCTATATGAGTTGCGGGTCAACTGGAAGGGTGCAACACCAAAGCAAAGAAGCACTGCGTCAATTAAGGCGAGTAATCCACGCCTCAGAATTGATTCGCACATCGCAGCCTATACAATTGGAGTCTAACGAGGCAAAAGACCCTCACTGCAACGTAAAGGGGTGGAGATCCAATACTGTTCCACTATATGGGTTAACTCCCCCTCAACTGGACTTGTCTAGTCCACCGCTGTAACGGGCTCAACCTCCTCGCCCATAGGATCAACCTTAGCTTCCTTAAGGTGAACTCTTACTTCAGTCTCTTCGAAATGAGCCCTCACCTCCTCAACGATTTCAGACTGGTTCCCAGACATCTAAGACAAGAAGGACAAGTGTCAGAAGAAATCCTAGAGACACAAAACCTAGACTTACATTACACTTGCCTCCAGTCCCAAACTCTTGAGATGTTTCTACGTAAACTACCTAGCAACAACTTCTGACCAACCTTATAACTTTCCTAGTTTTAGAATAACTACATAGCCTATATCTACCAACGTGAAAAAGTACAACAAAGATAAAGGCAGTAGAAGTGACGAAAAGAAAAATGGTCAACTTACTTTAGTAAAGAGTTGACAGAAGAATGTTGGAGTAGACGTTGAAATATTGGAGAGTAGCGTCGGAGAAGTTTGGAAGTTGGAAGCAAACTGTGGAGTGTTTGACAAGTTTTGTAGAAACCCCACATTCTTCTTGGTTTATAAGGCAGGCAGAATGCAATCTCAACTATTCAATGCTTGCCACATGGCATGCATCAGGGCGTGGAACTAAACCGTCGTATAGCATGGTTGGTGGTTATCGCGTTTCATGTAGAAAAAGAGGATGTCATACTGATAGAAGTGGCATTAAATGCATGGATGTGACATTACCTTTTCCAAAAGCAAAAGATCAACTTTGCCCCCGCAAATTCATATAAAGAGTTTTTTTAATGGAAATTTCAACTCGTAGTGTGTCCGCACATGCGTGTGTCCTGTGTCAGGCAAAAGCATGCCCCGGTAGCTCGTATTTCGTTATTGACACACCACCACAGCTCGTCTGCAGTTCGTAATGATAAGTAGAGACCGTCATGAAAAGATCAAGAGCCCGCACATCGTCAGCTTGGATTGAGAGCTCGTAGTTTTTGAAGCTCGAAATTGATCTTAAAAAACTAGGGGACAAATGTTGTGCGGTAAATCCTGAAAGGATAATTCTCAATCAGGAAAAGATTATTTCAACTTTGGCAAGGATAAATCATGTGATACGAACTCCAGAATTAAAGCTGAGGATCAAGTTGCTTTCCTGTTTCAAGGATTCAGTGTTTGTTTCCAATTCAAACTTGTAATGGGAACTATATAAACCTAACCTTAATACGTTTTGAACGGACAACAAAACATACACACATAAAAGAATGGCTAGACTGAGAAAAAGAGTATTTGAGATAACTCTTTGTAACTCAGTTCGTAAATACACTCAATATGTAAGCAGTGGATGTAGGTTTTATATTATAAGCAGCCGGATCACTTTAAAAACTTTCTTTTGTTCTTTATGTTTTATGATTAATTATTGTTCATGTACAATTGATTTATCACATCACTGATCCATCAAGATTATACAAGTATCTAACATGATTCTAACACTATCAATCACGTACCTCTCATTATTGCGATCTCTTGTATCAACAAGATAAATAGGTTTCAACCATAAATAAATAAAATAAACTGTCACCAAATCCATAAAAGCTCAGATAACTGAAATCAAAAGAGAGTGTTTGATCTTAGTTTATTCGAGCCCAGGACATTAAAATCACGGTCAACATCCGCGTTTCCGTTCACTATTTATTTGTTTGGGTCAGATATAGATCAAGACAAACCTGCCGCGCCCAAACATATTGAAATCCATAGTCGAGTTAAGAAAAGGAGTTACATATTCTTCATAGCTCAAAGAAATTTTTGTAAGAACTTGATTCTGTCAAAAGACAGTCATAAATAGAAGTCTTTTTAGTGTAGATTTTAATGCAAAATTGTAATATAATTTTTTATATTTTAACTATTAATTTTTAATTTAAATAAGTATTAAATTATAAAATAATTAAAATTTAAATAAAATATTCCAAGTGTAAAATGGAAATTTTTATTTGAAAGAGGGGCAAGGAAAGAATTTCCACCCGTTCCCTGCCCCTGAAAAAGGCATATATTCCTCCCAGCAAGTCAACTAATCTGTGAAGTAAACATGCATGATGAGTAATGCCAAACCCGTCATTGTTTATATGACTTGATACAAAATTGTTATCATGTAACAACTTTTCTGAGATAAACTAACAATATCGTTAAAGCCTGTTTATTAAGAAGTATGAGAATCGATTCGTTAAGGTCGGTAGTAGTTTATTAACTAATATAATTTTGTTAGTTTTAAAGTTTGTTTCTTTCAAATTTGTGACACTACCATTTTATTAAATAACAGGCTGTTCAACCTCAGAAAAGGCATCTTTTCTTGGAGCAGGTACAACAGGATGCATTTATTTTTTCACAATATTGACAGAGGGAGAACGACATTTCCCACCCAAGTTTTGGCGAAACGAAACTTTTTCACCCATCAAGTTTTAAAATGATATTTTTTCACCTTTCGTTAGGTTCGGTTATATTTTCTGTTAATATTTTATTAAAAAGATAAAAATACCCTTAAATATTTTACTTTATAAATTTTTTATTATTTTTTAATTAGTCAAAAAATCAAATATTAAAAATTCAAAAAAAAAAAAATAGTTAATCCCACCTAAAAAATTAGGAGTAATGCTATAAAATTATTTAAAGTTAAATAATCTTAATATTTATTTATAATGTCATCAATATCTCATCACTATTATTTATAATGTTTTTCATTTTTATTAATTAACATAAAAAATCAATATTCCTAATTAATTAAATAAACAAAGAAAAAAATATATCTTTATACTTGGATTAATAAATAATCGAATAAAAACTTTAAATTAACTAAATTTTAATTTATAATAAAGTAATTAAAAAATAAAATATTTAAGGGTATTTTCGTCTTTTTAATTAAATATTAACAGAAAACACTAACAGAATTTAACAAATGGTGAAAAAGTGTCATTTTGGAACTTGATAAGTGGGAAAGTGTCTTTTGATCAAACCTTGGGTGGGAAAATATCGTTCTCCCATTGACAAATTAATTGATCGAGTCTGCAGTATTTTCTTATTTTCTATATATATTTACATTTTTATTTTAGTTTTACTGACAACTCACCGAAAAAAGAAAAAGAACACTATTATTTTATTTACAAAATTCTTTAATCAACTAAGTTATTCATTGACTACAGCTGGCATATATAGATATATAGTTATTCATTGACTATATATAATATGCCGGGAGGGCATCTTCTTTGGTGAATTCATTTTTTGGTTTCTAAAAATAATTGAAATATTTAAAATAATTAGAAAATAAGAAAAATAAAAAATATTCAACATATTTGTCAGAAAACAATATGATTTAAATAAATCATCAATAAAAATAATTGATTAAGTGTATCTTTACGGAAAAAAAAAACTATATGAAAATGGATCTTATTTTGATCAAAATGAAAAACTGGAATAAGTTATGGTATTGATTAAATGAGTTAATGGCATTTAAGAGAGAAATTTGAATTTGAAGTTTTAAAGAGTGAGAAAGAGAGAGGAAATGTTAAATGAGTTACTATTTTTTTCTTTTTTTTCGTCATTTCTTCTGTGTGTCAAGAAAGGGATAAATGTTGTTTTGCCTTCTCTTTTTTTTACTTATCATGCTACTTTGATTTTTCGATTTAAAAGACGAAAAATGTAAAACATAATTTCCACATATTGCAAAGCAATAAAAATGAAAATAGAGAAATGATAAATAATCGAACAACCCCTTAATATTAGAAACTCTATATAAAGAAGATTTTGTAGTAGGTACTACCAATTTAGATCCACTTTTAAGTGTTATCAAACAGTGGCTAGTATTATAAAAATGTCTTCTTAATGTTGAGTTTTTGTTCAACCAAATGCAAACTTATTCTCAGTACTAAGAGTTCAGGAGAAGGGACATAAAAAAGATTAAATTATTATAATTTAATGGTGTAATTGCAAGAAAATAAACTAAGAAAGACTAAAAAAAAAAAAGGCATAATAAAAAGGGATGAAACGAGAATTTTTTTATTAACCTTTTCTACTCAATTGTGTTGTACACATAGAATGAAAATGGGCTGAATTTATACGCATTTATCACTGACCAACCTCCCCAAAACCCAATAGGAGCATGCCAAAGACTAAAGCATGTTTAACCACACAAGCATGTTGACGCATGTTCTTCATTACATGTGGAATGTGGCGGATAAGCCACAATTTATAACACTCTCCCTTGGATTTTCACCACTTCTAAATAATTACATTTAACCTTACTCAGAAAAAACCCAATAGGACAAAAACCTACGTAAGACGTGTTTAATACTGTCTTATTAAAAACCTTGCCAAGAAAACCTAGTGAGACAAAACCTAGTCAAGGAAAAAAGAATACAATGTATATATTTCCATTACAATAGTCCTTTTTAGAATTCGCTCCCCCTAATCAATGCTACCCTTCATCAACGCTCCCCCTCATAAGTTTAAAATTATCTTAGTTGCTTACTAAGTTGTGGCAAACCGATGCCTTACACTAACTTCTCAAAAGTTGATATTGGTAAGGTCTTAGTGAATAAATCTACAAGATTATCACTAACACGTATTTGTTCGACATCAAGCTCTCGACTTTACTGGGGTTCATGAGTGTAAAAGAACTTTGGTGAAATATGCTTAGTTCTGTCTCCTTTGATATATAATGAATATTTCAAACCTTGTATGGGTTTTTAACATGCAAAATAGTTAAATCAATACCCGGAACCTTAGGCTTAAGATTTAATAAAAATTTAAAATACTATTTTGTTGCATATTTTGTTTAAATTAGACCTTACATGTGATAAAATCATTTTGAGTAAAGAAATTGATGCTTTGGAATTGTCTTATGCGGATTTTCAAAATGAAAGCATTAGTTTCAAAAATGAACTTGAAAATACTAAAGAGATTTTAAGTAAATTCACTTTAAGAAGCAAAAGACTTGATGAAATGCTTACTTCACAAAGATGTGCTTTTAACAAAGAAGGTTTGGGGTATAACATGTTTTCAAATGAAAAACCTTTTAACATAACGCATAAACCATCCATTGAACCAAAAGCATCTTTTAGGAAATGTGGTTTTTGTAAGTTTGCAAGTCATAGCACGCACAAATTGTTAAAGTATGAGCCCTATAGCCAATCCATTTTGTAAATGTTGACTCTTGTTTATGATTTATATAATTAATAAAGTCATTTTTCTACATTATGTAATTTGTATTTACTGTACGTTATAATGTATGTCCTTATAATGGTAGAACCGTGACAAGGGTATTGAGTGTTTCAAATCTCGATAATGAGGACCCTATGATCACATATGGTGACCATTCTAGAATCGTCCGTAGCCCTAGTATTGTTATGAATAAGGGCACAGATAATACAGTAAGGCTATCATAGTGTTGAACGACCATGTCAAAAGACAATGAATTATCTCACTCGTCAAGGTTGTTTATTGACAACCTAGTGCAATACATGAGTGCTTGTCATAGGCAAGTTCACTGGACAAACCCACCTAAGGATTCCACATAGATGGTAACCCTAGTGTTTGTGGAATAAATCATCTAACGAATGATGGTGCATATGATCCTTAGACTTGAGATCACTAGAGCGCCTTGTGCACCAACTGGTGTAGTTTGACACTGACCTAACGTAGTTCTATTCAAAACTATCAGAACGGTAATGATTGGCTATATCGAAAAGTGTATCAAGACTATGGTGGATTGAAAAAGGATTCATCACTCCTGGGTATGGGAGAAATTATCTCACTGAGCAATTCGATAAATGGCAACGACACTAAATCTATGGCCACAATGCAATTGAGTTGTAGCTCAGTCCAATCTAATTCTAGTCATTGGTCCAATAACTGAATACCGAGATATCAAGGATATTCGAGGTTGACACTACTTCTGCACCTCGACCTTGATGAGATAATGGATGATGAAAGGATTAGATTGCACAGTAGCCATATCGTTGATAGGTAAGTTGTTTCACTGAATATGAATCTATTGGGTGGCCGTGATGCCTTGCTAAAGGCCAATCTTGGTCTATGTTTAGTGAGGCGGTTGATTAGGCAATTAATCGCAATACTACTCACTGTCTATATGATGAGGAGTCTTCGGGTCACACACATAGAAGACATATTAAGGATAAATAAATGAGAGTGGTATTTAAATATATTTTTCAAGTTACGGGTGGACAAAAAATTTAGGGTAGAACCATAACTGACGGGTACCTGGGTGTCGATTCTGGTTCCTACCCGAAACCGGTTGTAACAGGGTAGGTTCTAATTCCAAAAAATTGGAATTGATACTATGTGGTTCCGGTTCCGGTTCCAAATCAAAGGAACCAGAACCATGAACTAGGAGTAAATTGATATACTATTAAAGAATAGGGGTTTTTTATATTTTGCATATGAGGGGGTTTTTTTGATATTTTGCATATCATATAAATATATAAGAAAATTTTGTTTTTTTTATCTTACTATCAAAAGTCTTATTAATTTTCATTAAAAGATTAGTTTTTCAAAATATTCTTATTAATATTTAAGTTTCACTTATTACTTGATTAAGAAATTTAATATACATTAAGACATTTACGTTAAATAATAGCTTTTAAATGTTTATTATCAGTGAAAACAAACAATTGAATACTTATAATCAAGCATCAAAGATCAAGTAAATATAAACAAATATATTATTTAATGTTTTGTACTTAATTGTTAGGGGTGTAATTGTAATTTTATGAGAGTTTATTTGTCATTTTTTTAAAATAGGGGGTAATTGATATTTTCTAGGGTACCTAGAACCGAAACCAGAACCTATAACACAGGTTCCAATTCCAAGTTGTTAGGAATTGGAACCGATGGTTCCGGTTCTAAATCAAAGAAACTGGCTGGTTTCGGTTCCTTTGATTTTGGTAGGTACCCAGACCCGCCCACTCCTAGTTTAAATGTGTGTGTGTGTGTGTGTGTGTGTGTGTGTGTGTGTGTGTGTGTGTGTATATATGAAATTCATATTTAAATTTGAATTTGAAATATGCCATGTGGAATTACCTTGTGATTGTAATTCGATATTTGATTAATCTATTATGGAATATAGTAATTCAAATTCCATAATAGATTAGGGTTTTAGATTTGCACTAATTAAGTACAGCTAAAAAAAAAAAATCAAATAAAACAATTATTCTAAAAACCCTAGCCGTCCACTCTCTCTCTCTCTCTCTAGCCGTGGTCACCTATTGTGTTGGAGGAGAATCCTTAAACCTTGCAGTTTCAGCTAGTACTTCAAATCGCTAGGTGATCATTGTCCTATCTTCGTGTGTATACGGCCGAGAGTTCACTCTTGTCTCAGAGTGGAAGCGATTCGCATCAAAGAAGGAGCCTCCAAACACTGGTATGAAATCTAGAATGTTTAGTTTTAATATCGTATTAAATGCTAATAATGTAAAATCGTGTATAAGGATCTAGGGCTTATGGTCGTTGTTGGGATTTTTTTATTTTCCATTGCGTAAACCCAATACAACAACTAATACAAATGTCCTATTAGGAAAGGCAAGCCTTTTGTGGTAAAAAGTGTTTGGATTCCAAAGGGAATGGTTGAAACTAACTCTCATGGACCCAAGACCATTTGGGTACCAAAAAGTACATGAATGTATTCATTGTGTAGGTATGTCTTGAAGCAAAGAAGCAAGGAGCAAACAAGTTGTATCTTGATAGTTGATGCTCAAGACACATGATGGGAGACTAGAGCTTGTTCACCTCATTGAAGCCAAAGAATGGAGGAAATGTCCACTTTGGTGATAATTCAAAAGGAAGAGTCATTGGCATTGGCTCTATTGACAACAAATCTCTAATTATTCATGATGTTTTGCCTGTTGATGGATTGATGCATAACTTATTGAGTATTAGTCAATTGAGTGACAATAGCTTTAAAGTTATTTTTCAATCCATGTGTTGTGAAGTTATTGAGTCTAGGACTAATAAGATTGCATTTATAGGTCATAGACATTCAAATGTTTATATTGATGATTTGTGTGACACTGCATCCAAAGATCTTTGTCTTTTGTCCACAAAAGATGAAGATATTTGGCTTTGGCATAGAACATTAGGTCATGTAAGCATGGATGTTATTGCAAAGCTTTCAAAAAGAGATTTAGTGCATGGTTTGCCTAAGCTTCTTTTCAAAAAGTATCATGTTTGTGATGCATGTGCTAAAAGCAAACAACCTCGTGTTTGTTTTAAACCAAAGAATGTTGTATCAACCTCTAGACCTTTACAGTTGTTGCATATGGATTTGTGTGGTCCCATAAGGACAACTAGGTAAGCATTATTGTTTTGCAATCATTGATGATTATTCGCGTTTTACATGGGTGTTATTTCTTACACATAAAAAGGATGCATTTGAATCATTCTTGCATTTGATTAGGAAATTGCAAAACCAAATAGGTTATGTAATTGCATGCATTAGAAGTGATCATGGAAAAGAATTTGAAAACACATTATCTGAATCATATTGTAATGAGAATGGCATTGAGCATGATTTTTTCTGAACCTAGGACTCCCAACAAAATGGAGTTATTGAGAGGAGAAATAGAGTTTAGTAGAAATGGATAGGACCATATTGTGTGAGCATAATATGCCTAGATATTTTTAGGCCTAGGCGGTCAATACTTCATGCTATATCATTAATAGAGCTACGATTAGGCCAATCCTCAATAAAACTCCTTATAAGTTCAAAGAAAAAAAGCCGAATATTGCATATTTTCATCCCTTTGGTTGCAAATGTTTTGTGCTTAACAATGGTAAGGACAACCTTGGAAAATTCGATGCCAAATCAGAAGAAGAAATTTTCCTTGGTTATTCTTCTCATTCGAAAACATACAAAGTCTTCAACAAAATAACTCTCTTAGCTGAGGAGTCCATACATGTGTTATTTGATGAATCTTCCTCTAAGAATGCAGAAAATGACAATGAAAAAGAAGTTGATGAGTTGATGAAAGAAATTGAAATGAAAGATAAAGCTTCACCATCAACCAACAAAAAGGAAGAAGAACATCAAGAAGAGGTTGATAATGAAGATGACACATTTATGGAACCTCAAGAACCAACAAGGGATATCTCATTTCCAAGAGTGAGAGATGAAGTGAAAAATGCACAAATCATTGGTGATCCCACTCAAGGAGTAAGAACAAGAGCATCAATGAGGAATACTTGCCATTTCATAGCATTTTTGTCTCAAGTGGAACCTAAGAAAGTGGATTAAGAAGTAAGCAATGAAAGTTGGGGTCATACAATGCAATAGGAGCTAAATCAATTTGAAAGAAGCAAAGTATGGGAACTTGTACGTCATCCAATCATTCACACCGAATGCGTATTTTGGAAAAAAGATGGATGAACAAAGTATAGTGGTAAGAAACAAAGCAAGGTTAGTTGCCCAAGGCTACTCTCAAGATGAAGGTATTGATTTCAATGAAACTTATGGCCTCGTTGCTAGATTAGAAGGTATTAGAATGTTACTTGCTTACGCATGTCATTTAGATTTCAAACTTTTTCAAATGGATGTTAAAAGTTCCTTTTTAAATGGTTTTATTCAAGAAGAGGTTTATGTCAAACAACCACCTAGATTTGAAATCCCTGATTTTCTTGAATATATTTTTAAACTCTCAAAATCACTTTATGGTTTAAAATAAGCTCCTAGAGATTGGTATGATAGATTGAGTAGTTTTCTTGTTCAAAATGGTTTTCCAAAAGGAAAGGTAGATACTGCCTTATTTACAAAAAGGCATGGGCAAGATATTTTGATAGTGCAAATCTATGTTGATGATATCATCTTTGGTGCTACTAATGAAATCATTTGCAAGGTATTTTCTAAGATGATGCAAGGTGAATTTGACATGAGCATGATGGGAGAACTAAATTACTTTCTTGGATAAAAAATAAAGCAACAAAATGAAGGATCTTGTTGAATAAATCCAAATAAATTCATGATATCCTCAAGCGCTATAAGATGAATGAGACAAAAAATCAACCTACTCCCATGACCACATCACTCAAATTGGAAGCCGATGAGGGAGGTAAAAGTATTGATACTAAGCTTTATAGAAGCATGATAGATGCACTTTTACATTTAACTGCATCTAGACTAGATATTTTGTTTAGTGTATGCATGTGCGCATGTTTCCAATCATGTCTTAAGGAATTTCATTTGAATGTTGTCAAAAGAATTCTACTTGAAAGGAACACCAAACATTGGTTTATGGTATCCTAAAGGATCTTCATTTAGTCTTAAAAGATACTTAGATATTGATTGGAGGTTGTAGGATAGATAGGAAGAGCACTAGTGGAATATGTCAATTCTTAGGAAGCATGCTAGTTTCATGGTTTTCAAAGAAACAAAATTCAGTTGCTACTTCTACCACGGAAGTCGAATATGTGTTAGNACCATAATGCCCTTATTTTTAATACATTCTCCATGAAATTCTACCTCTTTTCACTCCCCACTTTTTCAACTAATTTTGAGTGAAAAGACTATTTTACCCTTAATGCAAGTTTAAGGCATTTCCTTCACATTTTCTCAAAATAACTTTAGCAAAAAATCAACTAAAGGTATAAGAGCATAAATTAAATTACGTACCGCCATGTGGACGTTACACTCAAGCCTTAGTATACATGAGCAGATCAAAATTGTATGAGAGCAGGATTAATTCCAACAGAATATTATGAAAAAACAAAAGAAAGATTACATGGAGCTAATGGTCAACAATTAAACATTAATTAAAAATTATCCAATGCTCATTTATGTATACAATTTTTTTTTTATTAAAAATACTTTTATTCTAGCAAAAGATTTAGATAAAGATGTTATATTAGGTACCCCCTTTATTACTCAAATTTATCCTTTCACAGTTAATAATAAAGGAATTACAACAAATATTTTAGGACAAGATGTAACATTTGAATTTGTTAATCCTCCATTAGTAAAAGATATTAATAATTTAAAAAACTTATCAATATCAAAAATAAATCTTATTAATAATAAGAAAAGACAAAATAATTTTTTGAAAGAAGAACTAAAACATGAAAGAATAAAGCAACAATTAGAAACTCCAAAAATTCAAGAAATTATTAAAAATATAGAAAAACGATTTGCACATGATATATGCTCAACAATTCCTACGTCATCATGCTAGCAAGGGTGATATTGTACTTGAATTTGTTGATACTGATCACCAATTGGCTGATATTTTCACTAAGCCTCTTGATAAAGAAAGATTCTACACTATTCGAAGAGAGCTCGGAATGATAGATGCGAACCAAGTATGACTCATTATATTATGTGACTGTTTTACATGTGAAGTTGATTGAGATAATATGTTTTATGTGCATATTGAGAATATGTTTGAGTTGATTGTGATAACATGCTTTATACATTGNATTGACAAATTAATTGATCGAGTCTGCAGTATTTTCTTATTTTCTATATATATTTACATTTTTATTTTAGTTTTACTGACAACTCACCGAAAAAAGAAAAAGAACACGATTATTTTATTTACAAAATTCTTTAATCAACTAAGTTATTCATTGACTACAGCTGGCATATATAGATATATAGTTATTCATTGACTATATATAATATGCCGGGAGGGCATCTTCTTTGGTGAATTCGTTTTTTGGTTTCTAAAAATAATTGAAATATTTAAAATAATTAGAAAATAAGAAAAATAAAAAATATTCAACATATTTGTCAGAAAACAATATGATTTAAATAAATCATCAATAAAAATAATTGATTAAGTGTATCTTTACGAAAAAAAAAGAAAAAAAAAAAAACACTATATGAAAATGGATCTTATTTTGATCAAAATGAAAAACTGGAATAAGTTATGGTATTGATTAAATGAGTTAATGGCATTTAAGAGAGAAATTTGAATTTGAAGTTTTAAAGAGTGAGAAAGAGAGAGGAAATGTTAAATGAGTTACTATTTTTTTCTTTTTTTTCGTCATTTCTTCTGTGTGTCAAGAAAGGGATAAATGTTGTTTTGCCTTCTCTTTTTTTTAGTTATCATGCTACTTTGATTTTTCGATTTAAAAGACGAAAAATGTAAAACATAATTTCCACATATTGCAAAGCAATAAAAATGAAAATAGAGAAATGATAAATAATCGAACAACCCCTTAATATTAGAAACTCTATATAAAGAAGATTTTGTAGTAGGTACTACCAATTTAGATCCACTTTTAAGTGTTATCAAACAGTGGCTAGTATTATAAAAATGTCTTCTTAATGTTGAGTTTTTGTTCAACCAAATGCAAACTTATTCTCAGTACTAAGAGTTCAGGAGAAGGGACATAAAAAAGATTAAATTATTATAATTTAATGGTGTAATTGCAAGAAAATAAACTAAGAAAGACTAAAAAAAAAAAAGGCATAATAAAAAGGGATGAAACGAGAATTTTTTTTTATTAACCTTTTCTGCTCAATTGTGTGGTGCACATAGAATGAAAATGGGCTGAATTTATAAGCATTTATCACTGACCAACCTCCCCAAAACCCAATAGGAGCATGCCAAAGACTAAAGCATGTTTAACCACACAAGCATGTTGACGCATGTTCTTCATTACATGTGGAATGTGGCGGATAAGCCACAATTTATAACACTCACCCTTGGATTTCCACCACTTCTAAATAATTACATTTAACCTTACTAAGAAAAAACCCAATAGGAAAAAAACCTACGTAAGACGTGATTAATACTGACTTATTAAAAACATTGCCAAGAAAACCTAGTGAGACAAAACCTAGTCAAGGAAAAAAGAATACAATGTATATATTTCCATTACAATAGTCCTTTTTAGAATTCGCTCCCCCTAATCAATGCTACCCTTCATCAACGCTCCCCCTCATAAGTTTAAAATTATCTTAGTTGCTTACTAAGTTGTGGCAAACCGATGCCTTACACTAACTTCTCAAAAGTTGATATTGGTAAGGTCTTAGTGAATAAATCTACAAGATTATCACTAACACGTATTTGTTCGACATCAAGCTCTCGACTTTACTGGGGTTCATGAGTGTAAAAGAACTTTGGTGAAATATGCTTAGTTCTGTCTCCTTTGATATATAGTGAATATTTCAAACCTTGTATGGGTTTTTAACATGCAAAATAGTTAAATCAATACCCGGAACCTTAGGCTTAAGATTTAATAAAAATTTAAAATACTATTATGTTGCATATTTTGTTTAAATTAGACCTTACATGTGATAAAATCATTTTGAGTAAAGAAATTGATGCTTTGGAATTGTCTTATGCGGATTTTCAAAATGAAAGCATTAGTTTCAAAAATGAACTTGAAAATACTAAAGAGATTTTGAGTAAATTCACTTTAAGAAGCAAAAGACTTGATGAAATGCTTGTTTCACAAAGATGTACTTTTAACAAAGAAGGTTTGGGCTATAACATGTTTTCAAATGAAAAAATNATTGACAAATTAATTGATCGAGTCTGCAGTATTTTCTTATTTTCTATATATATTTACATTTTTATTTTAGTTTTACTGACAACTCACCGAAAAAAGAAAAAGAACACGATTATTTTATTTACAAAATTCTTTAATCAACTAAGTTATTCATTGACTACAGCTGGCATATATAGATATATAGTTATTCATTGACTATATATAATATGCCGGGAGGGCATCTTCTTTGGTGAATTCGTTTTTTGGTTTCTAAAAATAATTGAAATATTTAAAATAATTAGAAAATAAGAAAAATAAAAAATATTCAACATATTTGTCAGAAAACAATATGATTTAAATAAATCATCAATAAAAATAATTGATTAAGTGTATCTTTACGAAAAAAAAAGAAAAAAAAAAAAACACTATATGAAAATGGATCTTATTTTGATCAAAATGAAAAACTGGAATAAGTTATGGTATTGATTAAATGAGTTAATGGCATTTAAGAGAGAAATTTGAATTTGAAGTTTTAAAGAGTGAGAAAGAGAGAGGAAATGTTAAATGAGTTACTATTTTTTTCTTTTTTTTCGTCATTTCTTCTGTGTGTCAAGAAAGGGATAAATGTTGTTTTGCCTTCTCTTTTTTTTAGTTATCATGCTACTTTGATTTTTCGATTTAAAAGACGAAAAATGTAAAACATAATTTCCACATATTGCAAAGCAATAAAAATGAAAATAGAGAAATGATAAATAATCGAACAACCCCTTAATATTAGAAACTCTATATAAAGAAGATTTTGTAGTAGGTACTACCAATTTAGATCCACTTTTAAGTGTTATCAAACAGTGGCTAGTATTATAAAAATGTCTTCTTAATGTTGAGTTTTTGTTCAACCAAATGCAAACTTATTCTCAGTACTAAGAGTTCAGGAGAAGGGACATAAAAAAGATTAAATTATTATAATTTAATGGTGTAATTGCAAGAAAATAAACTAAGAAAGACTAAAAAAAAAAAAGGCATAATAAAAAGGGATGAAACGAGAATTTTTTTTTATTAACCTTTTCTGCTCAATTGTGTGGTGCACATAGAATGAAAATGGGCTGAATTTATAGGCATTTATCACTGACCAACCTCCCCAAAACCCAATAGGAGCATGCCAAAGACTAAAGCATGTTTAACCACACAAGCATGTTGACGCATGTTCTTCATTACATGTGGAATGTGGCGGATAAGCCACAATTTATAACACTCACCCTTGGATTTCCACCACTTCTAAATAATTACATTTAACCTTACTAAGAAAAAACCCAATAGGAAAAAAACCTACGTAAGACGTGATTAATACTGACTTATTAAAAACATTGCCAAGAAAACCTAGTGAGACAAAACCTAGTCAAGGAAAAAAGAATACAATGTATATATTTCCATTACAATAGTCCTTTTTAGAATTCGCTCCCCCTAATCAATGCTACCCTTCATCAACGCTCCCCCTCATAAGTTTAAAATTATCTTAGTTGCTTACTAAGTTGTGGCAAACCGATGCCTTACACTAACTTCTCAAAAGTTGATATTGGTAAGGTCTTAGTGAATAAATCTACAAGATTATCACTAACACGTATTTGTTCGACATCAAGCTCTCGACTTTACTGGGGTTCATGAGTGTAAAAGAACTTTGGTGAAATATGCTTAGTTCTGTCTCCTTTGATATATAGTGAATATTTCAAACCTTGTATGGGTTTTTAACATGCAAAATAGTTAAATCAATACCCGGAACCTTAGGCTTAAGATTTAATAAAAATTTAAAATACTATTATGTTGCATATTTTGTTTAAATTAGACCTTACATGTGATAAAATCATTTTGAGTAAAGAAATTGATGCTTTGGAATTGTCTTATGCGGATTTTCAAAATGAAAGCATTAGTTTCAAAAATGAACTTGAAAATACTAAAGAGATTTTGAGTAAATTCTGAAATTCTTCGTTTTCTGAACTACTTTACGAACAAAGTGTTTCTACATGAAAATTGTTTCTTCCATTGGGCTATAACATGTTTTCAAATGAAAATCCTCTTAACATAACGCATAAACCATCCATTAAACCAAAAGCATCTTTTAGGAAATGTGGTTTTTGTAAGTTTGTAGGTCATAGCACGCACAAATTGTTAAAGTATGAGCCTTATAGCCAATCCATTTTTAAAATGTTGACTCTCGTATATGATTTATATAATTAATAAAGTCATTTTCTACATTATGTAATTTGTATTTACGGTACGTTATAATGTATATCCTTATAATGATAGAACCGTGACAAGGGTATTGAGTGTTTCAAATCTCGATAATGAGGACCATATGATCACATATGGTGACCATTCTAGTAGCCCTAGTATTGTTATGAATAAGGGCACAGATAATACAGTAAGGCTATCATAGTGTTGAACGACCATGTCAAAAGACAATGAATTATCTCACTTGTCAAGGTTGTTTGTTGACAACCTAGTGCAATACATGAGTGCTTGTCATAGGCAAGTTCACTGGACAGACCCACCTAAGGATTCCACATAGATGGTAACCCTAGTGTTTGTGGAATAAATCATCTAACGAATGATGGTGCATGTGATCCTTAGACTTGAGATCACTAGAGCGCCTTGTGCACCAACTGGTGTAGTTTGACACTGACCCAACGTAGTTCTATTCAAAACTATCAGAACGGTAGTGATTGGCTATATCGAAAAGTGTATCAAGACTATGGTGGATTGAAAAAGGATTCATCACTCCTGGATACGGGAGAAATTATCTCACTAAGCAATTCGATAAATGACAATGGCACTAAATCTGTGGCCACAATGCAATTGAGTTGTAGCTCAATCCAATCTAATTCTAGTCATTGGTATAACTGAATACCGAGATATCAAGGATATTCGAGGTTGACACTACTTCTGTACCTCGACCTTGATGAGATAATGGATAATGAAAGGATTAGATTGCACAGTAGCCATATCGTTGATAGGTAATTTGTTTCACTGAATATGAATCTATTAGGTGGCCATGATGTCTTGCTAAAGGCCAATCTTGGTCTATGTTTAGTGAGGCGATTGATTAGGCAATTAATTGCAATACTACTCATTGTCTATATGATGAGGAGTCTTCGGGTCACACACATAGAAGACATATTAAGGATAAACAAATGAGAGTGGTATTCAAATATATTTTTTAAATTACGGGTGGGCAAAAAGTTTAGGGTAGAACCAGAACTGACAGGTACCTGGGTGTCGATAATGGTTCCTGCCCGGAACCGGTTGTAACAGGGTAGGTTCTAATTCCAAAAATTGGAACCGATACTATGTGGTTCCGGTTCCGGTTCCAAATCAAAGGAACCAGAACCGGGAACTAGGACTAAATTGATAAACTATTAAAGAATAGGGGTTTTTTATATTTTGCATATGAGGGGGTTTTTTGATATTTTGCATATCATATAAATATATAAGAAAATTTTGTTTTTTTTATCTTCTATCAAAAGTCTTATTAATTTTCATTAAAAGATTAGTTTTTCAAAACATTCTTATTAATATTTAAGTTTCACTTATTACTTGATTAAGAAATTTAATATACATTAAGACATTTATGAAAAATAATAGCTTTTAAATGTTTATTATCAGTGAAAACAAACAATTGAATACTTATAATCAAGCATCAAACATCAAGTAAATATAAACAAATATATTATTTAATGTTTTGTACTTAATTGTTAGGGGTGTTATTGTAATTTTATAAGAGTTTATTTGTCATTTTTTTTAAATAGGGGGTAATTGATATTTTCTAGGGCACCTAGAACCGAAACCAGAACCTATAACACAGGTTCCAATTCCAAGTTGTTAGGAATTGGAACCGATGGTTCCGGTTCTAAATCAAAGGAACTAGCCGGTTTCGGTTCCTTTGATTTTGGGCAAGAACCTGGACCCGTCCACCCCTAGTTTAAATGTGTGTGTATGTGTGTGTGTGTGTATGAAATTCATATTTAAATTTGAATTTGAAATATGCCATGTGGAATTACCTTGTGATTGCAATTCGATATTTGATTAATCTATTATGGAATATAGTAATTCAAATTCCATAATAGATTAGGGTTTTAGATTTGCACTAATTAAGTGCAGCTAAAAATAAAAATCAAATAACACAATTATTCTAAAAACCCTAGCCATCCAATCTCTCTCTCTCTCTCTCTCTCTAGCCGTGGTCACCTGTTGTGTTAGAGGAGAATCCTTAAACCTTGCAGTTTCAGCTAGCACTTCAAATCGCTAGGTGATCATTGTCCTATCTTCGTGTGGATACGGCCGAGAGTTCACTCTTGTCTCAGAGTGGAAGCGATTTGCATCAAAGAAGGAGCCTCCAAACATTGGTATGAAATCTAGAATGTTTAGTTTTAATATCGTATTAAATGCTAATAACGTAAAATCGTGTATAAGGATCTAGGGCTTATGGTTGTTGTTGGGATTTTTTTATTTTCTATTGCGTAAACCCAATACAACAACTAACACAAATGTCCTATTAGGAAAGGCAAGCCTTTTGTGGTAAAAAGTGTTTGGATTCCAAAAGGAATGGTTGAAACTAACTCTCATGGACCCAAGACCATTTGGGTACCAAAAAGTGCATGAATGTTTTCATTGTGTAGGTATGTCTTGAAGCAAAGAAGTAAGGAGCAAACAAGTTGTATCTTGATAGTTGATGCTCAAGACACATTATGGGAGACTGGAGCTTGTTCACCTCATTGAAGCCAAAGAACGGAGGAAATGGCCACTTTGGTGATAATTCAAAAGGAAGAGTCATTGGCATTGGCTCTATTGACAACAAATCTCTAATTATTCATGATGTTTTGCTTGTTGATGGATTGATGCATAACTTATTGAGTATTAGTCAATTGAGTGACAATAGCATTAAATTTATTTTTCAATCCATGTGTTGTGAAGTTATTGAGTCTAGGACTAATAAGATTGCATTTATAGGTCATAGACATTCAAATGTTTATATTGTTGATTTGTGTGACACTACATCTAAAGATCTTTGTATTTTTCCACAAAAGATGAAGATAGCTGGCTTTGGCATAGAACATTAGGTCATGTAAGCATGGATGTTATTGCAAAGCTTTCAAAAAGCGATTTAGTGCATGGTTTGCCTAAGCTTCTTTTCAAAAAGTATCATGTTTGTGATGCATGTGCAAAAAGCAAACAAACTCGTGTTTGTTTTAAACCAAAGAATGTTGTATCAACCTCTAGACCTTTACAGTTGTTGCATATGGATTTGTGTGGTCCCATAAGGACAACTAGGTAAGCACTATTGTTTTGTAATCATTGATGATTATTCGTGTTTTACATGGGTGTTATTTCTTACACATAAAAAAGGATGCATTTGAATCATTCTTGCATTTGATTAGGAAATTGCAAAACCAAATAGGTTATGTAATTGCATGCATTAGAAGTGATCATGGAAAAGAATTTGAAAACACATTATCTGAATCATATTGTAATGAGCATGGCATTGAGCATGATTTTTTCTGAACCTAGGACTCCCAACAAAATGGAGTTATTGAGAGGAGAAATAGAGTTTAGTCGAAATGGATAGGACCATATTGTGTGAGCATAATATGCCTAGATATTGTTAGGCCTAGGCGGTCAATACTTTATGCTATATCATTAATAGAGCTACGATTAGGCCAATCCTTAAGAAAACTCCTTATAAGTTCAAAGGAAAAAAGCCGAATATTGCATATTTTCATCCCTTTGGTTGCAAATGTTTTGTGCTTAACAATGGTAAGGACAACCTTGGAAAATTCGATGCCAAATCAGAAGAAGAAATTTTCCTTGGTTATTCTTCTCATTCGAAAACGTACAAAGTCTTCAACAAAATAACTCTCTTAGCTGAGGAGTCCATACATGTGTTATTTGATGAATCTTCCTCTAAGAATGCAGAAAATGACAATGAAAAAAAAGTTGATGAGTTGATGAAAGAAATTGAAATGAAAGATAAAGCTTTACCATCAACCAACAAAAAGGAAGAAGAACATCAAGAAGAGGTTGATAATGAAGATGACACATTTATGGAACCTCAAGAACCAACAAGGGATATCTCATTTCCAAGAGTGAGAGATGAAGTGAAAGATGCACGAATCATTGGTGATCCTACTCAAGGAGTAACAATAAGAGCATCAATGAGGAATACTTTCCATTTCATAGCATTTTTGTCTCAAGTGGAACCTAAGAAAGTGGATTAAGAAGTAAGCGATGAAAGTTGGGGTCACACAATGCAATAGAAGCTAAATCAATTTGAGAGAAGCAAAGTATGGGAACTTGTACCAAGACCTAATGATCATCCAATCATTCACACCGAATGCGTATCTTGGAAAAGATGGATGAACAAAGTTTAGTGGTAAGAAACAAAGCAAGGTTAGTTGCCCAAGGCTACTCTCAAGAGGAAGGTATTGATTTCAATGAAACTTATGGCCTCGTTGCTAGATTAGAAGGTATTAGAATGTTACTTGCTTACACATGTCATTTAGATTTCAAACTTTTTCAAATGGATGTTAAAAGTTCCTTTTTAAATGGTTTTATTCAAGAAAAGGTTTATGTCAAACAACCACCTAGATTTGAAATCCCTGATTTTCCTGAACATGTTTTTAAACTCTCAAAATCACTTTATGGTTTAAAATAAGCTCCTAGAGATTGGTATGACAGATTGAGTAGTTTTCTTGTTCAAAATGGTTTTTCAAAAGGAAAGGTAGATACTGCCTTATTTACAAAAAGGCATGGGCAAGATATTTTGATAGTGCAAATCTATGTTGATGATATCATCTTTGGTGCTACTAATGAAATCATTTGCAAGGTATTTTCTAAGATGATGCAAGGTGATTTTGACATGAGCATGACGGGAGAACTAAATTACTTTCTTGGATAAAAAATCAAGCAACAAAATGAAGGATCTTGTTGAATAAATCCAAATAAATTCATGATATCCTCAAGCGCTATAAGATGAATGAGACAAAAAATCAACCTACTCCCATGACCACATCACTCAAATTGGAAGCCGATGAGGGAGGTAAAAGTATTGATACTAAGCTTTATAGAAACATGATAGATGCACTTTTACATTTAACTGCATCTAGACTAGATATTTTGTTTAGTGTATGCATGTGTGCACGTTTCCAATCATGTCTTAAGGAATTTCATTTGAATGTTGTCAAAAGAATTCTACTTGAAAGGAACACCAAACATTCGTTTATGGTATCCTAAAGGATCTTCATTTAGTCTTAAAAGATACTTAGATATTGATTGGAGGTTGTAGGATAGATAGGAAGAGCACTAGTGGAATATGTCAATTCTTAGGAAGCATGCTAGTTTCATGGTTTTCAAAGAAACAAAATTCAGTTGCTACTTCTACCACGAAAGTCGAATATGTGTCAGCAGCGAGTTGTTGTGCACAACTTCTATGAATGAAGCAATAACTTGAAGATTTTGGTTTTAACATACATAGCATTCCTATTCATTGTGATAATACAAGTGCTATAAATTTGTCTAAAAATCTTGTGCATCATTCTAGGACAAAACATATAGATATTAGACATCATTTCCTACGTGATCATGTTAGCAAGGGTGATAATGTGCTTGAATTTGTTGATACTAATCACCAATTGGCTGATATTTTCACTAAGCCTCTTGATAAAGAAAAATTCTACACTATTCAAAAAGAGCTAGGAATGATTGATGTGAACCAAGTATTACTCATCATATTTTGTGTTTGTTTAAGATGTGAAATTGATTGAGATGATATGTTTTATGTGCATATTGAGAATATGTTTGAGTTTATTGTAGTAACACACTTTACACATTGATTGTATGATTGTCTTTGCATAAATCAAAGTGCAATAACTCTTACATAACCCCATTAGTGATTTGATCCATCGGATTTCAAGGGTAAAAAAGTTGGGATTATAAGTTGGGTACTCAAAATCTGCTTTTGTAACATCCCGTATAAAGAAATCCATACATGCACCCCCAAATAAGACCGATAAGGTACATTAGAAGATGGACTTAAAATTCACCAAGTGTCAAAGTCTTCTTACGAAGATGGAGAACTTATTAAGTTCATTGTATAAGGTTTATTTGTAACTTGGCATGTATTTATTGTGTTTGTGCTTAAATTTGGCCAAAGAAAAATCAAGTTGATACAATCTTGTGGTGGCCATCAATTTGATACATTTTCTTATAAATGAAAACTCCCTAAGTGGTTGAAATATCTAGGACATGTTTGTTTGATTATATTTTGATCAATGTGCATAAGAGTCAAAATCTTTAAATTTGTTCCAGTTGGAATGATCGTGCTTAGTGGTCGTTCCATATCATACGAGTGTTCAAGTTCTTGGAACGTTCGTGCCTTGTAACCGCCATTTTTTTTAGGTTTAAAAATCTAAGCATGGGCATACTGCATTCGCATACGACCATTTAGAGTCAAGTTGACCCATCCCTAATTGTTCAAAGTTTCAAGAATAATCGTGCCCGATGACCGCACGATCGTGCGTCTATGTCTCATGATTTCTATAAATATAATCGTTCATAAGCTTTAGAACATCACACTCAAAATTAGTTTTCTCTCCAAACGTTTTCTCTTTAAACCTCTCCAAATCAATCCAAACTTATTCCAATCATCCCAAACCCTTAGATACTCCAAAGAGAAGATGGTTAGAACCAAGAACATGGCAAAAGGAGGGCATATACCAAGAGCAAGAGACTTACAAAGACTGTATGGAACCGTTTTCAAAAATTCCAATCCAGAAGAAGTATAAGAGAATTGAGAAAAGAGGTATGAATCTTGGCAGAACTTTTGATTAGGCTATTCTTTATGAGTTAGGATTGCAAGTTAAATTGTTAGAATGGGTAGATAACCTGAAACAGAGAAGGTTGATAAATCTTAGATTGCCAGGGTATAGGCATTTGATCAATGAATTCGATAGTAGCTTAGAGGTAGTTGAAGCAAAGACAGAAGAGCATCTTTTACATACAATGCTCTTTCGACAAAAAATCAGGATCATATTGTAACTCTAGCAACTTTGTAGAATGGTTAGAGTGTGATTTTGACGGGATAGTGGATCCTTCTAGAGGATGGAGTTCTAAGATTGCTTGGCACTCAGTTGGGGGAAGAGAGCCCCATATAATCCTCATAGGTCAAAATCCACCAAATTGACTGATCTTGAGATGAGAATGTTGCATAGATATATCACTTATTCCTTTAACGCTCGAAAAAGATCAAATGGTTAGATTACGACCAATGATGCGCTATTAATGGAAGTATCATATAAAGGAATAGAAGTGAATACAACAATTTGTTGATAAGAAAACTTGAAGAGATTTAGAAGGATCCGGTGAAATCCCAATGGGAATGTTGGTTACTTTCTTTTGCAACAAACTAAATCTGCCATTGACTGGACTGGGTGAGAAGCAGAAGGTCAGGCTTGATGATTCAAATCTGTTTTTTAAGAATGCTTTACAGTGAATGGGAATGATTCACACAAAGAAAAATGGGAAGTGGGATTTGATTTCTCCTAAATGTTAATGCAGAGATGAGGATGCGACTGAATCGTCAATTGAGAAACATCTAGACTCTAGAAAGAGGATGAGAATGGAAGCTGGTTCAAGTTCGATGCCTCCACAATTGGCTGATGAGATATTTGAGAGAGTTGTGTCACACTTTGATGCAAAATTTGATAGGTTGGACAGGGCAGTCACAGAAAATCCTTCTCTTGAGCACTCAAATATCGAAAATCTTAACAACTTTTAAGCCCTCCAAGCATCTATGCCATCATTTCCTCCACCTCTTCAACCCTAACCAAATGTTTTTCAAGTCTGTTGTTGAATCTTTATATATATATTTTGATATATTTTATTGCACATGTGAAACATGTGTGTCCTTTTGGACACTTGAACTTTGTAGCGTTGTTTACTTTTTGTTCTCATGTTGTGAATGATATGTTTTTGCTAAATTTCTATATATATAATGCATTTATTTTCATCACTCCTATATATGATTGTGTTAATACATTGATTATTGCTATATTTTTGCTTAATGACAAAAAGGGGGAGAGATAATTAAGATGACTGAGTAATTGTGAAAGTTTTAATCACTTACCAAGTGAATTAAACCTAACGGGAATGGGTTTCTAAGTTGATTTTAGTGTTCATTCATCAACATTACAAATCAGTCATTCATGAAACAAAATAAAGTACACTAGGGGATTTTACATGTGTAAACCCCGTATTATTATTCCAATGCCCTAAGGTATGCAATTCTACCCTTACAGGTAATTTTTTTTTTTTTTTTGAATGCAAGGGTAAAATGGTCAATTTACATGCCTTTCGAGATGTGGCCATTATAAAGTGTAAGGGGTGATTTCATTGAAGAGGAATGATGGTAGAATGGTCATAAAGTAGATTGATAGGGTTAAATGGCTAAAACGGTAACCAAGGGTATAATGGTCTTTTCACACAAATCCATATGAATTAAGTATCCATAAAAGTGCACCAAGGGTAAATTAGTCATTTACCTAATGGGATTGCTTAATTACCAAGTGTTTAAAAGAAGTCAAATGGTATTAAATGAGTGCTAATCATTATGCTGTGGTAGTAATGACCAAAACACCCTTATATGAAAAATTTATGCCAAATGACCCTTATATCTAACTTTTAATGACCTATCACAATAGAGTAGTAATAAAATAAATATATATAAGGTTTTAAGAGAGAGGAGTCGGCCTTGTACACCCCAAATGCATTATCTTCTTCTTCCTCTCTCAAATCCACCATAAAAGCCACTAATCCAAGCATTTCCTTCTCAAATTTTCTTAGGGTTCCAAGCAATTTCTTGAAGGAGATCAAGATACACCTTAAGGAAATTCAATTTGAAGGGTTAAGGTAATCCCTAAAACCCTAGCTTGATGAGTTTGAATGTATTAAAGCAATTTCATGAGAGTTAATGCTTCTTATAGGTGAAGGTGTTTATTTGGAGCCAAGGAGGAGTGTTTCTTTTGAGTTTTGATTGCCAAGGTAAGGGGAAAACCTCCCTTTAAACTATGTTATCAACACCTACGGTTAGTGAACCTTATATTAATTTGATGTATAAAGTTATGGTTTGTTTATGTATTGTCTGAATTGGTGTTGGTTGAGGTTTGTGTTGGAAAAGGAGGAGGATATTGCCACTTAAGAGATTTGTAGTTGGACGATGATTGGCACTTGTTTGAATATGAAAGGGAGGGTTTTATGTGACTTTTATGACTTGGTTGTGTTAGGGAAATGCTTGAATGATAATTGAATAATGGGCATGCAAAAGAATGCGGTATCCACCTTCCAAATAAAAAAAAAAAAATCAGAATTTCTTTGGAAATTCGGTTAAGGCACTAAATAAATCCTATAGCCTAACATGAACAAGAATGGTAAAAGACACATAGTGAAATTCCTCATGTATCATGAAATTTTCAGCGAATTAAGAAACTGAGAAATATTAAGAAAATATTCATGACAAGGAATTTCGCTCAATTGACTAAAGAATTATGAAAGTGGTCATGGGTATATGCTAGATGAATGATCGTTATGAATAAGCGTGTCCATAAGTTAGCTATAAATGATATGTATGATGAATGCATATGTAATGTTTATGTATGTTTATCCTTTATGAATGCATTCTAAATGATAACATATATAGCCTAGTTTAGTTGACTTATGGAGGATTTATGAAATGTTAAAGAAAGGTTTCCATGAGTCTCTTGAGGCGTAAGGCCAAGATCAGAGTAATGGTATATGAGTTCCATGAGTCTCTTAAGGCGTAAGGCCAAGACCAGAGTTCCATGAGTCTCTTGAGGCGTAAGGCCAAGACCAGAGTAATGGTATATGCATTCCATGGGTCTTTTGAGCTGTGAAACCAAGATCAAAGTAATGGAAATTTTATGAAAACCATGAGTCCTTTGAGGTGGTAATCAAGAACAAGGTAATGATTCAAATGAATCCGATCGGTTCGTAAAGATAAACGAAATGTCCAATACCTAGATAAAAGAAATAGGCATCTCATGTTTGTGAATGTTGCATGAGTCATATATGTTTAGTGTTTTAGGATGTTTTTAAATATACTATGACTTATGTGCATAAGAAAGTCAATGTGAATATCATGACTATGATTTATGACATTGATAATGAATAATATGTTGTGAATTTATGAACGTTTTGTATGTGTAAGAAATCCATGAAAGTTAGAATAGCCATATCCCCTTACTGAGCGATTAGCGCTCACCCCACGATGTTTATATGTTTTGCAAGTAAGGATTAAGGCATGAAGCTAGGAGAGGATTCCAAGGGACGCTATGAGCATGAAGGGATGTTTTAATGATGACTATTGAATGATTTTTGTTAGTATTTAGTGTAGTAATTATGTTCATATTTCATATTGTAGTAAATATGTCCATGTTCTATAATGGAGTAAGTATGTTTGTGTTAATAAAGGAAATCAAATTGCTAGTAAAGTTTGTAAAAGTGTGTATGCTCTAGTAATTATTGCTATGGATTTCATAATTTACTCCAAGAAAGGAAACTATATTATTTTGACTTGTACAATGAACTTATTATAGTTTAGAAATTAAAAAAAAAAAAAAGTTTTTAGACTACAGGTTTATTCTTTAAATAGGGTTTTAAAATAAACTTCTTTCCTAGACGTGCATTTTCTAGGTTCTCAATGGTCAAGGGATACTTGGGAAATACCCGACTAGGGAGGGGTTTTACAACATGGTTCGGCAAAATTCCTACATCCATGGGACCAAGTCCAGATGAAGCTAATCCACTATGGTAAATATTTATAGTTCAATTACAGAGCCAAAGTTAAGCATCAGTTATAAGAACCCTCCCTGTTTTGCAACACTTCAAACTCCACCCTTTGATCGAACTTCAAACTACCACAACAAGCTCCACGTTTATGAGACCACCTAGTCAACCTTGAGCTCATTTCAAGGTACAACACCGAATACACACTTCAGCTCCAAAAGCTTGAAATCCTATTAAGCATCTGTTAGAGTAAGTGCCCTAGAGCCAATCAATTATTGTCAGATTGACTCTGTAAATAAATGTTTATTTATCAATAAAAGGCATACTCTTCTATATCGTGTAAATCATAGTTATATGTAATGATATATGTCCTAAGGATGGTTGAACCATGACAAGGATAGCAAGTGTTGATAGTGAGAACCCTATGATCACATATGGTGGCCATTCTAAAAACGTCCGTAGCCCTAGTATTATTCTGACCAAGGACACAAATAATATGATAAGGCTATCATAGCATTGAACGACCCTGTCGAAAGGCAGTGACTGATCTCACTTGTCAAGGTTGTTTGCTGACAACCTGGTGCAACGCATGAGTTCTTGCTAGAGGCAAGTTCATTGGACTAACCCACCAGAGGATTCCATATGAATGGTAACTTTAGTGTCTATTTAATAAATCCTCTAACGGATGGTGGTGCATGTGATCCTTAGACTTGAGATCAATAAAGAGCCTTATGCAACAATTGGTTTAGTTTGACACTAGCCCAACGTAGTTCTATTCAGAGCTATCAATACGGTAGTGATTGGCTACATTGAGAAGTGTATTAAGACTATGGTGGATTGACAAAGGACTCATCACTCCTAGGTACGGGAGAAGTTATCTCACTGGGTAATTCAGTAAATGGCAATGACACTAAATCTGTGGCTACAATGAGATTGAGTTGTTGCTCAATCCAATTTATTATTCTAGTCATTGGTCCATTAACTGAATACAAACATGTCGAGGATATCTGAGGTTGACACTATTTATATACCTCAGTCTTGATGAGATAACAGATGATGAAAGGATTGGATTGGATTGCACGGTAACTATATCATTGACAGATAGCTGTTTTGCCGAATCCGAATGTATCGGGTGGTCATGATGCCTTGCTAGGGGCCAATCTTGGTATGTGAGTAGTGAGACGATTAATTGGTGTTAATCGCGATACTACTCACTGTCGATATGATAAGGAACCTATGGGTCACACACTTAGAAGATAATTTAATAATCGTTTTTGTGAAAGGGGTATTTTTGTCTTTTAGGACAAAATGGTATTTTGGTTATCTCATAGTACAATTAAATTTCTTGAGGTTCTTGCCTTTATTTAAATTTAATATTAAAATTAAAATTAGTGAGATTATATTTAAATATATGTGCGCATATATTTAAATGGATTATTATTAATAATTAAATGTTAATATATATATATTAATTGATTTTAATTATATTAATAATCAATTAAAATTAAAATACCATAAAGGGTGTGTTTGGTTGCAAGGATGGATTAACTAAAGAGTTCATCGCTATTCCTATTGGGATTAGGGTTTTTAATTAAGTGACACCATATAAGTGAAACTTAATTAAAACATAAAATAATAATTTTCATTCATTGATTGAAAAAAAAGAAAACCCTAGCCACCTTTTCTTCTCTCTCTCGCGTTTTTCATAGTGTGTGAATCAAAGAATTTCTTTATTTGATTCACTTGATTCTTGAAGCCTTCTATTAGTTCTAGCAAAACTATAGTAGGTTCTGCGGATTATCTTCGTGTGAACGACGTTTGTGCGATTCTCTACTTGAATTGAAAAGCAAAATCAAAGTATTGAATGAGCCTCCAAACGTTGGTAATGTGTTCTTGATCCTTGCATGGATTATTTACCATGATTTATATTGCACAGATTTTCTGTTTATTAACATCATTCTAAATTTACAATAAGAATAATTATACAAAATTCTTTACATCAATAAATTTAGAAATCTCGATTTACATTCGAGGGGAATGAGATGAGAAGAGAATGTACATTGAGAAGAGCAGATAGGCAAGACACGCAGGCCATATTTAATAAATTTACAACCATACATACCCAAAATAATAATAATAATAATAATAATTTGAAACATTCACCATAGGTCGCAGGCTCATGTACCGAGAACCATACAATATACAAACAAGTACATAGCATACATTTCAAAAACAATCAAATTTTTGAAATTGGTGGGTTAATCATTAATTACCCCCTGACAATTTACAGATCTATATTTGGTCCAAAAGTTTTGAAAACTTTACAATCTGGCCCCTACACACTCGGAAGTGCGCTCGCTGCGGCAATGAGTTATATCGCTGCAACTTGCGGTGACTCACTTGACGTTCACGCTCAACGTGCGATCGCCGTGGCGAGCGTTGATTTGCAATCAGCGTGAAAGCCAAACATGCACGCCGCGGCGATGGGTTATATCGCCGCAGCAAGCGTACACTAATCTGTAGCTCCGGATCAGTTCATCTGTAGCTCCGAATCAGTTCATCTAGTCACCAAAAACACACCAAATGGATTTTACAATCAATCATAAACACTTATTTCAACAAAAATCCATAACCCAATATACCAAACTTGCAGATCATCAACAAATTAAAATTAATCGATTAATTGATTTCTTAAAAAAACATGCTTTTAAGGCAAATTTTACGCAAATTCTTTAAGGCAACATATTATCAATCAAATATATGTAATCAACCATCCATATAAAACTGTAAAATTTGGTACCCTAGGCTCTAATACCACTGTTAGGAAACGATCCATTGAGGCAGTGGAAAACAAAAATTAATAACAATACGGATCGTTCCATAGAACCAAGATCAGGGCATAAATTTACAGTTTATATCAAAACAAGAATCTGGAGAACATTAGTTTAGAGTTTAAGAAATCATACGCACGTTTGGAGGCTCCTCCAACTTTGTCTCTGAATGTATTTTGCTACCGACCCAAGTGTAGGATCGAACTGATGTAGTCCACAGCAAGGAACTAAAGAGGGATTTGCTAGATCCTCTTTAGTCTTAAGAACAAAAAGAAATGAAATGTATTTGATTTTCAATCAAAAACCAAGTCTGACGTGGGAGAGTATTTTGGGGCTGGAGGTTTTTGCTTTTCAATGAAATGAATGAATTAAAAATCTAACTTATTCACAAAGAAACCTTTTCTTTTATAGTGCAAGTTTAATTACCCTATTCCCTTATAGAATAGGCTGGGCTCCAACCCAAACACCCCTTGTTTCCAAACACTCCCAATTAGATATTTTAATATTAGTTCATCATTATCTCAATTAAAATCAATTAAGATATATATATTTAATATATTAACATTTAACAATAATGATAACTTATTTAAATATATGCGAACACATATTTAAATGTAATCTCACTTATTTAATTTTTCTAACAAATTAAATAAAGGCTACGACCTCAGTAAATTTAATTGGACTGTGAAATTACCAAAATACCCTTTCGCCTAAAAGACAAAAATGCCCTTCTTACTTCCTGAGTCTTAAATTATCTTCTATGTGTGTGACCCATAGGCTCCTCATCTTACCGGTAGTGTATAGTATCGTGATTAACACCAATTAATCATCTCACTAATACACAGACCAAGATTGGCCCCTAGCAAGGCATCATGGCCACCCGTTAGATTCGGATTCAGCAAAGTAGCTACCTGTCAGCGATATGGTTATAGTACAATTTGATCCTTTCATCATCTGTTATCTTGACAAGACCAAGGCATAGAAATAGTGTCAACCTCTGGTTACTCTCGATATTGTATATTCAGTTGCTGGACCAATGACCTGTATTATAAACTGGATAGAGCAACAACTCAATCTCATTATGGCCATAGTTTTAGTGTCATTGCCATTTACTGAATTGTGCCGTGAGATAACTTCTCCCGTACCCGGGAGTGATGAATCCTCTGTCTATCCACCATAGTCTTGATACACTTCTTGATGTAGCCAATCACTACCGTATTGACATCTCTTAATAAAACAGCGTTAGGCTAGTGTCAAACTATACCAATCGGTACACAAGGCGCTCCGGTGATCTCAAGTCTAAGGATCACATGCACCACCACTCGTTAGAGGATTTGTTCCATAGACACTGGGGTTACCATCCATATGGAATCCTCTGGTGGGTCAGTCCAGTGAACTTGCCTATAGCAAGCACCCACGTGTTGCACCAGGTTATCATCAAACAACCTTGGCAAGTGAGATCAGTGACTGCCTTTCGACAGGGTCATTCAACACTATGATAGCCTTACCGTATTATCTGTGCCCTTACTTCAGAATAATACTGGGGCTATGGACGTTTCTAGAATGGCCACCATATGTGCTCATAGGGTTCTCATTATCAAGATTTGAAACACTTGATACCCTCATCACGGTTCTACCATTCTAAGGATATATATCAATACATACAATGATAATTTAAGCGATATAGTATAAAATGCCTTTTATTGATCAATGAACATTATTACAAAGAGTCAATTCTACAATAATTGATTGGCTCTAGGGCATTTACTCTAACATCAATAACATGCCAAACAATGTCATTCTAACAAAGATAATAATCTGGTGAGACATTAAATAAATAAATAAATAAAAAACCCTCAACTTAAGTATATTAAGTCACGTATGCCTTCCATCACCATGGTTTTAATCAAACCACTATTCGTCAGAAACTTGTTCGCTAAAGCGAAGGGTACACTTCTACCAGTGGGAGGTTAAAATTCATTAGAGTTTTCCTTAATGGTGATAGGTCGACTTAAAATGACAGTTTTGCTTGTTCGCTAAAGCGAAGGTTGATAAACACGTCATAGGCATAGTAGAGAAGTAAACTCGTTGTGTGTACATGATGACATGTAGTGTCCACTCTACTGATACTGAGAATCACGCTTGAGGACAATGGCTTCGGTCATCGTATTGTGTGATTAGCTTGTTGGTTTACTCCACATTTGAGGTTGGTAGCGGGACCTATCAACTCGTGTGAATTAAGTTTGTTGGTCTACCTAATCAACCCATTTTGGCTTGTTCGCCAAAGCGAAGGTTTGAAATGGGCTAAATGAGATCTCAGTCCACTAGGAAAGCCAACGGGCTTTCCCGAGTTAATAATGAGGGTTATTGGCTTGAGGAAAATAGTGGGAGCGATTATTTAATAAAAGCCCTTATTAAATAATGAAAATAAACATGATAATAACTTTACTTTTCTATATTGTAGATTCATTTAAAATGAGCAATATCAACCTATGATCGATAATCGAGAAAGAAAACAGGTTGGATGGATCTAATTTCTCGGACTGGTATCAAAATCTTCGGATTGTACTGAAGTCCAAAAAGAAATTATATATCCTTGACAAGCCTTATTTGGCTAAACCTGATCTTGATGCCACTCAGGAAGTAAAGGAAACTTACCAAAGGTTCCTTGACGATGCTGATACTATTTAATGCCTTATGTTAGCATCGATGACACCTGAGCTGCCAAAGCAGCATGAGAATATGGACGTTGCCGCCATAATTTTGCACCTCAAGGGGCTTTTCGAAGGAAACGCTTGACATGAGAGGTACAAGGTGTCGAGTGCGTTGTTTAGAAGTCGCATGACTAAGGGAGCCCAAGTTGGTCCTCATGTGCTCAAGATGATTGGGTACATAGAGAGGCTTGAGACTTTGGGATTTGGGTTGGATGCAGAATAACAAGTGGATTTAATTCTACAATCCTTACCTGATACTTCTTCATCGTTCATAATGAACTTCAATATGAACACCATGATGAAACCTCTGTCAAAGCTTTTGAACATACTGAGGACTGTAGAGCAGGACATGAAAAAGTCCAAGCCTATTTTACTGGTTGTTGCCAGTAAAGGAAAGGGTAAGGGCAAGGGCAAGGGAAAGGGAAAGGCCAAGGCCAATCCCAAGCCCAAGCCTATAGGACAAGATGCTCTCAAGCCAGAGGGTGGCATTGGGAAATGTGGGAAGGTAGTTTGCTTCTATTGTGGCAAGCTTAGCCATTGAAGGAAACACTGCAAGGCTTTCGTCACAAACGAGAAGAAGTCAGATGTTTCGACTTTAGGTTTGTACATGATTGAGATTAACTTCTCTCCTTCAACATCTTGGGTCATTGACATAGGATGTGGTACTCACATTTGTACTGATGTGCATGGACTAAGGCAAAGTAGATTGCTCGCCAAGGGAGAAGTTGACCTACAAGTTGGAAATGGAGCACATGTGGTTGCATTAGTTGTAGGGACTTATAGTTTTTCTTTCCCTACAAGCTTATTATTAGAACTCAAAGAATGTTATTTTGTACCTGCGATTTCTAAAAACATTATTTTAGTGTCCGCTTTGGATAATATAGGATATCATTTTGAAATTTATAATGAATTTTTGTCCTTTAGTTTGAATGGTATTTTATTTGGAATTGCAAGGTTATATAACGAATTATATGTTCTTGATTTAAACAATAAGGATATTCTCAACATTGAAACTAAGAAAGCTAAACATAGCGATCAAAACCATACATACCTTTGGCATTGTAGATTGGGTCATGTTAATCAGACCTGCATTGCAAAACTGCAAAAAGGTAGAGTTTTGGACCCTTTTGACTTCCAGTCATTTGAGCTATGCGATCATGCCTTTTAGGCAAGATGACCAAGTCAAAGTGAAAGGGCTACTGAACTGTTAGGCATCATCCATAGCGATGTATGTGGCTCACTAATAGTTGAAACCAGAGGTTGATATTCCTACTTCATCACATTTACTGATGATTTTATTAGATATGGTTATGTCTACCTCATGAGACGTAAATCTGAAGCCTTTGATAAGTTCAAAGAATTTAGGAATGAAGTACAAAATATTTTGAGCAAAAGTATTAAGGCTCTTCGGTCAGATCGAGGAGGTGAATACTTGAGCTTAGGGTTTTCTAAATACCGTAGGAATGTGGGATAGTGTCACAACTCACCCCTCCGTATACACCCCAACACAATGGAGTCTTTGAGAGGAGGAATACGACCTTACTTGACATGGTTAGGTCTATGATGAGTTTTAGTGATCTACCTGCATTATTATGAGGTTATGCCCTAGAGACTACGACTCACGTATTGAACCATGTTCTATCAAAGTCTGTAGATAAGACTCCATATGAACTATGGAGTGGGCGAAAGCCCAACTTGTCTTATCTAAGGATTTGGGGTTGTGAAGCTTATGTCAAGAAATTGACTTCGAACAAGCTAGGCCTAAACTCTGAGAGATGCATTTTTGTGGGGTATCCTAGGAAACCAAAGAGTACTATTTCTACCACCCAGAAGAGCGCAAATTTTTTGTCGCTTGTACTAGTGTCTTCTTGGAAAAGGAATTTTTTCTTAAGAAGTACTAGTGGGAGAAAAATATAACTCAATGAAGTTTTAAAACCACAAGGTACATTAGACGTAAGACAAGAAGATGTGCCACAGGAAGTGGTTGAACATCATGAGGAGGTCACTCCATAATCTATGGATCAAAGTGAACCACCTCAAGTAGCACAAGAGCTATATAGATTTAGGAGAGTACGCCATGAGCTAGAGAGATACTACTATCTCGTGACTCAACATGGTGACGTACTAGCCTAGCAAGATGATGAACCCAGAACCTACGAAGATGTCATATCGGATCCAAATTCCGTTAAATGGCTTGAAGCCATGAAATCTGAGATGGGTTACATGTACCAGAACCAAGTATGGTCTCTGGTGGAACTTCTTGAAGGGGTAAAACCCATAGGGTGCAAATGGGTCTTCAAGAAGAAGATTGACATGGATGGCAAGGTGCACACTTATAAGGCATGACTGGTTGCCAAATGTTTCAAACAATTCATAGCATTGACTATGAAGAAACCTTTTCACTGGTTACCATGATTAAGTCCATCCGAATTATACTTGCGATTGCTGCATATCATGACTATGAAATTTGGCAAATGGATGTCAAAACAGCTTTCCTGAATGGAAACCTTGAAGAGGATGTGTATATGACACAACCCAATGGTTTTGTTCTTGATGTCAAGGTGATAAGGTATGCAAGTTGTAGAGATCCATTTATGGACTCAAGCAAGCTTCAAGGAGCTGGAATATTCATTTTGATGAAGCCGTAAAAGAATTCGATTTTATCAAGAACGAAGATGAGCCCTGTGTTTACAAGAAAGTGAGTGGGAGCATAGTGGTATTCCTAGTGTTGTATGTCGATGACATACTTCTGATCGGGAATGATGTACAGAACTTGCAGTCGGTAAAGACTTGGTTATCCAAGTGATTCTCATGAAGGACTTAGGAGAAGTAGCCTACATCTTTGGAATAAAGATCTACAGAGACAGATCACGTAGGTTGCTAGGCCTAAGTCAGATTACATACACTGACAAGGAACTGAAGAGATTCAGTATGGAAGAATCCAAGAAGGGATTTCTTCTAATGTCACATGGTGTCTATCTCTCTAAGAATATGTGTCCTAAAACACACGATGAGAGAGATAGAATGAAAAGGATCCCATATGCATCAGCAATTGGATACATCATGTATGCCATGTTGTGTACTCGGATTGATGTCTCATGTGCATTGAGCACTTGTAGTAGATATCAATCAGATCTAGGCAAGCGTCACTGGATAGTTGTCAAGAACATCTTAAAGTACCTGAAGATGACTAAGGACATGTTCTTGGTTTATGAAGGGGAAGATGAGCTCATTGTATGAGGATATCTAGTTTCCAAACAGAAAAAGATAGTTATCGATCGCAGTCAAGGTCTGTATTTTGTCTCAATGAGGGTGTAGTGAGCTGGAAGAGCTCCAAGCAAAGCATTGTAGTGGACTCTACAATGGAGGCTAAGTATATTGCATTATCCGATGCAGCGAAGGAGGCGGTCTCGATTAAAAAGTTCGTCACTGAACTTGGTGTGGTTTTCACGATTGTTGATCCGATAGATGTCTATTGTGACAACAATGGAGCAATAGCTTAAGCAAAGGAACCACGGTCTCACCAGAAGTCCAGACACATACTCAGACATTTTCATCTCATCAAAGAAATGGTTTAGAGGAAGGATATACATATCAGTAAAGTGCATACTAATGACAATCTCACTGATCTATTGACAAAGCCTCTATCGCAACAGAAGCATGAAAAACACTTAAGGTCATTCGGTATTAAAGACATGAATGATTGGCTACAGTGCAAGTGGGAGATTGTTAGAGTAGGTGCCCTAGAGCCAATCAATTATTGTAAGACTGACTCTGTAAATAAATGTTTATTTATCAATAAAAGGCATATTCTTCTATATCATGTAAATCATAGTTATATGTAATGATATATGTCCTTAGGATGGTAGAACCGTGACGAGGATATCAAGTGTTTCAAATCTTGATAGTGAGAACCCTATGATCACATATGGTGGCCATTCTAGAAATACTTGTAGCCCCAGTATTATTCTTACTGAGGACACAGATAATACGGTGTGTTGAACGACCCTATTGAAAGGCAGTGATTGATCTCACTTGTCAAAGTTGTTTGTCGACAACCTGGTGCAATGCATGGGTGCTTGCTAGAGGCAAGTTCACTGGACTGACCCACCAGAGGATTCCATATAGATGGTAACCCCAGGGTCTATGGAATAAATTCACTAACAGATGGTGGTGCATGTGATCCTTAGACTTGAGATCACCGAAGCGCCTTGTGCACCAATTGGTGTAGTTTGACACTAGCCCAATGTAGTTCTATTCAGAGCTATCAATACGGTAATGATTGGCTACATTGAGAAGTGTATCAAGACTATGGTGGATCAACAAAGGACTCATCACTCCTAGGTACAGGAGAAGTTATCTCACTGGGTAATTCAGTAAATGGCAATGACACTAAATCTGTGGCCACAGTGGGATTGAGTTATGACTCAATCCAATTTATTATTCCAGTCATTGGTCCATTAACTGAATACAAACATGTCAAGGATATCTGAGGTTGACACTATTTCTGTACCTCAGTCTTGATGAGATAACATATAATAAAAGGATTGGATTAGATTGCACAGTAACCATATCGTTGACAGATAGTTGTTTCGCTGAATCCAAATCTATCGAGTGGCCATGATGCCTTGCTAGGGGTCAATCTTAGTATGTGAGTAGTGAGACGATTAATTGGTGTTAATCGCAATACTACTCACTGCCAATATGATAAGAAGCCTACGGGTCACACACTTAGAAGATAATTTAAGAATCGTTTTTGTGAAAAGGGTATTTTTCGTCTTTTGAAATGGTATTTTGGTAATCTCATAGTGCAATTAAATTTGCTGAGGTTGTTGCATGTATTTAATTTTAATATTAAAATTAAAATTACTGAGATTATATTTAAATATATATGCGCATAAATTTAAATGGATTATTATTAATAATTAAATGTTAATATATATATATATATTAATTGATTTTAATTATATTAATAATCAATTAAAATTAAAATACCATAAAGGGTGTGTTTGATGGATTAACTTAAGAGTCCATGGCTATTCCTATTGGGATTAGGGTTTTTAATTAAGTGACACTATATAAGTGAAACTTAATTAAAACATAAAATAATAATTTTCATTCATTGATTGAAAAAAAGAAAACCCTAGCCACGTTTTCTTCTCTCTCCACGTTTTTCATAGTGTGTGAATCAAAGAATTTCTTTCTTTGATTCACTTGATTCTTGAAGCCTTCTATTAGTTTTACCAAAACTATAGTAGGTTCTGTGGATTATCTTCGTGTGGACCACGTTCGTGTGATTCTCTTCTTGAATTGACAAGTGAATTCAAAGTATTGAAGGAGCCTCCAAACGTTGGTAATGTGTTCTTAATCCCTGTATGGATTATTTAGTATGATTTATATTGTACAGATTTTCTATTTATTAACATGTAAGCAATTTGATCTATAGTCGGATCTTGGCGTAGAAAGTGATTGATTTCTGTTTTAATTTGTGATTTTTCTCTTGCCTTCTCGAGATCAATCACTAATAGCATCACCAGTGGAAACCCACGTTCCAGCCATGAACAAATAAACAAAGTGTATCCAAGGTATTTGTAAGCCTACTTAAGGCATATGAAACCTAATTCAAAAGAAAAGAAACCTCAAGGAATTTTCAAAGTAATATTAGAGGTGTATTCAAGCTTAAAAAGAATTGCATTGGAGAAGACGAATATATAGAAAACTTGGGCTCCAATGCAAGGGGATAGGTTGCCAACAAGATGCTTTTTAGTTTTACCTTTTTTGGAAAAGTTTATTCCAAACTTTCTTGGGACCACCAACAATTGCAAACAAATTTTCCAGCACATTGTATGAATAAATGACAAATGTCATGGACCACAAACAATATCTCAAAAGAGAATAAAAACAGTTCATAGAATAACAAAATGTAATACGTGTTATGCAAAATATATGCCAGATGCATGTGATCACTCAGACTCTGAAGTGCTCACACAATATAACAGAAAAACAACTTAATTGAAAGTGGTCACTTTGATAGATAGTCATCACACTGGAAATTTAAACAAAAACGATTGTGCTATAATCAAAGTAATTAAAGTGTTCATACCATGACTAGTGTTACCATACTAGAATCATAAGTTGACAAATAACTTACATAATTGTTTGTGGATGTTTATTGTGATTTCTTCTTGATCTTCAAAGTGAGTTTTATACTCTTATTTGAAAGGAAGAATGGATGTGTCTCTAGAGTATGCTTGGTGTAAGAGGGAGCAATTGTGCTCACTTTATTTTTGAGATATGCATATTCTAAGGGGGAGCATTTCAATTTTTGTTTTTGGCATGTTGTGTATAGTTTTGCACTTTCATGTGAAACCATTTTTGTTTAGTTTTGTTATCAATCAGAAGAGGGAGATTGTTGAGCCCTATGTGTTTTGATGTGCCAAAAATAACCAAAAAGTTTATTGGTATCTAACAAACAGCAAAGGTATGACAAGAAGTATTACCAAATCAAAATGCAGTTTTTCCTAGTTGGTACGCCCATTAGGACGAAGATGACTATCTTTTTTCATAGAGTTTCTAGATGCATGTTTCCTCTAGCACACAACTTTCCATATGATAGTGCATGCTTTTGTCCAAAATGAAGTCAGTCGCTCTCAATAGCATGACCAGCACATGCACATTCCATCCAAGTTAAGTCAAAGTACTCAGAATTCAAACATTTTGCGCCTTTGACACTCTTGGAAGTCAAGCCTTGAAGATCAATTTGAAGTTCATGTATCGAATGGAATGATGCACGATTTCATAGGTATTTAGCAAGTGCACTAGTCCAAAAAGTAATAAAGTGATAAGTAAGTATCTTCCTATGAGGATAATGTTAAGCTACCAATTTCTCTAGTTTAAATGCCAATTGAGGAATCAACAATAAAGTGATGAAATATGACAATCTAAAAAAAAGATTAACAACTAATAAATGAAAATAAATTAAAGCAAAAACCCAATATCCAAACAAATCAAACAATGTTAAAATCGCTAGGTATTTGATTTCACCTAGATATCTACTCACTTTCATTATAGATTCTATTACCCAAGCTCTAATTTCTTGATTGAAAACTGAATTCCTTATTTGTTTGATACTCCTTCTCAGGTTAACCCCCATTCATATTAACCTTCTGCACCCAAAAAATAAGTTTAAAAGTTCAAGTCTATTAGCTTTATGGAATTCTTCCAAGATTTCATAGATCGCGTTGTTCTATCTCTAGATTTCGCTCAACTATGGTATTTATCACAGAGCACATATCATGAGTCACTTCTCATCTCATCATGAACAACACACCATTTGAATGGTGATCAACATCCAAAGACAATAGCATAGAAATAAACACTCAAATCATGAAATTAGCACTAAAGCAAATCAAATCATATAAATTTAACTATTGTATCAAAGGTTACATCAAAAGCCAACTAAACTGTTAGTGAATTTAGTGTATGCCCTAGAACCGTTCGTGTTGTCGGTTTCAGAGTATTTTGTCTTATATCAATACTCTCATACATAATAGAGAAAGAGTTCTTCAATTAATATAATAAATTGCTTCTTTATTCAGTCAGCATTTAAATAAAGTATGTATATGAATTTCCAATGATTCATTTAATCGGTAAATGAATTTATCAAAAAGTTCCCTAGGAGCAATATAATTGGGCCTATATTGCATATAGGCATACTAGATCTTTGAAAGATATCATGAGTTGATATAGTACAGATGATGATGATGTCATGTCACTAGGGTTTAGTATGGATTAGCGATTAGTGAATATTTTTCCAATGTGACACCGAAAAATGACAAATCACTTGGAAAGCATGTGGCAATGATTTACTTTGGTATTATAGTGCACAATGTAGTCCTTTGACCTGAGACATCGTGGTCGATCGATACAGATGCGTATGGTTCATACGGTGTATAAATACAAACTAGTCTGTTTGTATGATAAAGTCTATTCGGTCATACTTGTTCATATGCAGAAACGAACGATGTCAAGATGGATCCATTGACTCGGAATATAGGATCAGGAGTACGCTGACTCCATCCAGATCGAGTCCTAACGAACTCAATAAATGTCAAAAATAAAATCTCTTGCCAGAGTCTATTATTAGTTATACGAAAGTAAGTTCGTGATGACAAGTTCCGGACATATTGATCGATGATTCGTAGAATATCAGTTTAGGATTTTGGTTCCATGATCTGTACTCGATCAGAATATCAATGGAGGGACTTTACTTGCATGGTACATATGATCTGAAAAGGGTTCAATGAAGTATTTCTTCATCGTGGTTTAGGGACTATGGCACATTGTTAATGTTTACATAGTCGTTGGGCCTTCGACAGGTTTCTAGATTCATCCGAAACCGGCTCACGCTAATCCACGGTGAACCTACATGGTCTCACACCAATAGCCTTGAGAAGTTAGATAAGGATAAGAGAGAGAAATGATTATCCGAAGAGGGCTAGCACCTTCCAAGGGTAATGACAGAATTTCTATGGTAATTGTTACATAAAAAATTATTTGTGACATTTTAAAGGTTAAAATGGTCAAGCAATAATTAATTGTATTTAATTATTATATCTTAAAGTGTTAAGATAAATGAGATGAACTAAAATAACCTTTTAATAGTTAAAGGGCAAAAGGGTAAACTTACGGGTTGTTAATGTAAACTAGTTTAGTTTACATGGGCCCTTGAATAATATTGATTATTCAAAGGCCAAATTAATAAATGCTTGGATTCCTTTTAGAATAAGATTTTATTAGGGCATACAAGTGAAAAGAAGGAATTATAAAATGACCCATGTATATATAAATGCAAATGGTTGCATTTTAGGTCAAGTTGTTCATTGTTCACTCAAAAGAAAAACACAAGCTCTCTCTTAGGTCCGGCCACCCTCTCTTTTTCTCAAGGTGGTGTTAAAGTGTGGAGGGTTCATAGCTTTGAATCTTGGCTTCATCAAACCTAAGCTTTAAGGAGAAGGTATAATGTTAATTTATGCTTTATTTAAAATTTTGAATCTTATAATCCATATCTTAGCTTGCATGTCTTGTTTACATGCTTTCCATCATTTTTTGCCACCTCTATGGTTTTTCATCAACAGTTTAGTTCATGCTCAAAATTGAAATAAAACAAGAGAAACAAGAGGAATCAAAGTTCATCATGGAAAAATAAACAAGTTTGGAGAATCTTCTCTAAGATTTGGCCTGGATCTTCACTTCTCTTCTTCTCCAACTGTCTTCTCCTTCCTTGAATGAACCAGAGTCCTCCAACCTCCTTTTCCCTTTATTTTCACTTCAATTTATACCCCTCTCAATTAAGGATGAAGCCCTAGTAAGCCAAAACGTGTCGTTTTATTTTTTTGCATCATACGCAGTTTCGCCATGGCAAAACTTTTTCCTCGCCGTATTGAAGAGCTTTCAGGCCAAATTTGAGCATTAGAACATCTGAATATGGAAATGTGGTAAACATAAGAATTTTATCCCTTTAAATTATCTTTCCCGTTGTTTAAGAATCATCCCCATCCGAGGTCTACAGCTTACGTTATGGCCAAAATATTGAAGCTTGTCTAAAGACATCATATTTAGTTCGCAAACGTGACATTCACCACTTCAAATCAAGTTTTAACCATCTTCCAGACAGAATTAGGAAACAAAAAAAACATGAAAGTTGTAGATATGATTCTTAGATTTATGTAGCTTCTGAATTTAGGTCATTCCTAGTTGCAGAACTCAAGTTACACCATTTACGCTCAAAACTGCCACTTTACGCTCAAAATCATCGTTTAGGCTTACAAAGTAAAAATAATAGAATTAAGTATAAATTATGGCCCAAAATGTATGAAAAGTATCCTAAATTCTATTGAAATTCAATGCCAAATCTCTATAGAAAATAGGATTATCATGGAACAACCGTTCCTTGTGGTGGAATGACCGTTCCTACTCAAAAATCGTTATTGGCATAACATCATCATTCTAGGAAGTCATGTATGCTTCTAAAATTTTTATGGATTTTTAAGGAGCTAATGGACCGATCGATTTCCATGGTGGAATGACTGTTAATGATGGTGTACAACCATTCATGATGGTGTACAACCATTCTTAATGGTGGAACAATCATTCCAAAAACCCTAAAGCTATAGAAGTTACCATTGGTGTGAGGAACAACCGTTCGCGATGATGGAATGCCCAATCCTTCATGTCTGCAGGCTTTATACAGTTGCATTAAATACAGCAATGACTCTTTGCTTCAAAGGGAAGGGATGAGCAATAAATAGGGCATTTTATTGCAAAGATATGGTGAGAGAGAATATCAGAGATACAAAGTCATGTCAAAAACATTCTCACAAAATCCCTTGAGCTAAAAATCCTAATAAAATCATCACTTTCTTGTACTCATGTGAAAACCTTTAAGAGTATTATTCTTGTTGTGTGTTTAAGCCTAGTTTATGAGGCAATCTTTCACATATTTTTACTCAACCATCTTGTGGGAGAAATCTTGTCAAACTATTGTAAAAAGGCAAAATCTTGTCAAGCTAGTGTATTTGGCGCAATCCAATTATAGTGGAACTTCAAGGAGGTTGCCTTGAAGAAGTGGATGTAGGAGGCTTGTGGATAGAGCTCTGAACCACTATAAATCTCTGAGCATTTCTTCTCTCTGAACGCATTTATTATTCCTTGCATATTTTCTTAAAGCATCATTATCATTTGCACTTATTCATTGCTCATATTTATAACTCTCTCATTTATTGCTTAACATTGCTTATCCTTATTATGTAGCATCATTCTCATTTTTTGTTTATCTTTGTTGCTGTTTTAAGTTCATAACTTGTTTGGGTTGGTGAAAGTATTTATTCCGCAATTGTTTTTATAGATTCCTATTCACCCCCTCTAGGAATATTTGCAATATAGGGTTTTACAATAAACAATATGACTAAACCTAGGGCAAAGACTTTACACCAATTCTACTCCTATTTATTGATAATTATTTCTAATACTATTAAGCTTTTTCTTCAGGCCAAACTCCTTGGAATTCCAATAACTTTCTCTTGAACGATTGTCGGATTAACCCTTTATTACTAACCCAAGATATCTCTAAATTGTATTTAAGTCTTAAGAGATAATTACACTCTATGGAATTCACCAGAGCTTCACAAATCGTGTTAACATATCTCTAGCGTTCACTTAGCCTATGGTCTTATTACATTAGACTAACTAGATTTCATCTTTTGATCACAACTTAGTCCATTAAATCAATCAACTCTTAGGCCTAAAAGAATTGAAGTATTAAGAACCATAATAAAACTTAGAAAATATATGCTTAGCAATAATTAACAACAATAATCAACACATATTAATAAAATTGGGCTACATCTTAGCCCTAGAAACTTTATTTAGTTCATAATGAAATAAAAATAAACAACCATTATAAACATAAGTTCAAGAAAAAGATAAAAGAAAACTTCCCTAGATGATGAAATAAAACCCCAAGAGTTGTTGTTTTGATTTACAAATAGTGGCTAATCTTCTATCTATCCTCTTTCTCTCCCACTAAAACGACTAAAGACACTTTATTTATATCACTAGGGTTGTAGGATTGTGTCTCTCACAATCCTATTTAGACTAGAACACAAAAACTAGGAAAGAGAATCGTAATACAATTAGCGCAAAAATTCAGGAAATTGTCATTGTGTTGCAGCATAAACACGAATCGTAAGCTCTAAATTTTCCAAAAGCTGCTCTGCCGCGGCATAAAGACATATGTGTTGTGGCATGAAAAGATGATCAGACATGAGCATGAATATTTCTGAATCTAATGAAGTCAACAACATATGAATTGTAAACCTGCTCATTAGTATTCGAATGGTCCAAGAATCATCCCATTCCAAGGTCTACAGTTCAAGTTATCTTTAAAATACTAAAGCATGCTCAAAACTAAAGCATATTCCAGGATTTACATTTCATCTTCAAAACACCATAACTTTCTCATTTCAACTTTGATTCTCAAGTTGTTTGCTTCTAGTCATCACAAATTTCGTTGCCAACATAATTCATCCAAATATTATTTTTAAGCATTGATAACCTAAAAACACACATAAAACACCTGTGATCTCATAAAAGACATTTATGAAATAATTAAGTCAAATTGCATAAATTAAACCTCATTTCACACAAATAATCCAACAAACCACTAAGCACAGGCATATTTTCAAGCTCCTATCACAACTCCCAACTAGCTTCTTGCTAGTCCCTAACAAGCTAAGCGATAAAAATTTCTTATAGCTTGAAAATAAAAAACAAAATAAAACCTATATCTAAACTATCCTAAATCACTTCCGTAGATTGTCACGGCTGCATTTAGCATATGCAACAAGCCTTTAAACACTAGGCAGCCCTAGTTAGATGAGTTACAGTCTCATGAGGGTTTCCAGCGATGACACCAACAAACATCCACACTAAACCTAACCTAGACTCAAAACAAACAAAAACTTTACTTCTTGGACTAATTCATATATTTGTCTTTAAAATGGCACATAGGCATAACAAATAGAATAATTAAAAATCACTCAAGCCCAATGGTAACTCAAACATCAATTCTATCTTCGTTATCGACTCTCAAACATCCATTCAACCACAAACCATTAATCTAAAGACGTGGATGATTTTATGCACAACATTCATAGACAAAGAATTAATCTCTAGTATTTTGAATAAGACTCACATGGAAATCATAGAATCAAACTCCATTAGCCTCACTTTTCAAACCACTCTCCACTAATGTAGAATTGCGACAATACCTCGAATCAATGGGTATTTATAAAGGTTGTAATGTTAGACCAAGGTATTGGGTTATGAAAGAATGGAAAGGAATTAAACAAAATTGAGAGACCTAAATCATCATTCCTTCTCATCATAATCAATTAACATTAATAAACTTCCCTTTTTCACCCAACATTTTTCCCAAACTTTAGTGAGCTTTTCTCTTCAACACCAACATAAACCCACTTGCACATTTTTACACTCCCACAATATTTCCCAAAGCGCCCTTCTTCCTAACTTTTCTTCACTTCCTTTTTCTTCTTCTCAATTTTTTTTTTTTTTCTTTCTTTCATTCATTTTCCATTTTTATTCTCTCTTTTTTTCTACGAGGAAAATAACTTGTAAGGAAGAAAGCAACATACAGCCCCCACCTTAATATCTAAACACTTCATAACCCCCAACTTATTTCTTTACATAAATTCGGGTTGTGGAAAATAAACTTCACAACTCTCCACCCTCACTTGTCTAAGTGCTCCCACCAAGCTTGCGCTAGGATTAAGTCTCTTAAAAATAAAATGGGTGTGATAATGTGTCTTTAGCTCATAATCAAGGTAGGTTATAATAAGCTTAAGGAAAGAAAAATGAAGGTATACAACGTGTTTAAAAAGGCTCAAAGGGCTGACTAGTGAGAATAATAAAAGGGTAGGCTTGAAAGGCTCAATCGGTCCAAAAATAGCCTAAATCATTTCCTAAGTAATGTGAATTCTAGGATTCCACCTCAAGTGGTCATCAAAAGAGTTCTAGAGTTGTTGAGGTCACAAAAATATCCATAAAAAATTACACATAAAACATCTCTAAGCATTTAGACTAACCAAAAATTCATACCAAACACCAAAAGCGTCTCAAACTATACAAAATTAATAATTAAAATTATCCTTAAACTAGCAAAATTAATGTCTTCTAAAAGTTCATTTTATCGCAATTATATTAATATCACCGACATACAAATTAATCCAAAAACTAACACAACAAAAAAAAAAAAAAAAAAATTCCTCATGAGTCTAGAAATTGAAATTTTTTTGGGAAGAGACTTCCCTTATATACCCCCAACCTAAAATCAACATAGTCTCCAATGTACAAATTAAACAAAAGAAAAGAGAGAGAGAGAGAGAGAGAGAGAGAGAGAGAGAGAGAATATTCCCCCCCTTTTGCAATAGTGAAGTGCGAAATGCGTGACAATACGATCACCAACTTGTTGCATTCCATTGTTGCTATTTACTTCTGTCAAAACAAAGAAACTTATGGGGCACCTCATCAGCAACACACATCACTAATTAAATTTATGAATTTAGAGAAACAAACACAACATCAATGTTATTTAAACTAAACGGAAAAAAATTAAACCCACCTGAAAAAACAAATTAATCTTTAAAGAAACGGAGCAAGAATTCAAAATATAATAAAAAGCTTGGGTTGCCTCCCAAGATGAGCTTTATTTAAGTCGTAAGCTCAACTTTTCGACTCCTTCAATCTTGATCATCTAGAAAAATCCAAGCCCTTTTATCTTTAATTCCACCATACACATAGGGCTTCAATCATTTTTATCTACCCTCCCCAAGTCAGCCTCCATAGCCCTAAAGTTGACTAAAACATTTTCTAGGGTGAGCTAGGGTAGTTATGTTCTTAGGTTTTTGCTACTTTGTCATCAGGAATGCTAATATCAAAGCAAATATCTAACTCAGATGGATATTTCATTGTATTAAAAACATTGAACTCCACTTATTCGTCTTCCACCCTTAAGATTAGTTTTCGTAGGTGTACATCTATTTAAGTCCTACTAGTAGCTAAAAAAGGTCTTCCTAATATTAAAGGTATGTTCCGATCTTCTTCCATGTCAAGAACTATAAAATCTACCGGAACGATAATTTTATCTACCTTTATTAGGACATCCTCCACCACTCCCCTAAGATATGTTATGGATCTATCTGGCCAATTGAAGATGAACCGTGGTTGACCCAACTCTCCTAAACGAAGTTTCCTGAAAACAAAAAATGGCATTAAGTTAATGCTAGCTCCTAGATCACATAAAATTTTCTTAAAATAACAACTACCAATATTGCAAGAAATAGTAAAACTCCCTAGATCTCTTAGTTTAAGTGGTAATTTCTATGAGCCTTTAGGCTGAATTCGGAGAAAAAGAAAGAAGAAAATTGAAGAAACTGGAATATTGATTTCTTGTATTCAATTATTAATGAGTAAATACAAAGAGAAGCACTTTTATAGTGCGTTAAAAAACTAACTAATTGTTGTATTAACAGTAAACAGCAACTAACAGAATTTAGTTAATAGTCTTCTGAAGGTAAACAGTCAACATTGTTGACTTCTGCATTTTTGCTTTTCTTTATTCATATCCTCCCTAAACTAAAATGGGAGTTCATTGACCTTCTTCATCTTTGCTTTTGCTTATTCACACCCTTCATTAAACTAAATTGGGAGTTCATTGACCATTTCATTTCTATTCAACTTTACTCACATCCTCCCTTAGACTGAACTGGGAGATGGTAGCTTATTTGCCTTATGATCTGCTCACTACCACTTGCATTAAATTGTAAGCAATTCTTCAACACGATGAGTTTTACAGTATGTGAACATTACGACCATCAGTACCATTGGCATTATGCACAACAACTAATCTGCATTCTGCAATAATAACTAACACCAATACCTCAACACTATCACAGAGTAAAATCTGCACTCCAATCAACATTCACACACAACCTCTACATTAATCACTAGCATCAATACCTCAACACCTCAACACCATCACAAAGTAAAATCTACACTCTAATCAACATTCACACACAACCTCAACTTACACTAACAAAGTAAAATTTGCACTCCAATCAACATTGACTCACAACCTCTGCATTAATCACTAGGATCAATACTTCAACACCGTCACAAAGTAAAAATCTACACTCCAATCAACATTCACACACAACCTCGACTTACATTAACAAAGTAAAAATATATACTCCAATCAACATTCACACACAACTTTATCTTACACTAACAAAGTAAAAATCTGCACTCCAATCAACATTCACATATAGGCTGCACTACTTCACAAAGCAAATCTGCAACATCATAGTATTCTGCCTTGCAGATATAGTCTACATTTAGCAGAATTTGTAGCATTATAATACTCTACTTCTGCCCTACATTGCTTCAAAACAATATTATATGCACGGAAGAAGATTAACTTTCCTCATTAGAATTACAAGGAACTATATCAGCTCTCACGGTTTTACCTTTTTTAGCAGAGTTACAAAGGGTAATATCATCTTTTACAAGAGAAGCAACAACCGTCAATTTATCTCTTAGAAGTTCAAACCTTGAGGTTGACAAAGACTTGGTGAAAATGTCGGCCTTTTGGTGTTCTGTAGGAACATGTTGGACCTTCAAGTTGTTAGCAACCACCTGTTCTCATATGTAATGAACATCCAGTTCAATATGCTTGATTCTAGCATGAAAAATGGATTTAAAGCTAAGGATCCTGCACTTTGATTGTCACACTAGATTATAGGTATGGCAGAAAGAGTTAAATTTATTTTAGAAAATAGACTTCTGAACCATGAAATTTCTATAGCTCCTTATGCAAGAGCTCTATGCTCTGCCTCGGTAAATGATAAAGCAACTACCTTTTGTTTCCTAGGAGTCCATTGAAGCAAATTAGAACCAAGAAATATGCAACAATCACTTGTTGACCTTCTGTCTGTAACATTTCCTGCCTAATCTACATCAATGAATCATTCCAAACTAAATCTAGCCTTTGAGGTACCTAAGTAGCCTTTTACATGCTTGCCAATGGAGTCGAGTAGGAGCCTTAAGAAACTGATTCAATTTGTTCATAGAATATGCAATGTCAAGCCTTGACAGTGTTAAATACTACAAAGCTCCAACTGTGCTTTTGTACAGTGAAGGTTTGTCAAACAATTCACTTTCCTCTAAGGTCAACTTGTTTCCTAAGGCCATGGGAGTAGAGCATGGCTTGGAGTCAATCATTCCTGTTTTGACTAACAAGTTTTTGGCCTACTTTTCTTGGCATATATGAATGCTAGAAGTAGTTCTATGAACTTCAAAACCTAGGAAATATTTGAGAGAACCCAATGTTGTCAAAACAAATTCATCATTTAACTTAAGCACTATGTCTTAAACAAATTTAGCATCACTTTCTATTAAGATCATCCACATAGACTAAGACATAGATAGTCAAGCAATTATGCTTGTAGATGAACAACCTTGGATCAGCCACTGAACAAACAAAACCCCACTGAAGAAAAGCAGTCTTAAGCTTCTCAAACCAAGCCCTTAGAGCCTATTTAAGACCATATAGGGCCTTGATCAGTTTGCAAACATGGAAGGGCTTATTGGCATTAATAAAACCTATAAGATGAGTCATATACATTGTCTCACTTAGCTCTCCATTAAAAAATGCATTATTGACATCCACTTGCTGGATGTCCCATTCATAGGTAATGGCTAGACTAAGTATAACTCTAATAGTAGAAGATTTAATAATAGGACTAAAAGTTTCAAGATAGTCAATCCCTGGAGTTTGCTGGAAGCCTTCGGCAACTAATCGGGCTTTAAATCTTTGAAGAAAATAACAGTGAGTTGTGTTAGTGAGCTTTGGATCTAGTAATCATTGGATGAGTGTTTAAGGGTTGAGTGTTTAGTGGTGGATCCAAGGGTAGGTCAACTACAAGATGAAGAGAATTAGATGACTCTAAAGTAGTAGGAGAAGACTGAGAAGTACTAAATTAAAACTCACTGTTTTGAGCTACTGATTTAGAAGACTCATGAATTTTTCTTACTAAGATAGGAGACTCACTAACCTGATTTGCTCGAGGAGAAAAGTCAATATTCTGATCTGTTAAGTGAGAAGATGCACTGATTCGACCTGCTAAGTAAGGAGACTTACTGATCTGAACAGCTAAAGGAGATGACTCATTATTCTAACCTGGTAAGTGAGGAGATGCACTGATTTGACCTGCTAAGCTAGGGGATACACTAATATGATCTGCTAAATCAGGAGACTTTAGTAGTGTTGAGTCTTGGTGATCATTTAGAGACAAGAGTGGGGATGTGGTAGGAATTGACACCTTTGGTGATGACTGAGTAGTAGGATTTAAAGAAGTAGGATTAGTAAACAAGTGAGAAGGGAAATGATAGGATACATTGTCAGTTTGGATAGTAGAAGAAGAAGTTCCTGGAACTAAAAAATTAAGACTTGATGAAAGGGAAGAAGTAGATATGTTCCTAGAATAAGGTAATGAAGATGAAACAGAAGCAAAAGGAAAGCTAGACTCATCAAATTTTACATTGTGACAGATGTGTATTCGACCATTAGAGGCCAAGCATTTATATCCCTTGTGATTAAGACTATATCCAACAAATTTACATCTAGTAGTGTGAAAATCAAACTTATGTGAATTATATGGTCTGGTGTAAGGATAAACAACACAAACAAACACTTTAATAACTGTGTAATCTAGAGCTTTGTTAAACAAAACTTAAAAGGGAGATAGATTAGGAAAAACAAGTGTGGGCAATCTATTGGTTAGGTAAACAAGAGTTTGAAAAGCAAACCACCCAAATTTTAGGGGCCTGCTGACTTGAGCAAATAAAGTTAACCCTTGTTCAACTATTTGTCTGTGTTTTCTCTCAACTCTTCCATTTTGCTCGTGTGTATGAGGGCAAGGATGACAAAAAACAATCCCATGGTCAAGACAATAAGAAGCTAAACTCCTATACTTCCACCCCCTCCCACCAACAACCAACAACCCCCCCCCCCCCCCCCCCCCCCCCACCCCCCCCCCCCCCCCCCCCCCCACAAAAAAAAAAAAATTGTTTGAAACCACTTAAACTTGAATTAAACTGTCTCTTAACTAATTTATTGAACTGTTTGAATATATGTTAGGTTTCAAACTTTGCTTTGAGAGGGAAAATCAGGTAAACCTGCTATAATCGTTTAAAAATTGAAAAATATCTAAAACTTCATGAAGAAAAGGGGAAGGTCCCCACAAATTTGAATGCACTAATTCCAAAGGTTGAGTGGCTCTAGAGACAGACGTAGGAAATACATAATGATGCAGTTTCCATATGAAAGCAGTGCAGAAGTCAAATTTACTAACTATAGCATGAGAAAGTTTCAGTGAACGTAGGATTTTTGCAAGAACAAATGAATGAGGGTGTCCTAAATGTCTATGCCACAACATTCCACTACTCTTTGCAACTGAAAAGGATTGCATTATGTGATTTTATTTATTAGCAGCATCATTGATACAAGTAGAAACAAATGTAGAGGAGTCAAGAGCAGTACTTATGTCACTTGAACTCTTAGATTTACAAATGGTACTTGCAACAGTATTATTATTAAAATCAGTAGTAAATGGAGATGTTAAAGATAATGCAGATTGAGAAGGACGTGAATGTGATGCTTTAGTGGAATTGAAAGTTGAAGCTGTGGAAGAGACACCAACAGCCGGATTTGAGTTGGAAATGGAATATGAAACTGGAATTTGAAGTAGTAAAGACCATCCTTAAGCCTTCCTTGAAGAAGAACAACCTTGGATTGTTTATCTTTAATCAAACAATGATCAGTAGAGAACTCAACCACTACACTATTGTCTCTAGTAAATTTAGAAATACTTAGCAGATTTTTGGTGATATGAGGTACACATAAAACATACTTTAGATATAGAGACCTAGAATGACAAGGTAATGAAGTGAAACCAGTGTTGGAGATAGAAAGCAACTCATCATTTCCAACCTAAAGCTGTTTATTTCCAATGTAGGTAGAGTTGTCTGAAAGTTGTGCCAAATCTGAAGTCACATGATCTGTGGCTCTAGAGTCCATGTACCAGGAGCATCTTGAACTATGGAAGGTCCAGCAATGTAATTGGCAGTAGGATTTGAGCAGTGTTGTGATTGAGTTTGTGACAAGAACACTTGATTAAGTGACCAATTCCAAATGAGTGAGATCCAGCATGTATTGGAGACTATCCCAATACTGTATTAGGCCCTATTGGGAAACCAGTAGAGGTTGTACCTTGTGCTCCTAAGTTGGTATAGGATGAAAAACCAGTTGAAGCTTGTGAAAAACCAGTTGAAGCTGGCATTGAATTAGGATTATAGGAGAATTGTGGTGAGGTCAAAGGGAAATATTGTGGTCCTTGAAAAACTTCTGATGTTCTAGTGAAATTGGATCCAAATTGACCTCTAGCTAATGAGTTATGTCCTCCTGTAAAGTTAGCATCAAATCTATGGCAACAGTTGAGAGTAAGATGCCTACTTTTCCCACAAACCTGGCAAACAAACTTGTTTCTGCCACCTCATTTAATAGGACCAGTGACAGGTAAATGAGGTGAAAAGTTAGGGGACTGCATTGATTTAAATTGGTTATGTCCAATGTTAAATGAAGTTTGTTCATTTTGATGTTTCTTATTGAGTACAACTATTGTGAGATTGGCCAAATGAGTTGATCCTCCATGAAATTCAACATTGACCATTGAGTTCACTGCTAGATTAGCTTTTTCTAACCTCAATTCATACTTCTACAGTATAATTTGACTTCTTGGACAGTAAACAGGTCTAAGCTAGACTCCAATGTTGTGGAAATGTTAACCACAACAACATCATATTCGGAATTCAAGCCATCAAAAATGTAATTCAACAATTCTTCATCTGTAATTACTAATCCACTGGTTGATAGAACTTCAGCAAAACCCTTCATTTTGTCAAAGTAATCATGGATACTAAGACTATCTTTCTTTCTTGGTATTTTGCAATAAACTCCTAACATGCAAGGTCTTAGTTTACGATTCAATGAGAAATTCTTTCTTTAGAGCTGTCCACATATCAGCAAAATATTGGCATTTTGAAACAACACTAAACATAGATTCATAGATAGATCCAAGAAGCCAACTTACTAGTAGCTTATCAGTCTTTTTCCAGTGATTGTACGCCGGATTAGGTTTCTTTTCAGTCGTTCCTTCTGAGCTTTCTACTTGTACTCTTACGAATAAGGCTGGACATGCAACCAATCTAGCAAAATGCTCTTCCAAATTATGAGAACCAACAACAAATAATAGTTGGGATTTCCATAATCTATAGTTATCCCTAATTAATTTTGGGGAAATAACAAGTAAGGCTAAAGAAGACATAGATGCAGCGTTTGTGAGATTGACTGAATCAGTAGCTATTTTACAACTAGAATCACTTTGATTTAGAGAAAATTGAGAGAGATCAACCATTTTAGACGTTAGTCAATGGCTCTGATACCATGTGAGCCTTTAGGCTGAATTCAGAGAAAAAGAAAGAAGAAAATCAAAGAAACTAGAATATTGATTTATTGTATTCAATTGTTAATGAGTGAGTACAAAGAGAAGCACTTTTATAATGTGTTAACAAACTAACTAACTGTTGTATTAATAGCAAACAACAACTAACAGAATTTAGTTAACAGTCTTCTAAAGGTAAATAGTCAACATTGTTGACTTCTTCATTTTTGCTTTTCTTTATCCACATCCTCCCTTAAACTAAACTGGGAGTTCATTGACCACTTCATTTCTATTCAACTTTACTCACAATTTCTTTTGAAGAAATGCACTACATTCCTCAGTGAGCATGACTGTCTTGTGTTCTTCAAACCTCCTTTTGTGCGTGAGCATCTTCCTTAGAAACTTTGCGTACTTTGGTATTTGCTCCAACATGTCTACAAAAGGAATATTAATATGTAAGATCCTAAACATGTCAATGAATTTACCAAATTACGTGTCTATGTAGGTATGGAAAAGTAGCTTCCCCTTTCTTAGCGTCTTGAGCAGATTTCCTTGTTTCTGGATTTGTGGCACATCATCAAATTTATGTGCGTGGCATACGTCCTTTTCAGCTTTTGTGTCGTGGCACTATGTCACGACATTGGTGGTTCTGCCTAAATTCGTGTTTTCAACTTTTTCTTCAATTTCTTCCTCTTTTCATGACTCCTTCAACTGCTTACCACTTCTCAAAGTAATGACATTGACTTGCCCCTTCGAATTCTTCTCCATATCACTTAGCAACAATCCTTGAACTCTCTTTGACAAAACATTATGAATTTGCCCTATTTGAGTCTTAATATTTTAATGGACATAGCTTGATTTTGTAGAAGAATTCCATATTTTTGGAGCTGAGTCTCATTCTTGTCAAATCTCTTGCTTGTCTCATTAATAAACTTGGCGAGCACATCGTCCAAATTTGATTCCTTCTCTTGAGCTTGAAAACCATGAGGTGGCTTATGGTCATTGTTATTATTCCAAGAAAAGTTGGGATAATTTCACCATGCTAGAGTATAAGTGTTGGAATACATATTTTCTTGCCCTCTTTGGAAGTTGTTGACATAATTGGCTTGTTTGGTTTGAGCAAACGAACTTCCTACTTGGCAATCTCTTGTCAAGTGATTTTCCCCACAAAATTCACAAATCAATGTAGGAAAATCTATGACATTAATCATAAGAGCAGCACCCAATTGCTTTTGAATGGTTGAAAGTTGAGCGGTCAACGCGGTGTAGCCAACGAGTTCATTCATTCCCCCGCTACTCTCCTTGGAACATTCCTTACCGAGGGTCTCATGTAGCTATTACTAGCCATCACCTCAATAAATTTGTAAGCTTCCTTTTGTGTTTTATTGTTAAGAGCACTTCCACTTGATGCATCTACCATGACTTGTGTATTAGGTAGCAAACCGTTGTAAAATATTTGCACTTGCAGCCAAATCGAGAACCCATGGTGAAGACACTTTCGTAAGAGGTTTTTATATCTCTCCCAAGCTTTATATAGTGACTCCATATCTTGTTAGAAAAAAATTGCTTATGTCACTTATCATCTTTATGGACTTGATAGGTGGAAAATACTTTGCAAGGAATGTTTGAACCAGCTCATCCCAAGTGGTGATTCCTTCAAGTGGTTGTGATACTAACCAAGCTTTAGCTTTATCCCTACGCGAGAAGGGAAATAGCCTAAGTCTAATTGCATCATCGGATACCCCATTGTGTTTGAAAGTGTCACAAAGGCTCCAAGAAATTTGCAATAAGCAAATTAGGATCATCACTTAGCAACCCTTCAAATTGTACTAATTGTTGTATCATCTAAATAATGGCCGGCTTGATTTCAATGTTGTTCGCTTGAACTGGTGGTCTCTTGATGCTAGAAGCACATTCCTCAATTTAGGACTTGAGTAATCCTTTAATGCTCTTTGAACTTCTTCTTCTTCTGTATTAGCCATTGAACCTAATTCCTCTGTATGATCCAGGACCTAAAAACAAGAAAAATAAAACTAATAAAAAAATTTTAAAAGTAAAAGAATAAAATAAACCTAATAATAAAATGGAATTTATTACAAATACAAGGCAAAACAAAACAAAAATCAAATTAGCAACAAAATCGCTTGCATTGATATGGATAAAACAAATAGTAATTCCCCAGCAACGGTGCCAAAAACTTGTCCTCTAATCTGCAAGCGTACGCAACGTGCAAGTAATGTAGTATGAGTAACGGATGTCGAATCCCAAGAGAATTACTAGTTAGCAACAACCAAAATTTAATATCCTATTACTATTTGGTGAACTAAAATTTTATGAAATGAACAAACTAAAAATAACAATCTAAGATAAACTAAAATATGAAAGAAAATAAAATTAAATGAAAATTGTTGGTCGTAAACAATAGGAATAAACCTAGGGCAAAGACTTCACACCAATTCTACTCCTATATATTGATAATTATTGCTAATATTATTAAGCTTTTTCTATAGGCCAAACTCCCTGGAATTCTAATAATTTTCTCTTGAACAATTATCGGATTAACCCTTTATTACTGACCTAAGATATCTTTAAATTGGATTCAAGTCTTAAGAGATCATTACTCTTTATGGAATTTACCAAAGCTTCACAAATCGTGGCAACCTATCTCTAGCATTCGCTCAACCTATGGTCTTAGTATATTAGACTAAGTAGATTTCATCTCTCAATCTCAACCTTGTCCATTAAATCAATCAACTTCAGGCCTAAAAGAATTGAAGCATTAAGAACCATACTGAAACTTAGAAAATATATGCTTAGCAATAATTAACAACAATACATCAACACATATTCATAGAATTGGGCTATATCTTGTTGGAGTCCCACACTGACTAGGCACGCTCAAGCCTATTAATTTATAAGAGAGGGTAATCCTCCCATTCAACAAGGTCTTATCATGGTATCAGAGCCAAGTTCAGTTGAGCTGAGTGTTTGACTAGCGGGTGAGGAATTAGAGCCAAAGAACTACCTCTGTCAACAGGCATGACCCAATATATGGGCTTGATCGTGAGGGAGAGTGTTGGAGTCCCACACTGACTAGGCACGCTCAAGCCTACTAATATATAAGAGAGGGTAATCCTCCCATTCAACAAGGCCTTATTGGGTGAGAAGCACCTCAAATTTTATCATATCTTAGCCCTAGAAACTTTATTTAGTTCACAATCAAAAAATAAAATAAACAACCATTGTAAACCTAAGTTCAAGAAAAATATAGAAAAAAAAAAAACTTCCCTAGATAATGAACCAAAACCCCAAGAGTTGCTGTTTTGATTTATGAATAACGGCTAGTCTCCTCTCTATCCTCTCTCTCCCTCTAAAACAACTAAAGACACTTTATTTATATCACTAGGGTTGTAAGGTTGTGTTTCTCACAATCCTATTAAAATTGGAACACAAAAGCTAGTTGTAATACAATCAGCGCACAAATTCTAGAAATCATCGTTGTGTCGCGGCATTGTGCCACGGAATAAACAGGAATCGTAAATGTTAATTTTTTGCAAAAGCTGCTCTGTTGCGGCATAAAGACATTGTGACATGAAAAGATGATCAAATATGAGCATGAATATTTTTGAATCTAATGAAGTCATCAACATATGAATTGTAGCTCTTATCATCAGCTATCCAATGGTTCATAAATCATCTCATTACAAGGTCCACAGCTCAAGTTATCTTTAAAATGCCAAAGCATGTTCAAAACTAAAGCATATTCCAAGATTTTCACTTCATCTTCAAAACACCATAACTTTCTCGTTTTAACTCTGATTCCCGAAATATTTGCTTCCAGTCATCACAAATTTCACCGCCAACATAATTCTTCATCCGAATATTATTTTTAAGCATTGATAACCTGAAAATACACATAGAATACCTATGATCCCATAAAAGATATTTATAAATTAATTAAGTCAAATTGCATATATTAAACCTAATTTCCCACAAATAATCCCAATAAACCACTAAGCACAAGTGTATTTTCAAGCTCTTATCATTCAGCTTAGTATTGACCCAAGTAAGTGCTCTATTACACTTTGTTGATAAATTTTGTGATTGGTTGTTAAATTTTAATTGAATTGGTTGATTGTGGTGTTGGTTGAACTTGTGTTGAATTTGGAAGAGTTTTAGGGGTAGAGTTTTAAATTCGCAAACCTGGGTTGAGAATAAATTGCTTCTGGTTTGTTGTTGATTTAAAATACTTTTGTGGAGTGTGTATTTGCTGGAATTTAGTGTCGGTGAATATGGCTCCAAAAAGGAAGGAAATAGGCGAAGGGAGTAAGAGTAAAGGAATGGCGTACAACTTAATGATGCTAGGTTTGTGAGTCTGACCGCAAAAGAACAATTTGAAAAAGCAGTGAAAAGAAAGAAAGGTTTTATAGAGGAGAAAGGGATTGATTTTGACGAACAAAATGTTCGCAGGACTATAGATAAAATCGCCGCTTTGGGTTGGGAGAACTTCTGCAAAGAGTCTAAGGCCATTGTGGTTTCAATAGTGATGGAGTTCTATGCCGATGCCCCGAAGAGCACAACTGGAAGAACAAGGGTTAGGGGTGTAAAAGTAGCTTTTCATTCGACCATTATCAATGTCTATTATGGTTTGTCGAACATAGAGGGTGAATATTAGGCTTACTTGCAAAATGTGGATAATACTGAAGTGATTAGGAAATTGGCCATTAGTGAAGCAGAATGGGAAATTTCTAATGGTCAACATAGGACATTTGATGGTAAGCACTTATTGGGTGTCGCTCGGATTTGGCAAATACTTTATATGTTTTGATTGATGCTGACCACCAATTATAGTACAGTGGATAGAGACCAAGTCACCATGATGTATGCCATTACACGAGATATAAACACTTAAGTTACTTCTTTCCTCTACTCATTATTGCCTTGTGTGCTCAAGCTGGATAGCATTTGCTTCCGATGAAGTGTTGATTCAGCCAGGGTCGCGACTCTAATTTACATAAGGAACCTCACCAGTGGAACAAAAGCTACAAGGTCTAGTAAAAAGGCTTGTTCATCTAAAGCATCGACAAAAAACCAATTGAGCACGTTGAGAGAGGAGATGTAGACATTGAAAGAGTATCAGTTTTAGGGTTTCGAGTGGATAAGTTGACAAATGAGGCTACAAGCTCAGTATATGTAGTCATGTATGCAATCCATTCAAGAGATGCAAAGGTTACAACTCTCCCATGTTGGCATCGACTATAGTCGTCTTAGGCCAGTTCTGGAGTATCAAGGGCAAGAGTTCGTATTTAGGCCACTTGCTGAAGAAGGTGAAGCTCAAGAAGAGGATGAAGCAGATAATCACATGGAAGACTGAGACTTTGGAAATTTCCAATTTTTTATTTTGTTTTGTTTGTTTTTACTTGGCTTATTTTCATTTTCTGTTTTTCTATTTAGTCTAAATGACATTGATGTGTGTTTGTTAATTTGACTCATACCGTTAACTAGTGATGTGTGTTACTAACGTGGTATACCATAAGCCTGACTGTTTAGCTAGATTTGGATATGGATGGTAGAATGACACGAGAGTGGTGACCGAACCTTCAAGCTGAGATACATTTCGCTATTTTTAAAAAGGAGCCTTTTTTTCCTTTCTTTTCTCTATTTCCTTTGTTACATTTATACATTAAGGATAATGTTGACTTTAAGTTCGGGGGTAGGGAAAGTTTTTCTTCAAAAAATTTCAACATTTTGTGTTAATTTTCTTTGGTTTGAGTCACATAAGTCTATGATGAGAGTATGATTGTAGGGGTATATTATGGCTGGAAAATGTTGAATACTGCTTAAAGTTTGAGTTGGTTGACTTCAATTTGATAAGAGAATCTTTGGGTAGTATAACCATGGGAATTATCTATTTGGCATGCTTAGCGATATTTTATGTGAATTTTGTGAGTTCTTAATGGTTTCAACAAATTCTAGAAACTATTTGATGATTGCTTGAGGTGAAATTCTAGATTGGACATTCTTGAGGAGATGATCTACACTATATTTGGATCATTTGAGCCTTTCTAGCCAACCTTTATCATATTTACCACTGGTCACCCTGCTTTTTGATATAAGATAGCCATATTTTTCTTGTATAGCCAAATATGTCGAACCCTTTTCGCATAAACATTTTATCCCTACTCTTTAAGAGGACTATGTAGCATATACATAGCATAAAGAGCAAGGACGATGTGTGTACAAGTGGTTGATCAATAAAACTTCATCCTCCCAAGGCTATAAAAATGATAAGTTTAGGGTTGTGTAAAGTCGGCTTGAAGAAAATACATTCTATTTTCAAAAAAAGAAAAATTAAGATTGTGTTTGCCAAAAGATAAAGGTTGACCAGTGATGAGAAGTTATGACTTAAAGTTTATAGGCTCTTTGTGTTTGCATTGTGATCGAAGTGACTTCCCTTACTTTTTGTATCCTATCCTTTTGCTGGAGCCTATTACCTTAGCCTAACATTACAAACTCCATAAAAACCTTTTGAACTTTGGCAATACTCTAGTCTACATTAGTGGAGAGTTGTTTGAAAAGTAGGCTATGGAGTTTGTAAGAGAACCACAGATATTTGCCTGTTTGCATAAAATGATCTGAGAAGTCTAATGATGATTTGAAATGGGGATTACATACTTCGGGAGCTAATAGAGAAATATGGTTAATTTTTTAGTTCTGAACTTTTGTAGTATTTGGTTTTTTTCCTTAAATAATATATCATAGGCAATCTTTGAGACATAAATTGTGATATAAACTAGTGTTTTGTTTAACTCAATTTATGTTTCTTTTGCTCAAGGACTAGCAAATTTTAAGTTTGGGAGCAAATTTTAAGTTTGGGATTATTTGATAATCCTATTTTCAATCATGTTTTTATTTTAAGTTTTCATGGGATTTAGGTTATTTTTCCTTCTATTTGGCTTTGAATTGCTATTTATTGGAATGATTATTCTTTGTTGGCCTCATTTCTAGTTTTGAACATAAGAGAAGGATGTAGCTAATTTATTGGGCGTTACAACTCGAAATGATCTAAATCGAGCAACTATGGAAAGCCAAGAGGCAGAGCTACCAATTTTATGCCTTGGATTTGGCCTAATTCTATTGGGAAGATGGTGAAAACATGGCTGGAAGTTTCAGGCAGAAGAAGGAAAGCCGATTGGAATAGGAAGAGTCAGTGTTGCGGCATCGAAATTTGGATGTTGCGGCCATGAGATCTCAGTTGTGATTGGAAAAAAAGCACGTAGGGGAAAGGATTTTGGTGTGCCACGGCAAAACAGTCTCGAGAAATCTAGCAATCAGTCGATGTCATGGCATTGAATTTCTTGTGCCATGGCGAGCGTTAAATAAAAATAAACAAGAATTGTATTTGGGTTGGGACTCCTTTGGAGGCTTGGGTTTCTTGTCCTGGACATATGAGGAGTCTAAAAAGAATAGTTGAAGACAAAATAGGGGTTCACAACTGTTAAACTCTAAATATGGCTCATATTCTTAGAGGGGGAATGAATAGGAATCAATAAAAATTATCGCGGAATAAAAACTATCAATACAAGTAATAGCAAATGATGAGTTTAGCAAATCTATGCTCAATAAATAAGCTCAACAACCAATGAATGACAAAGTTAATGTTAATGCAAATGAGCAATAAAGATATCCAAATGAGAACAATAAATACAATCAACTTATGAACAATAAATAAGAGCAATGAATGTATGAACAAGAGTAATAAATAAGTTTTGAGAGAAAAAGAGAGAAATGCTCAAAGATTTATAGTGGTTCGGAGCTATATCCACAAGCCTCCTACATCCATTTCTTCAAGGCAACCTCCTTGAAGTTCCACTATAATCGGATTGCGCCAAATACAATAGTTTTACAAGATTTTGCCACACACACTTAGATTTATGGGATTACACCTAGTTTTATAGGATTTTGCCCCTAAGATTGTAATCAAAGTATTTTGTGAATGATTGCCTCTTTCTATAGGCTTATACACACAATAAGAACAAAGACACTCTCAATGATTTACAAGATGAGTACAAATGAGAGTAAGTCATTTGGATTTGAGCTCAAGGGATTATATGGGAATGTTCTCTGATCTGATATCACTCTTCTCTACCCTTTTGCATAAAAACCTTGAGTTTTTATATACCTTAAAGAGTTAGCCATTGCTTCATTTAAGGCAGCTTTGATAAAGCCTACAGAATCCAGAGAAACGATTGTTCCATAATCGTAAACAGTTGTCCCTAACACAACAGATAAATTTTCTCAAATCTAGGGTTTCTGAAATGAACATTCCACCATCCCGTATGATCGTGCAAAGGCATCGCACAATCATTCCACCACGCAGAATGGTCTCACCCAAATTGCTCTTCCAAATCCACAAGATTTTCCAAAAGCATGCACGGCTTCTTGGAACATTGTCGTGCAAAACTCTTCATATAGGAATGGTCGTGCCACCATGCAGAACGGTCGTGCCCCTTTTGATACATGAGTTTTGACTTGACTGACTTCGGAAATAGTCAAGAGCACGAAGGATTCTGAATTTGAATATCTTGACTTTTGACTTGAATGGAACGGTCATGCAGGATGGTCGTGCAAGTGCCACACATTTTGGCAAGATGATGATGACCATGAGGAACAATGTCCTGTGATACGACATGTTCATCTAGGCAGTTTTCTTCTACTGAACGGTCGTTCCTTGATCTCGCACAATCGTACCACTTGAAAAATCTATTTTCGCATAATCATATCACCTGACAAGTCTGTTTTAGTTTGGTTATGAATAATGTCATACCTTAGCATGTTTTGCTTAGTAATCAATCAACTTTTTAGATAGTTTTGGCATATCAAAACATATGAGAGGTTACAGCAACTTCTTAGAGATGGCTAATCTTAAGGATTGCAAGTCGAGTAAACGAGAGAAGCAACTTTCTTCTTTTATTTGTCTTTCTCCAAGATGTTTTTAGTTTGTTTGTGTTTATTGATTTCTCCATTATGAACTAATTTTAGTTTTACTAAGGCTAAGATGTAGCCTAGTTACAATGATGCAATTTTATTGATTCAATCTAATCTATATTCTATTTTCCTTAATTGAGTGTTTATTACTGTTTTTAATTTTGTTGGATGTTTGTTCACCATTCACTTAGCATTGTTTTCATAATGAGAGTGAAAAGTGATTTATGATGTTAGCTTCTGGTAATAAATATCATAGATTAAGCGAATACTAGAGATAGATAAAAGCAATTTGTGTGACCTTGGGTAGAATTTCATAGAGCGTAATGAACCTAGAACTATTAAACTTCAAGTTTTGGTTCAGAAGGTTAATAGGAAAGAGTGGGTCAATATAACTTAAGAAAGAGCATTGAACAATTTAGGGAATTCGGTCATCAATCAGAAGATAGAGTTGGATTAGTAAGAAGTATAAGTTGTATCGTGATAACTAGGTGAAATCAAATGCTCTAGTGTTTACTCTTGATTGAATCAGCTTGGAAATTTAGATACTTGAGTTATAATTGCTTTCTATTCTTATTTTTTGTTAATTTCTTAATTTATATTTTTAAATTATTCACAGTTTCGGTTCTTCACTTGGTGTTAGGACTAGTAATTTCAGTCATTAATAAGTTAACTTTCCGCGTGGGATCAACACTCTATTCTCCACTGTATTACTTGAGCGATTTAGTGCACTTGCTAAGTTTTACGCATCAATTTTCTATCCCAAACTTCTAAATGAATCCTCTTACCAACGCTAAGGGTGAAATTTTTTAACCTAAGGGCTTAACGCAAACCTAAGGGCTTAACGCAATTAATCCCCCTACATACTTTACATAAACAGCTTCAAATTAAGCTTAAACTTACATTCCCAACTTACATATCTGTTGTTGGAGTACAGGTTCATATTGACATGGTTTTTACGGAAAATAAAATTTCATCCCTAAGGTTTGGCTTTAAAAAAAACATTTTAGTCTAGTGGAATTTTTTAGTAACTTTTCGGTCCCTGTTAGAAACTTTAGTCTATGAGGTTTGCTAATCTCAGGGACTAAAATGTTACTGACATGGATCGAAACATTATTAAAAAGTTATATTGAACTAAAGTGTTACTTAAACCAAATCTCAGGAATGAAATTGTCATTATCCCGGGTTTTTACAAGCACACGCACAAGAATGAAGATGCCCAAGTGTCTAATAACCCTTGTAAGGTAGTGGTATGGCCTTCAATGGAACAGCTTTCCTAAGCGTTATACCCATTCGTTCACTCATATCCATGTTTTCAGGCTTAATCCCATCTGCCAACTTCCAATCAAATGAGTACAAAAGCGACCCTAGTGCTAGCGGAAGCACACGAGAAGCAAGAGGCATGGCTGGACACATTCTACGCCCAGACCCAAATGGTATAAACTCAAAATGATGCCCCTTGTAATCAGCCTTGTCCTTTTCCAAGAACCTCTCTGGCTTGAGCACTAAAGGGTCTTTCCAAGTTTTTGGGTCACGTCCTATTGCCCAAACGTTCACTAGAATTTGTGTCTCCTTCGGAATATAGTAGCCCAACATGTTGCACGAGTCCATGGCCATGTGTGGAACTAAGAAAGGTAATGGTGGGTGAAGTCTCAGTGTTTCCTTTATGACTGCTTTAAGGTATGGAAGTTTTTCAATGTCTTTCTCTTCAATCTTTTTTTTGGGGCCAATGGTGCTCCTCAGCTCATCCTGGACTTTCCTTAGTTTCTCTGGGTTGTGAAGTAGCTCAGCCATTGCCCACTCCAATGTGCTTGTTGTTGTGTCAGTTCCTGCTGTGAACATCTCCTGATAAAAGCATAACATTAATTATGCCTTCTAATAAATTATTATGAAATGACTAATTTTCTTGTTATGACGTCTTAAATTAATTATGTGAGGACCATGTTAATCAATGAATTCAAAAATAAAGTTCTAGATTTCTTAGACTAAAGAATTTTGCATTATGAAATTGAAATAAATTTATTATTAAATAACTTACAAACACGATAACGTTGATGGTTCGTGAAGAAAATTTAGATGGCTCCTCAAGTCCATCACCACGAAATTCCAAAAGCACATCCAGAAAATCTTTTTTATTTAACTCTTTGTTACTCTCGGTCCTTTCTTGAATGAACCCTCCAGCGATTTCAAAGGCTCGATCAACATGGAACTGGGTTTTCCTCCTTATACCTTGAGGATCAAGCCATCTTAATATTGGCAAGAAATCTGCAACGTTTGGTTTGCCAGCAAACTCCATAACTTTACCTGCATGGTAAAAAAAATTGGCCCCTCTTTCTGATTTGGGGTCTAGTAAATCCTTCGAAAATATAAGATTTCCAATCAAATTAAAAGCCATCAAGAAAACGAATCTCCCAACATCAATGGCATTGGTACCACACGAACTGGCGTCTTCTACATACTGTACCATGCGATCGATGCACCGACTCCTCACACCTCGCATAGCGTCAAGACGGCTAGACACAAAGAACTCAGTGGTACACAAACGCCGCAACATACGCCAATGGGGACCATATTGAGATGTTATAATAGACCCCTCAGTTCCATACTCACCTTTCATGGCCTCATAGATTTTTCTTCCCGCAAGAACGACGTCGTGGTTCTTGAACATGTCGCGAGCCACTTCATTGGAAGAGACCACCACGGTACACATTGAGCCTAGCCATAAAGTCATGATGGGGCCATGTTTATTTGCCAATTTGGCAAATGATACGTGTGGAATCAAACCCAATTGAAAGATGTTCCCAACAACTGGCCACCATTTTGGTCCTGGTGGTAGTTGCCTTAGCTCTTCCACACGACGGTGGCGACGCTCGGTCACCATTGCCCATATAACCCATAGCAAAAGTGCTATGACTATTCCCACTATCTCGCTATCCATTTATGTTAAATTATATTATGTTTTGTTATGTTCAAGGCATTGGCAAACCAGGTTGCTTTTATAGTGTTTCTGCACAATTAACAGACAAATGCCTTTGAACATTTTCCAACAGAAGAAACTTGTCAATTATTGCAGGGAATCTTGACAATTTGTTCAACGGAAATGTGAGTTTTGGTGTTTTGTTTTGTATGATATATAAACAACCAAAATCGATTTGATATATGTGCTAAACAGGTTTTACCCTTCTTTTTATCTTTTTTTTTTTTTTTTTTTAATTTAATCTTAGATTTGTTTCTTCGTATCTCTACCAAATTAATTTTCTTGATTAAATTATTTTTGGAGCGTTACACGACGGAGGTAACATCGAGCTTTGATGGAAACAGGTTAACAAGAAAATATAAGAGTGATGAACTGATTGGTATGCATCCGATCATGATAATATTCTTTGATTTTAATTATATTCTTATACAAACTAAAAGAAAAATGTACGTTTAAAATTGAATTTTAATCTATCTTTAATTTTATTTTAAAATTAAAACTAGTTTTTTTTTTTTTTTTAATTTAAAGTGTGTTTATCTGCATATCAGATTGCAATCTAATTTGTAATCTTTTTTAGATATATGATTATCAGAGCTTTTGTCTTCTCCCACAAGTTATTTCCAATTTCATTGCAAAACTTGGGACAGGAGTAAATAATATTCAGCACCTAATTCTTTCAAAATTTCAATTATATTTTTTTTTAAATTGTAATGAATTTTAAATTACAGATTTTATAATCGATTAGTATAAATATTGCAATACATAATTAATATTTCAAGTAAAAATACATATTATTTTATTTTATCAATAATATAATATTAAAAAATATCAAGTGAATAATATTAAGAGGTAGAGATTATCTTTTACAATTAATTCTGACAATTTAATAATAAAAAATATTATAATCAAGATTATGAAAACAGTTTTCCTAATTAATTTTTAAAATTAAAACATTTAAAATGCTTCAAAAACATTTTAATTAATATTTAGAAACCAAGACCAAGAAAAATAATTTAGTCACTTAATGATGTAAAGATAAATCGTGTTGCAGTTTAAACTTTTTCGAAATTACTTATTGAATGAAAAACAAGATTTTATTATTAAAAAATAATAATGTCAATGCAAAAATAATAATGTCAATGCAAAAATGCACCAACTAGAGCGATCCAATCGACTTTGACGGGTTCCGAACTGATGTGTGCGTGATTACGGGTAACCAGCAATGAATAAACAGAAAATGCAGTAAAGTAAATGACAAGAAAGTTTTTAAAGTGGTTCAGCGAGTTTTTCGAGCTCTAACATATGTTTGCTTCTGTTTCAAGTACCCAGAGGTGAGCTGTCGTCATGTCTTCATCAAGCAGCCATACATTTGATCGCATGTTCAACTCCTTGGCGAGCTCGATAGTCCTTGGTGGCATACTCCTTGAGGTTTCCGAGGATATCGTTATGCGAAGTTCAAACTCCGATGCAGCGGGCTCTTCTAACAATGTCTCTGCGGAGGTCGCTCAGCTAAAGAAGTCTCCGTCTCATAGGTCGCGCAAGGAACGACAATCCTCTTATGCACCTCAACTTAACTTGAGGGTTCTGGGAGGCTTCTCCCGAAAGAATCCCCCTATAGGCTATGTAGCAATTTCTGAGTCCCTTCTAAGGTGCGAGATGTCTATCCCCACCTACCATTTCATCAACAGCATTTTGAGACGGTTCGACATCATCTTTCTCTAACTATCCGCGAATTCATACATTATAATTGTAGGTATGTACATAGCATACCAGATAGTCGAGTTAGGCGAGCAGTCTTTTAAGGAGCTCGTTCATTTGTATAGATTAAAGAAACATCAAGACTAGACGTACTACCTCTCCAAGGCAAGGAAGGTACATTTTAACGGTCTTGACGACATTCCAAAGAAAGTCCTGCATTGGGACCCTCAGTTTTTGTTTTAAGAGGTTGAGAAGACCGGCGTTTTTGCTTCGGAAGCTAGTAAAACTTTGACCCCTAGTGTGTGCAAAAAGTGTTTTCAAGCTCAACGGTTGGCTGATTGAATTTCTTTGTTTTGTAATAAACGTCGAGCAGAATTTTCTCCCTGCGGCGAGCTTACAGAGGCTTCAACGCTTTAGCAATCTCTCCGATAGGGAGCGCAACGTCAATGAGATTATCTCGCTTCCTCGGTTGAGGGCATACGACTTTTGCGTGGACAATGCCAATTTCAATACCATCCTCAAAAAAGGTAAAGTGTTTACTTGCTCGCGCTTTTTTTTTTTTTTTTTTTTTTTTTGTAGGTCGCTGATTGTTTGCTTCTCCTTTCATAGAAATGTGTGCCGAAAAACTGAACGGCTTGAAGAAGAAAAAGAAGGCGACTTCTGGGGTTGCCAAGAAGTCACCGATCGCTTTGGCGAAGAGGCAGCCTACCGATGCTGCTGGAACAGTCAGGTTGGATGCCTTGCATCCGGCCCTTAAACAAAGCGGTGGCGAGCTTGGGGAAGACCCAAGTGCCAAGAAGCCCACGACTGCCTCCAAGGCAATCAGAAGGAAAGGTGCCCCTGAGCTGCAAAAGGGGTCGGCAAAGAAAACATCAGAGCCAACTGGAGGCTCGAGGAAACAGAAGGCGTCCGAGCAACATTATAGCTCGGGGAAGAAAAAGATGTCGGAGTAGCATGAGGGCTCCGGCAAAAAGAAGTCGACCGAGCCTCAAGAGGGCTCGGGAAAACAAAAGGTTGGAGCAGCAAGGTGGCTTGGGCAAAGAGGTCGCAGGGCAAGCTGGAGGCCCACAGAAATCCACGACTAAGGACTTGGCCAAGAAGAAGTCCATTCCCATAGGCGAAGCTATTATTCCTGTGGGAAGTAAATCAAGCTCGCCTCAACAAGGAAGGCACAATGTCGAACAAGGAAACTCGAGTTACGCTTGATGCGATAACCAGCCAGCTCCCTGAACACATCAGCATTGGGGCCTCAGCGGTCAGGGACGCTGTCACCCTGCGAACCTATGTAGGCATTAGGGATTCGTTTGCTCCACAACTGTTGACTTGGGTATGCAGCTACGTGACTAAGATATCAGCAGTTTGCACCCCTTTCCCTTTTTTATATACGTTTTTCTTTATTCCTCACTAACTTTCATTATTTTCTTTTTTAAGCCTACGTGTTGAGCAAACTTCTCTATGATGAGTGTTACCCAACATTGATGGGCACTCACCAGTGGTGGCAAGAAACAAAGACGCTCAAGGAGGATGCCTTGGCTAGGGCCGAGGTTGTAAAGAAAGAGAATTACTCAAAGCAAGCCGAGCTTGAGCTGCTTAAAGAGGAAATGGCAGCCTTCAGGGTCAAGGAAAGGGAATTCCTTGACAAAATTCGGGTAATTGAGGCAGCTCAAGCAAAAGCCGAAGCCAAAGTGATTGAGGCTGAGAAGAGTTTAGCACAGTAGCGAGGTACCAACAATAAGCTGATCTCCGAGCTCACCTCAGCTCAAAAAAACTACCTCAAATTGGGAGGCAAAGTTTAAATAGGTCTCACGACAAAAGGTCGAGGCTGAAATTGAGTAGTTGAGGCTTGAAGTTGGGGAGTTAAACTAGGTCGTCACGAACTGAGCTTGGGAGACATCGGTATTCCTTGTACAGAAGTTGCGGAAAGCTCACTCTCGATTGACTTCTCCTTTCTTTTACGGGCTTATCAAAAAGAAGTCGACAAGATAAGGACCGAGGCTCAAGGGATGGCCTATGTTTACTCAGATGACTCCGAGCTTAACGGTGAGGGCAAGAAGGAGGTCGAGGAGGGAGAGGAGGATGCACATTAAGTAGGAAATCGAGGATCCGACTCCCCTGGCTACACTCCCACCTATTGTTGTCGACCTTCCTCCAGTCGAGGCTCCGAAAGACGTCCTAGCTCCCAACCCTGAAGAGGCTACAAAGACTCTTGCTGTTGACGATCTCTCTACCCAAATTGGTGACAATGCCCCCGCTCCTCCAACTGCTTAGAAAAAAAAAATTTAGTTTAGTTTGTAACTAAACTTTACAATTAATTAAAGACATTTTTGCATATATCTGTTGAGCAATTTTTAATTTCTGCAGAGTCGCTTTAATCGTCCTAATTAGATTTATCATGAACAATTCGAATTTGCTCCAAGTTATGCGTAGCTCGATTTTTGAGGAACTTTTTGAATACATATAAGAAAATCTTGTGCGACAACTCTGAGTTTGGACTAGTTGTCTGTCTCAAGTTTTAGCCGCTGGCTTATGACTGATTTTCCTTCAACGTGTTTTACTTCAATTTTTCCAAGTGTAACTTCGTCGATTCGGGGAGTTTCGCCCCTAATGAGTTAGATTTTGGCGTGGTTTACCAAGCTAAGCTGCCTTTTTCCAAACTCTTGACTCTGAGTTTTTAGGTGTGATCGCGTAGGTCATGATTTTTGAAACCAAAGATGGTAAACGATGAACAAGATATTAATAAACAAAGAATGATAAACAAAGTAAAGTTCATGAATAATACCTCTTTTTATTGATGATACTTTGGCCATAAACGACCTTACAATAATTATAAGAGAGAAAACAAAACATGATTGGAACCTGAGCAGCTCATTGGTAATACCTTTGCAAATGCTTGGCATTCCATGCTTGCAATATGGCTTCACCATTGAGGCATTCCAAGTGGAAAGTTCCTGGTACGAGCTTTTCAGAGATCCTAAATGGATCTTCCCATTTGGGCCCAAGTGCCCCCAAATTCGGGTTTTGTGTACCTTAGACAACCTTTTTGAAGACTAGGTCACCCATTTCAAAGTTTTTGTTCTTGACTTTGGAGTTGAAGTATCATCTGGCTCGTTGCTAGTATGAAGCGAGGCTTAGCTGAGATTTGGCTCGATGTTCTTTGATTAAGTCTAGCCTCAAGCGGATAAGATCCTTGTTCATTTCTTTATTGAAGACTTCCCTCCGAAACGAACTAATCCCCACTTCAATTGGGGTCATTGCTTCACACCAGTGCGATAGAGAGAATGGGATTTCTACTGTCGAGCTTCTGGTTATCGTTTTGTAAAACCATAGGGCCTCGAGCAATTCCTCAACCCATCTTCCTTTCAGAGCATCAAGCTTCTTCTTAATAGTGTGCTTGATTACTTTGTTCACAGCTTCTACTTGACCATTAGCTTGAGGTCAATAAACAGCGACGAAGCTCTTCTTAATACCAAGCTATTTGCAGAAAGATCTGAAGTCCTCACTGTAGAACTGTTTTCCATTGTCGGTTATTATTGTGTGGGGGATTCTAAATCTACAAATGATGTTTTTGTAAACAAAATCTTTCAGCTTGTTCGATGTGATGGTAGCTAAAGGCTCGACTTCTGCCCACTTAGTGAAGTAATCTACTACGACCACTACGAACTTAACACCTCCCTTTCCTTGAGCGAAAAGGCTGATCAGATCAATCCCCCAGATTGCAAATGGCCAAGCACTTGTCAAGGTGGTTAACTCTTGAGATGGAGCTCGCAGAACATCTACAAATCTCTGACATTTGTCGCATCTGCACACATAGTCTACTGCATCGTCAAAAACTGTTGGCTAGTAGTAGCTCTGACAAAGCACCTTGTATGCTAGAGATCTTCCCCCTGCATAGTTCCCACAGATGCCTTTGTGGATCTCTCTCAGAATATAGTCCACGTCTTCATGGTCAACACACCATAGGAGCAATGAATTGTACCCACGCTTATACAATTTGTCATTATGAGCATATATCGAGCTGATTTTGCTTGGAATGTCCTGGCTTCATTTCTTCCTTCAAGAACTGTTCCATCTTTTAGGTAGGCAACTATTGCATCCATCCAGTTGCATTTCTACCCTATTACTAAGATTGATTCTTGTGGAGCGAGGATGCTTGGACTTAAGAGGAATTTAACAAGTATTGAATCAGTCTTCTCTTGGCTCATTGCAGAAGCTAGGCGAGCTAGAGCGTCGACCACTGAATTCTTCTCCCTTGGGATTTGAAGAATAGTGAAGGATTTGAACTACTCAAGCTCGGATTTTACTTGCCGGAGATAAGATGTCATTTTCCCTTCCTTGGCTTGATATTTCCCAAAAATCTAATAGACTATGAGCTGAGAATCGTTGTAGATCTTGATGGACTCTACCCCCATTTCTTTGGCTAGACAGACCCCTACAAGCATTGCTTCGTACTCTGCCTCGTTATTGGAGGCAACAAACTTGAATCTGACTGAAGCTCCGATCTAGTTCCTTTCGAGACTTTCGAGCAAGAGTTAAACTCTTGCCCTTCTCATTTGAGGACCCATCTACATACATAGTCCACTGCCATAGATCGTCAAGCTTGGTTTCTGTTGTTCGCTTACCTCCAAGGTGTTTGCCTCTGGCGAGCTTATTTCTCCCTCGAGTTGATAGGAAAATTCTGAAATGAAGTTTGCCAAAGCCTGACATTTTATCGTTGTTCTCAGGATGTACTTGATATCATGCTAACTCATGTCCATTGTCCACTAGATCAACTTGCCCAATGCCTTAGGCTTCGACATAATTTTCCTCAATAGAAAGATAGTTAGCACATGTATAGAGTATGCTTGAAAATAAGGTCGTAGCTTCTAAGTGGCGATGACTAGTGCGTAGGCTAGCTTTTCCATCTCAAGGTAGCTTGTTTTAGCATCGAGCAACCTCTTGCTCATATAGTACACTGGTCATTGCACTCCCGCTCCTTTGTGTACCAAAGCTACCTTGATCACGGACTTAGATACCAATAAGTACAAAAGCAAAGGCTTGCCCTGGATGGGCTTTGATAGCAAAGGAGGATGCCCCAAATGCTTCTTCAATTCTTGGAATGCTTTCTCGCACTCATCTATCCATTTGAAACTCTTATTTCCCTTCAAAGTTTTGAAGAATGGTAGGCACCTATCTGTGGCTCAGGAGACAAATCTACTGAGTGTAGCCACACGCCCTGTCAAGCTCTAAATCTGTCTTATGTTGTTTGGGCTTTTCATGTCCAAGAGAGCTTGAATCTTTTCTCGGTTGGCTTTGACACCTCGTTGATTTACTAGGAAACCCAGAAACTTTCACGAGCTTACTCTGAAAACACACTTCAGAAGGTTGAGTCTTATTCTGTATTTTCTGAGGATGTCGAACATTTCCCCTAGGTGTTCAACGTGGCTTTTGGTGACCTTTGATTTTATGAGCATTTCATCAATATACACCTCCATAGTTTTGCCGATTTTGATTGGTCACCCCAGCACAACATAACCTTGTAACAGTAAATACACCGGTCAGTAATAAATGAGGTGTGTTCTTTGTCGAGCTGATACATCAATATTTGGTTGTATCGTAAGTATGCATCCATGAAGCTAAGTAATGCATTCCCTGCTATCGCATCTACTAATTGGTCGATCCAGGGTAGTGAAAAGTTGTCTTTGGGACAAGCTTTATTTAAGTCTATAAAGTCGACGCAAGTCCGCCACTTGCCATTCGACTTTTTCACCAGGATTGGGTTGGTGAGCCAGTTTGGCTATTTCACTTCCCTGATGAAGTTGATGTTCAAGATTTTGTCAACTTCATCCTTAAGCGCTTTAAAACGCCCGCATCCATAGATCTTCTCTTTTGTCTGATTGGTCAAGCTGTTGGGTCGACGTTCAATCTATGGCACATTATCTTAGGGCTGATCCCTACCATATTCGCATGTACCCATGCGAATACGTCAAGATTTTTCTTTAGAAACCCCACCAAACTGTCGACCATTTCTTTGCTCAGACTACTACTGATCTTTAATACGCGAGTTAGGTCTTCCTCGCTGATAGATATATCCCGTAGCTCTTCTATTGGCCCTACTGCAAGCTCTTCTTTATGGATGTGAGATTCTATGGTATCCTCAAGAGATTTGGGGTTTGGCTCGAACTCTGCAATGACCATAGTTCTCGAGAGTAGCCATTTTAGTGCAGCATCAATGGGCCGATTATAACATTCCTGAGATTCTTTCTTGTAGCTTTTGATTGACACTACCTCGATTAGAGTCGAGAACCTCATTGCTTGGCAACACACTGAAGTGATTACACTCAGATCATCCAAGATCGGCATTTCGAGGATGACATTGTATGTGGTCGGGTAGTCCACCATTAAGAATTTTGTCATCACCGTCCTGATTTTAGGTTCTGTCCCTAAAGTCATGGGCAGTTCGATCGTTCCCTTGGGGACTAGGTTGTCTCTGGTGAATCCATAAAGTGGTGATAGGCATGCCCTTAAATCTCTCTCTGTAAACCTCATTTCTCGGAAAGCTCCCAAGAAAATGATGTTCGTTGCACTTCCATTATCGACCATCACCCTTAGTACTCTAGCATTACCAATCCTGGCTGCAATCACAAGCGCATCATGATTATAGCGAGAAGATTCTTCACACTCTTCCACTGTAAATCCTATCATATCACTCTCTTGTCTGGGCTGCTTCGACGGCTTCTGTTCATAGCTCATTACTTGGGGGACCGAGTCTGTTTTGGCCTCTTGAGCATATTGCTCATGAGAGCACCTTAAGTTCCCTGTAATGTCGAGACCCATGTAGATTATGCCCACTAGGACTTCATTGTTGGCGTTGGCCGAGGCTTGCTGGATCTAGTTATTCTACTCGCCAGTACTTTCGCGAGTTGGTGCCTCCTTAACAAATTCTTTTAGGTGGCCCCTTCGTATTAGATCTTTGATGGCATCCTTCAAAGTCTGGCACTCATTGGTGTTGTGCCCGATGTCTCGGTGGTATTGACAATATTTTTGCCGATCTCTTTGTCTAGGGCCCCCCTCATTCTTTCTAGAGTAGGCAGTCTTTTAGCCTCACGGGAGACTTCATATATGTGAGCTTTGTCTTGTGTGAGGAGGGGTGTATTTTGCATACCGCGGGAAAGGCTACATTTTCCTGCGATTTTCTGTTTTCTGCCTCTTGTGGAACATGTTTTGGTCCAGGTCATTGCGATCTTGACCCCTTCGTTTATCTGATGGGCGATCTTGTCGCCTATCTAAAGCTCTCCGTGGCGAGCTTCTGGCTAGGGCGGCTAACGAGCTTCTGGCTAAGGCGGCTAGCGAGCTTTCTACTCGCTGATGCTTAGCTACCATCTAGTAAAACTTTGCTAGGCTCACATGATCTTCACTTTGGAGCTATTTCCACAGCTCCATTTACAGCCTGATGCCCGCAATTAGCAAAGTCCGGATTGATTCTTCATATGCATCTGCAACCTTTGCCTGCTCATTCTGGAACCTCGTTAAATACGAGATCAATCTTTCGTCTCTCTCCTAATGAATGTTGCTCAAATAGCTGAGCAGCATTGCGAACTATCTCCTTGCTTAGAATTGCTGTAAGTACAACAAGGAGAATTGTTGCCAAAAACTAATGGAGTTCGCCTTGAGTCTTTTGTACCACCTCTTGGCATCCCCTACTAGTGTGACTGCAAAGCAGCAACACTTTGCCAAGTCACAAACCTGATACAGCTCTATCAGGTCGTTGAAAGTGTTGAAGTGGTCTCTTAGATCTCCTTTCCCATCGAAGTTACTTTTTAGCGCCTTGAATCCCTAGGGAAGCGAGGCTTGGCGAACTTTCTCTATAAAGGGAGAGCTCACCATCTCTTCTGCTGCATTGTTCTAGCGGGCTCTTAGATCATCGAGCATTTTTTGTTCCCGATCTAAGTCTTCGTTGTGAGGATTGCACAAGCCGACTCTGTTCAGCCTTACCACGAGCAAGTGAGTTCGTAAATCTATTGCTTGTGAACCCCCTCCATTACGCGCATTGATGTGCGAGGTTGAGTCATGATGACTAGGCTAGTAGGTGTTATCATGCTTGTCAGTGCATTTCTGGCGACGTTGGTTATAACCAGAATGTCGGTCATTACCAGATTGGCGCACATGACTCATCTCGTGAGCTTGCGAGGTTTGAGCCTACCTTAGGCATGGGTTAAAACTAACACATTGACGTTGGGGATACCGCCGAGCAAGTTGAATGTCCCTTGGGCGACCATTACCTTCATTTTCCCCTATTGGTTGTTTTCCTGGTCGCCTCTCAGGGTTAGTTTGTCCGCGGGACTCATGTTCATGAGCGGAATGGACTCTATGACGTCGGGGATGTTGATCACCCCTTAGTGCCGGTGAACCAGATTGGTCACCAGCTGAATTTCGACCTGTCAAGGTGATATCTGTAAAGCGTGGCTGGTCAAGGTCCTAGGAAGTCAATAGCTGATTTCTTAACTTAGCCATGTTCTGTTGCACTGCTTGTGCAACCATTGTTCTGATCATCTCCACCAGTTGGTTGTTCTCGGGATTCAAGGTCCCTACCCCTTGGTTATCCATGGCATGTTGCCCTAGCAGCACTGGTGGTCGACGCCCAGCAGCATCTTGTTGCACCTTCTGGTGGGTGGTTTCCATGTTGTCATGTTTTCTGGTGGTGGTTTTCAATCTTGTACGTACCATTTTGGGCTTTGAGTGATTGGATCACTGGGATTGTTTGCTGGAAATTCTGAGATTTTGGCAGAGGCCCTCCTTCTAATGTCAAAATGTTGGTGTATTTTTGCATCAACAAATAATAAGACAAATTTAACAATAATCCATTTTAGAATCAAATTAGTGACAACGGCTACTCGTCTTATGTGTGATTTACAATTAAAACATGATTTCATGAAACAAAAGAGTTATGATTGTTATCCGAATCTATATAGATTCATTCAAGATTGTTAAAATGTCAATACAAAAGGAACATTTTGGAAATACATGGGGTTTGTTTAGATAATTAAAAAAAAAAAAAGTTTTAATAAGAATTTTTAAATAGTGAGGTTTAATAAGATAAAATATGGATATAATTAATTTATTATACAAAAACTACAAATATTTCATTAATAAAAGATTCATATATAGCAAATATTAATATTTATATAAATAATATTGATACATTCAATTGGGTGTTACAATTTCATTTTATTAAACAATTGTATGAGTGACTTGATGAAACGGTTCCACCTATGTTTTTTCTTACAATACCAGTAACCTAGAATCCCCTTGAAAGAAAAATCTCTTCTATTTGTATGTAGATCTCTCAGCATCACCTTTCCTTTCAAATAAGAACCATAAATTTTTTTTGTAATATATTCATCTAGTAATATATTAGCATATATGTATTTGTTTGACCTTCTCTAAATTTAAGAAATACAAATAGATCAATTGGTGAATTTTAAATTATTATTTTTTGGTAAAAGTCTCGAGAGGCTAAAGGTATAAGACTAATTCTCAATCGAGGATCGGGTAAATGCATTTGGCCACAAGCTGCTTCCAATGAGATTCGAAGCGCTAACATTGTAAGTAAAGTTCGTCACCGAGAGTCCAGTTACCAACTAGACCACATCTCATTATTGTATCTCTTTTAATATTATGAAAGCAATAATGTTTTTATAAACTAATGTGGACGTTGAAGTGTTAACTTCACCTTAATTATAGGTTGATATGATAAAATATTTGTTTTATTATAATTAAAATAATGTTGACACTTTAATAAACACATTTATGGGGATTCTAACTTCGTATTTATTACAATACTCTTATAAAATCTTCATTTGCTTTTTCTGAAATTTAACAAAAATTGTTAAACCTCTCTTAAAGTTACAGTAAATTTGTTGGATTCTTCTATAAAGCAGTAACAAATGAAGATTTAAACTAACCCATCTTTATTTTGAAACTTAAAAAAAGAAAAAGAAGAAAGAGATTGGAACGATAACGAATTGGTAAAGTTGATCTAACAGTAAATGTTCAGTCATTATCTAATATATTTTAAAATAATATAACTTAAAACTAAAATTTCAAAAGATGATCACGAAGCAAAGTAGACATGCACTTATGTTAGATAGTCGGGACCATATATATACAATAAAATATTTTGTCATTTGTGGTACCCTCTTCTTTTTCTTTTTTCTTTTTTGTTTTTATCGAGGTGTCCTATTCAACTTGCATGCAAACTCAACTAATATTCCGAGACCCTAAAATTATCAGTCGAGCATGAGCATTAGTGGTCACCTCTATTAACAATCGAGGTAAATTGAACTCAAAACTTCTTGAGTAATACACCCAATAGTCTTAATTAATCATTCGACTACCTAATGATAGTTGTCATTTTTTCATACTTGCAAAACAATCTAATGACATTGAAGCCATATCTTTGAACTTCAATCATATCATCATCCTAATATGTATAAAAGCCTTTAAGCTTTTATTTGAATGCTAAGTTATAGTATTTTAGGGGCCGTAAAATTTGTCCTAACTTAATTTCAAATTAAAACTTTCTTAGTCAAAATCACACATTTGAGGCCGCACTAAAAACTAATACCAAGGGAGAATAACAATTTCATCCATTAGGTTTACGCAATGACAATTCGTCCCAACATTATTTGATAGTGACATTTTAACCCATATTTTTTGACATATATCAGAAAATTTTTAAGAGTTGGACATATATAGCCAACTCAATAATCATAATTTCCCAAAATGTATAGGTTTTATTTAAAGGACAAATATAGTCGTAAATTCTAATGACTTACCAATTATACCCTTAATAAAATAACAAATTATATATTTTTAATATATAACACTAGACTATATTAGACTATACAAAACTCAATAGTCTAACATTTAACAGTTAGTTTGATATTCTAACTAAACCAAGTTAGATTAAACTTGGTAGTTTAATACATTTAGACTACTTTTGTCCTTGTTACTTTTCATTAAGGATAATTAGATTAAGTCATGTGATTTTTAACGCTAAATTTGTCCTTTAACCAAAACCTTGATATTTTGGAAATTAAAATTAGTAAGGATGGCTATATATGAGAATATTTCAAATTTTAACAATGAAAAGGTAAAATAGACAAATTACACCCAAAATGTTATCAAGATTACCTTAAATTATGTTATCAAATTAAAACCCTAAAAACTCTTGTCCCAAAAAAAAAAAAAAATCTGCATCTCTATCTCCCAATCTCAATTCCAATTCTCCATCTCTTATCTTTAAAGAGTGTTAAAAATTGGTGGTGCAGAGCGTTAAAGTTTAGGGACACATAGTGGTTGCCTGGTTGGCATGGCATGGGGTTACAGATGGTGCAATGGTTTGCTTGGCGACAGTCGGGGCGTTATGGCCTCATCTGGCATTTCAAGGCAAAATTGTAGCTAGTCTTGGTCGAATTTGTATCAACAACGCTAGATTGGCCAACATGTTGCCTCCCATGAATATAAAGCTTTGTATTTCTTATTCATAAGATATGTTTTTCAATTTCTTTCAAAGTTTCTTTGAAGATAATGAGCAACTCTTGTTAAAGAGAATGGTTTTGTTAGGGCCAAAAATCGTCCTTGGCCCAAATAGGAAAATGGGCCCGACACTGATGAAGCAGCCAAGCCCATTCCTGATATGACCCTACCGGGTTAGGTCCATTCGGTACAATGTGTAGCCGGCCCAGACCATGTGGGCACGAGCTTCCTAATCCCAGCCCATTTCTCAAGTCCATGGGCGAGTATAGAGCCCACGATCTCCTCAGAATACTTCCCATTCCTGATCACTTTCCTGTTCGAAGTTACTCTCCTAATTAGAATCACCTTCCTACTCGGACACTGGCAAGACAGCTCACCACGGCCCTAATTCTTCTAGGGTTTGCATTAGAATCATACTAGGACTCCTACTTCTACCAGGATTGGGAGACCAGACAGTGACTATATAAGCAGAGGCCAGCCCTCTCACAGAGGACATTCAACCTTCACACCGAAAGCTCTGACTTGAGAGCTTCACATCACTGCCGTAGTCACAGTCCCCGACTAGACTTCCGGTAACCTTCTATTCCCTAGCCTTCACTATATTAGCCTTTCAGCCTTGCTGACTTGAGCGTCGGAGTGCCTACAACAAACACCACCCTGGTGTTTCCCGTTCGCTTCACGTGTGTGTTTCTCTACGTGTGCAGGTACAGCAGATCGCTGGTGGCCTCAACCTCACGGGATCAAACCCCCTTTTTCGTACAGGTAGAATTTTACGTCTACAGTTTGGCGCCCACCATGGGGCCTCTAGCAATCATTCGGCTTGACGAACCTTGCTACATGGAGGAATATTCCATGGCTGACAATCCTGACGACGTTAACTCAGGTCTTGAGGCCAGACTGGAGGCTTTGACCGCCCCCATGCAACAAAACTTAGACAAGGTGGCCGCACTGGAAGCCGAAAACACATCCATCAGGGTCGAGAACCAGTCGCTAAAGGAGAAAGTAAGTCGATTCTATGATCTCGAGTTTCTGTCCGACCAAGCACCCCCCAATCGGTTCCGCACCACTATCCCATCCCTGCAACCCCTCTCCACACCAGAGCATCAACCCTCGGATTCTGGTAAAGGGCCGCGTCAGTTAAACGCACTGGCGCTCGACTACTCCGTTCTGACTAACGGGGATAAAGATACAACAGTGCGCGGTCCAGTCGACCCATCCCAGCCTCATGATCAAAACGATCCAGCAATAGAGAGCCCGCAGGATCAACCCATCCCCACCATCCCACTTCACCTCCAGTTAACCCAAACACAAACCCGATTCGGCTCGGCTCACCCTCGCGGGTTGAACGGCCAAACCAAACCAACTCCAGCACTTGAGCCCATCCATCCTGACGGACCGAATGACTACCAGACAACTCCCCTGACCCTGCCCGATGAACATACGGACACCTTCAAATCGGCCCTACCGATAAACGTACGGACACCTTCAAATCGACCCTACCGATGAACGTACGGACACCTTCAAATCGGCCCTACCGATAAACGTACGGACACCTTCAAATCAGCCCTGCCCGATGAACGTACGGACACCTTCAAATCGGCCCTGCCGATAAACGTACGGACACCTTCAAATCGGCCCTGCCCGATGGACGTACGGACACCTTCAAATCGGCCCTACCCGATGAACGTACAGACACCTTCAAATCGGCCCTGCTCGATGAACGTACGGACACCTTCAAATCGGCCCTGCCTGATGAACGTACAGACGCCTTCAAATCGGTCCTACCAATAAACGTACGGACACCTTCAAATCGGTCCTGCCCAATGAACGTACGGACACCTTCAGATCGGACTCGCCCGATCCCAGACTCGACACCTTGGGACCGACCACATTCGACCCAAAAGCTGAACTGAAGATGCAACGTCATCTAGGGGACTACACACTCGGTCAGCCAGACCGAATGAATGATTCCTACACCATTGACAAGCAAAGCACCAACCCAGCCCAACATAAGGCCTCCATGCCTTAGCCATTGGGCCACGCTGAAGTAACATACACAAACATAATGCATCAACCAGAAGAGAAATAAAAGAACAATTCATTCATCCAAGGAGACAACACTAGAAATCAAAACAGTCAAAGGTGGTATATATGGCATCAAACGCCCCAGTTCAGAATACAAAAAACGGCACAGACGCTAGACAAAAGGGCATCGTAGGCCCCAAAATACAAAACCTAGAGAGCTCTAAGCCTCCTCAGCATGAGCCTCATCTCCCATCACCAAATCAGTCGCCATGTCTACACCGCTAGTGCTCGGCCCCGTAGCCTGGTCGCTCACACCTCCAACACCCGACTGCCTCGACTGACGAAAGTCAGGCGCCCGTTCCTCGTCTTGCCCCACCGGATGACCAGTTCCTTCTTCCAACAACTCCTGCATGAGCAGAATGTCTTCATCCGAATCCCAATGAGAGGTCCGCCCTTCCTTGAACTCTAGCATGAGCTCGCCTCGGGCCTTGATGATGGCATCATCAGCAATGGAGATGCACTGCTCCCTGAGGGACTCGACCTCCGCAGTCCTCTCGACCAACTCGCGTCGTAACCTCTCGACTTCGGCCTCACTGTCCCTGAGGCGCTGCTGACTCTCCTGCTTAGCCTTCCGGAATGCTGCCTCCTTCTGCCGTAAACCAGCGTTGGCCTTGGATACCTCCTGTATCCGCTTCTCCTGCGCCACGACAGACTTCCTCAGATGAAGACTGCTAGTGAGTACCTGCACAACAATAACTCAGCAACGAGAACAAAGCCAAAAACAGGAAAAATAAAAAATACTGTCGTACCTGAACGGCGCGGGATACACCCCAATCGACGGCAGTAACTGCACCCATGTGATTCAGGCGCGCCTCGTCCGCCAGGAATAGGAAAGAGTCTGCCAGCCTACTCATAGATGTCGCGTCGAAATAAGTCGACGCAGTAGCCGGAATAGTGATAGTAATAGTCCCAGCTTCCTCATCTACAACGGCGATATGGGACGACCCGGCTCCCACTGAAGGCTGTCGACTCGGCGGTTGCTGACTCGACGGTGTCGCCAACACATCTCCTACCCTCCTCTCCTCCCTGGCCAAGGACTCCCTCCTCCTCTCCTCCCTGGCCGAGGACTCCCTCCTCATCTTCTCTCGGCGCCGGGCAATAGACTCGCTCGCGCTCGGGACGGTCAACTTCTTCATCAACGATTCTGCAAGGGCAAATTCTCCAACTGTTAGTGGGTTCAGCCCGGACTCACCAAAAATGATATGGTTGCAGTATCGGCTAAGAAGCACATCCCATGTCTGCTTCAGCGAGGGGAAAAGAGTACCTCTCTGAATAGCCTCTACTCCGGCCCAAAGAATGCTGCTCCTCAGATTGGACTCTGCTAGCACTACTCGCCAATCCCTCTGCTCCAATGGGATGGCTAACACCCTCTGGGTAGCTACGTCCAAGCCGTCCCCGCTCTGCCCAGCACGATTGAAATCAAGCTCTGCAAACAAAAAACACAATCAAGATTTAGTAATCAAAAGTACGAAAGAAACGACTAAGTTCTCACCAGTGGCTCGCCAGCCGATCGGGATCTCGCTCGTGCCCCTCTCTCCAAAAACGGCATGACCCCTTAAGAAAAAGTAGCGGTCTTTCCAGTTCTTATCACTAGACCGCAGGTCGGTCACCAGATGAGACCGGTCGTGCCTCAAATTCAGTAGATATCGGCCCTTCTCCTTATCGTTCTCCTTCAGAAAGTACGAGTACAGCAGCTCATGCAACCCGAACACAATTTGGTGCCGAACACACAGATCTTCTAGGGCCATCAGCAATCTCCAAGCGTTCGACATAAGTTGGGAAGGGGCGATAATGAAGTGGTTTAGCACCTCCTAGACGAGGCGAGGCACAAGCAACCTCAACCCGTCATGAAACCATTTCTCGTACACACAAACCCAGCCCTCAGCTTCCCAATCAACCCACTCATATGACCGCGGGGTCCAGATTTTGACCGAACTGAGGATATGATACAATGTACGGATGTGCCACACGTCACTGTCCTTCAGCATGGGCGGATAATCCCTGGTTAGAATCCCACTGTCCTGCTGGCTCCACTCTTCCTCGGAGCTACTACCGGATGAAGATGGACTGCTAGCCCCTCCGGAGTCTTCCCCACTCCTACCATGCCTGCCCGAGCCACTCGGCCCAGCTTCACTCGACCCTGGAGCAGCAACACTAACTACGGTCGGCACGCCCACCGGGACGCTCCCTTCAGGCATCATCACAATAGTCGGGGCACGCTCATACTCATCCCCAACATCCACATCTCGACTCGACTCTACTGACGTATCGTCTGACATATCGGATCGCTCGCCCGTCCCAACCGACTGACTTGTTCCTTGTTATGGAACACAACTATAAGAAACGCTCAAGTGTCAACCTAGCCCCCGGTCGCCCTTTAACACAGACCGACACCCCCGAAAGTCAAGCCTCTTCAATCTCAGTCGACCCGTCCTCTCGAGAGTGGAACCTTAGAAGATCAGTCGCCCCACCTAACTGATAGACCGAAGGAAGAGGCACGCTACTAGTCGACTTGCCCGATAACCAGACCTCACCCTACCCTTGGTCGACCTCTCCAACCGACCGACCCTGGAACCAGGTTCGACCGAGTACGTCGCTCGCCCCAGACGACCGACCCACCTCCAAGCTCAAACCAAGTCACCTACTCGCCTTGGTCACTAACCCACCAACCTAAAAACTCTCACTCGCCCTAGATGACCGACCGTCTCTTCAGTCCTTTCCACGCGCCCCCTCTCCACCCGGTTGGATGGAACGGATGGCCTAACTCTTGACTCCAACGAGGTTACACCCTATTCGGTCAGGGAGACCGACCGAACGACCTCGTACTAAGCATGACTTTGTCTTCCCGATCCCAACTAAAAAAACCCAGAAAATGCTCGAAATTGTCAGATTCTTCCTGGAAATCGATCGGAAAATCCTAAATGCACACCTCTTTTCTAGTAAAATACGTGGCCTAAACACCTCAAATCCCCCTCAAAGTTCCCAAAAACTTCAAAAAATTTCTCTCCTCTCTAAAAACTCAAATATCTCGGTCTCTCCCGCAAACAAAACCAAAACCAAACGAACAAACAAAATAGCTGAAAGGGAACAGTACTCACCGTAAAGCCGTCCCGGAGACCAACGAAGGAAACTACCGCTGCTCAGGAAAACTGGAACGAAAACGAAAACTGGAAAAGAAAAAGAAAGGACCCAGTTGCAGAAAAAACGCGAATGGAATATGAACGGACCGTTCATCAGTTTTTATAGAAGAGGCCTGACAGAAACAGACACGTGGCGGCTTTCCACTGCACAATGGTCAGGACGCCTTTTCGTTTTCCCGCCTCGAAAACGAGGAGTCAATCCCCACCGAACGCGTGGCAAACATCCGTGGCACCTAGGAAACCGTAAAACTGTACGAGCCGTACTCCATCGCCCTATCTTCGCGGCCGAGCAAGTATACTGCTCCCACCTGGTCGATCAGCTTGGGATGACCCGGCCCGAACTCACTATTGAAAAAACAAGAGGCCTCGCCCTCTCATCCTTCCGTAGCGGACGAACGAACAGTTAAAGGTCAAGGCTCGCGTGTCCGTTCCAATCGATCGCCCGCTCCTTCTGACCAACTCAGCCATTCGAAGCACTCACAATGTCCCATGTTTCGCCAGCCCAGGAGGTCCGGTCGACTGATCGATCAGCTTGGAACGGCACGTTCGGCCCCCTTCAGAACAAAGAGGTCTCACCCGGTCGTCCTTCCGTTGCGGACCAACGAGAAACCTATGTCAAGGTGATTGTATCTCATCCACTGGGTCATCCACACATACCGACCGAGCGAATGATTTTAGATCAATGAACTTCCTATCTCGCTCCACCCGGCATGCCGAGCGAGCATCCAGGCTATGGAATGCTCTCCTATCCAATCGATCGAACGTACCGAACGATCCCGTGAGCTCCAGAACTTGTTTCCCTTACCCTTCGGCTCCTCATACCGTTCTATCATGCTTACTTCGGATCGTGTATGGATACCGAACGACCCCGGGATAATCATCTGCAGGATCAGCTACACCAACAACCGGTCATACCGGAAGGACTACCAAGCACCCATCGGTCGCTTCCTACTCTCTAACTCAAGAAACTCTTAACTCAGAGAGTGGGGGGCAAACTGTTAGGGCCAAAAATCATCCTTGGCCCAAATAGGAAAATGGGCCCGACACTGATGAAGCAGCCAAGCCCATTCCTGATATGACCCTACCGGGTTAGGTCCATTCGGTACAATGTGTAGCCGGCCCAGACCATGTGGGCACGAGCTTCCTAATCCCAGCCCATTTCCCAAGTCCATGGGCGAGTATAGAGCCCACGATCTCCTCAGAATACTTCCCATTCCTGATCACTTTCCTGTTCGAAGTTACTCTCCTAATCAGAATCACCTTCCTACTCGGACACTGGCAAGACAGCTCACCACGGCCCTAATTCTTCTAGGGTTTGCATTAGAGTCATACTAGGACTCCTACTTCTACCAGGATTGGGAGACCAGACAGTGACTATATAAGCAGAGGCCAGCCCTCTCACAGAGGACATTCAACCTTCACACCGAAAGCTCTGACTTGAGAGCTTCACATCACTGCCGTAGTCACAGTCCCCGACTAGACTTCCGGTAACCTTCTATTCCCTAGCCTTCACTATATTAGCCTTTTAGCCTTGCTGACTTGAGCATCGGAGTGCCTATGGCAAACAACACCCTGGTGTTTCCCGTTCGCTTCACGCGTGTGTTTCTCTACGTGTGCAGGTACAGCAGATCGCTGGTGGCCTCAACCTCACGGGAACAGACCCCCTTTTCCGTATAGGTAGACTTTTACGTCTACAGGTTTCAATTTTTTTTTTTTTTTAATAACCGAGGCATTCGAGCCAGCTTACGCGCACCTCAATTGATTTCTAGGGTCCATTGAACACCTTATAAGTTAAATGTTCCAGATAAACCACAACTGTAATTGGTGGCTCCAAGATGATTTAAACCCAGGAAGTCAATAAATAGAGCAAACTTTCTTGACCACTAAGCCAACATTTTAGGGTTTGAATGGTTTCATTTAGTTGATGAAGATTAATTAAGCATGATTGGGAAGAAGAAGATGAAGATGTGCCAATTTAGGGTTTTAACTATTAAAACAAAATTATTACAAACTCAATTATTTGTATATTAAAAATAAAAAATTGATCATTGAAACTGACAAAATTAGTTTAATAAGACAGAACAAAGAGGACGTAATAGTCTTTTTTGAAGAAAGTTTCAAATTTTGCCAACTATCTTAGGGTAAACCTAATGGGTAAAAATGGCATTCCTCTAATATCCATACAAATTTATTTTCCAACACGATCAATCGTAGAGCAAGGAATTATTACAATTTATGGGTTTTTTTATTAAAACAAAAAAGAAAGAAAACCATTAGTTAATTACCGTTGTAATATATTAAAATCTTTTTATGGATATTTTATATTAGAAAGAAGAAGTTTAGAGGTCCAATATTCCTTATACCAACTTTGAGGAAGGACCATTCAATTTGTATACATGTACATGTAGGGTTGGGTGTTGTACAAATATTAAAGAAAAAAACATATATTAAAAGATTTACTTATACAAAGATTCAAAGATATCTCTTGTTTCAAAGAATTCTTAAAAATTAAATAGATATTATATTATTATTTGTTATTTAAATTAACCGTATATGACTGTCTCATTTGTTGGGTAAATTAATTTACTTAAAGAGTAAATAACATTAATCCCTCTCTTTAAGTTTTTTTTAAATAATAGAATTTTTCTGAGTGTTAAGTTTTAGGATTAAAATAAATGACAAAAGGATAATTCCGTAAACATTTATTACCTCATAATAGGATATAAATTCTAACAACCCACAAACAACAAAAAGATTTTTTTATTATTATTATTATTTTAGAAACCTCCAAAAAAATTTTGTATACACAATATCTATGCTCTCACTTTCTTTTAACTTTTTTTTTTTATTTAACTTCTTGTCAAATTGAGTTTGACATGATAATAATGACCTGGAATCAGAATTAAGATTATGAATTAAGTTTGTAAATTTGGTCCCCTCGCTAGAACACAAATATATCAAATTGTTTGCTTAAATCATTTTCCATACTAAATCATATCATCAAATCAAACAAATTTGGTCCCTGCTGACTTTGTCCCCAATGTACTAACATAATGTATCGGCTAATATTTGAATTAGGGACCATGTTTATAAAATTCGATTTTATTAGAATTAAAATAGATAATTTTATTAAAATAAATGTATAATAATAAAATTTGATTTTATTTGAATTAGGGACCATGTTTATAAAATTCGATTTCATTAGAATTAAAATAGATAATTTTATTAAAATAAATGTATAACAATAAATTTCAGGAGGTTACATCAGCCTATACGTATAAATTGTTTGGTCCCCGCTTGCTTGATCAAACCAAGTACCTAATTATAGCTTTGATTGAGATTGAAGTTTGAACTACGTTAATTAAATTTACATCAACCTAGTTAAATAATTGGAACAAAGTTTAATTGGTTATTAATTGGTCCCCAAAACGTACTAATCTGTGGATTAATCAAAAATGGACAGAACAGCGACGCTTAATTTTTGCATTAACGAAGAACTGACATAACAACTAGGTTTAATTTCTAGAATAATAAAGAATCCACAGAACAACTAGGGTTTTGGATTAAGTTACTTGTAGTGTTTCCAATTTTGATTCCCCAGGACCAACAAATTGAAACACAAATTTACGTTATTATCAAGTACTTATCAAGTTATCATAATTAATTTTGACTATCTTAAGTTCTTAACCATATTAAACATTGAGATAATGTTAATTTATTTGAAAAAAGTTATAAAAAAAAAAAATTAAAATAAATTATTTTAGAAATGAACAGTTCAAATTTTTAGGGCTTAACACCCCCTGTGCTTAGCTTTTTTTTATAGTAAATACCCATTGGTTTCAAAACTAGTTACCTAACCCACGTGTCTTTGACATTTTTTGTAGTGAGTACTCGATGGTTTCGAAAATGTAACCCTTTCCTCCATTTATTACTTATTGTTAGGTTATTCTATTTAAGTTTGTGAGAAAACAACATTTTACTATTCCCTTAAATATAATCAATTTAACATCCAAATTTTGTCAAAAATGTTGAAAGGTTAATAAATTTTTAGAAGTTAAATTGATGAGACTATTGACAAATTTGAAGATTGAATTGATAACATTTCCAAAACTAACAAATACTCACTAAAAAAACCAAACACATAGGAGTCAAGGTCGCATTTCGAAACCAACAGGTGCTTACAAAAAGGACCTAACACAAAAATTTTTACAATAAAATAAAATAAAAAAGGGAAGGAGAGGAAATTGTAAAGATGTTAGAAGTTCAGCGGGGTCATGAGCCCCATAGGGCCTTAATGGCATGTCTCTACTTGGCGTCTTTACATAATTACATTAATCAGAAGCCGCAGCCGAGCTAGGGAAGAAGGAGATTCTCTCATGCAATGACCGAGTCTCCTGCTGGAATGTTCCAAGTTTCACTGGCTTCTCATGTTTAACAATTATTATAAATCTTTTAGTTGTTGTGGACAGGTATCCACATCACCAAAAACATATGGCAGCATTTGCATGTAAGATAGGGGTGGAAAAAACCGGTTAACCGGTATCTTGCCGATTTTCGGTTTCAAAAAAAAATTTGTTTGGATTTGTTCAGCCCAATTCGGTTAAGCCCTCCACTTTGATCCTTTTTTCTTTTCCAGGTTTTTTTTTTTTTTTAACTTGAATTAAAGTTATATTAATAGAAATATTAACTAAATTTATCTTATTTTTGTATTTACTCTCCATTTTGTCACTGTCCAAACAATCTGATAAAACCAAACCCAGGGGAATGATTGCAAGGATTTTAGATCCTTCAACATTTTCAAAAACTGCAGTTTTTTATTACACCATTTGATTGCTTAAAACTGCAAAAGAAAATAAAATGCTTGTGATATTTATGCAGAATTGGTCCACCTTCTATTAGTTGAATTCCAAATGCATGTATATAAACTAAGGTCTTTTTATTGAATGGTAGCTGCAAAACATCTATCAAAGACCATGATTTCAGAAAAATGCTGACAATTAATGGAATTTAAAATATAAAATTTTGTTCAAGTCTGTATATGCAGTACATGTTAATAATAACGTAGCATATATAATTAAATTTGGTCTACTTTCTAAAGAGTACATTTGACAGATTCAGCAAAATATTAAAGCTTAATTTTTAGTAATATTTCAACTATTCTTTGGAAATAAGAACAGCAAAAAGTGTTATCACATGGTGAAAGATATAAAGAAGCATTAACAAACAAGTAATGGCTCCTTTAAAATCCATGTAAACAATCATTTACTGCCACAAAATATATGTAGGAATCTTTAAGTTTTACAGGGTTCAAAGAATTAGAATTCCAGAAAATAAAAATTACAACTCTTGGGAGATTATTTATTTCCCTACAATACAAATAATGACACCTTTAGACTTCAATCAAGTCTCTAATCAGATTATGCCGGCTGTAGAAAACAACGGAAGAGAAAAAATATATAACTAAAACAATAACTATACATTAAGTGGTGATAAGATAATAAAGGTTAATGCAGCCTGCTAAGCACATTTGTAAACGTACTTAGATGACGACGTAAATAGGTGAAGAAAGAAAATCAGTGACTAAGAGCAAAAAGTTTCAGACATTTGTACCTGAGGTTGGCTATGGCTGAGGCGTGAGAACTGAGAGAGTGAGAGTTACTGAGACGCGACTGTAGTGAGCCAGCAACTTGGTGAAGGAAGAAGAATGGTGACTGCGATTGGTGACTGTCGACAGTTGAGCAAAAGATCGGTGACTGGTGAGCTTTTCGGTGACTGTCGACTAGTGACTGGTGAGCAAAAGAAAGAAGAATGGTGACTACAACTGCCTGGTGTCTGGTGAGCAAAGATCGGCGATGTGAGCAAAGATCGGTGGCGACGCGGCGTGAGAAATTTGTGTGGCTGAGGCGTGAGTCGTGACCGCATGAGAACAGAGAGTCGGTGGCTGATGCGTGAGAACACAGAGTCTGAGAGGACGGAGAGTGAGCGAGAGACTGAGAGTTAGGGTCTTAGGAATTGCAAAATTGCAAAGTCAAAAACCCCAAAATGCATAATTTGTTTAAAAATTCGGTTTACAAAACCGGTTCTGGGTAACCGGAATTAATTTTACCAAAAATCGAACCGGATATTTAGTTTTTTAAATAACCGAACTGAAACCGAAAAAATCGGATTTTCGGTCCGATTCGATTTTCCGGTTTTTTTCCACCCACTAAGATGTACAAATAAACTGGGTCAATCCGACCCGAGGTACCTAAGGAATATTAACAGCCGAGCCTCAGCCTGACTTTTCAAGCCCGAGGATTAATGTTCGTGGGCCAGCTCGGCTGGGGCCCCAGTGTTAAAATTCTTTATTTTAAAATATATTTATTACATTTATTAATCGAATTCTAACATAATTTCACAAATTCTGTGTGTCGACATTCCTTAAAATTGATATCTTAAAATTTTGCTAATATATAATAACATAATAAAATATCATATATGAGGGATACAATGGAAAACCCAATAAATAAACGGGCTGTAAATAGAAAGCCAAAAAAAATGAAGCCCAAACTAAAAGCCGAATCCAATTGAGGTAGTTCACAAACTAGCAAAAAACTTTCCCACTTGAGCTCTCAACTAAAGCTCAACTGAAGCAACAAGCTTAGTCAGTTACAAGCCAACTGCCACGCAAGAAAGAAAGTGTGAGCAGTTTAAATAAACATGCAAGGCAGCTAAGGACGGTTACAAGTTGTGAAATAGTAAGAACAGAGTAATTGTCAATCAAGCCATTGATGAACTGAACACACAAATGAAACGGGATCAGATTTGTATAAATTTGAAAAGTCCTTTAATAGTTAGAACATTTTTCGGTTAACATTGTTAGTGTACTTTGTTTCATATTTATCTACATGTGCAAAATCCTCTGTGAAATACAAAAACAGCAAGTTTATCATGTAATCAAGATGATTCTTCAACCGGAACAGTTGAGTAGGTACATGTGTAAGTCTCTACCTTCGAGCCGTTTTCTTTAATCTTCGTCCATGATATTTTCCATGTCTTAAGAAGACTTATCCTGCATTGATCAACCCAACAACAAAAGAGACTCAGAAAATATTGGCATAATGCAAAATGCATTAGTTAGCAGCACAGAAGTATTTTCATTTTGTGAAGTATCTTTAAAATCTAAAATACGATTTTCATGTCATTCTTGCCAAAAAAGAAATGCATCTCATATTTTCATTTCATGAAATTTCTGTAAGCCAGTAGTTAAGGTTAATGCCTACAGTTGTATAGCAGAGTATCATCTGAAAGGATCTTGAAATCTAAAATGACATCAGCACTTGAAACTCAAAATTTGCTCAATTCAAAAACCATATAGTAAAACTATCCCAGACGTACTCATTTGCATATAATGATAAAATAATCATAATATCTCACTATATAGATTTATCATGATACAGATCTTAATATCTATGCATTATCTACTATTCATCATCTCCTCCTGGGCTGGCGAGATAATTTTATTAAAATAAATGTATAATAATAAAATTTGATTTTATTTGAATTAGGGACCATGTTTATAAAATTCGATTTCATTAGAATTAAAATAGATAATTTTGTTAAAATAAATGTATAACAATAAATTTCAGGAGGTTACATCAGCCTATACGTATAAATTGTTTGGTCCCCGCCTGCTTGATCAAACCAAGTACCTAATTATAGCTTTGATTGAGATTGAACTTCGTTAATTAAATTTACATCAACGGCCTAGTTAAATAATTGGAACAAAGTTTAATTGGTTATTAATTGGTCCCCAACACGTACTAATCTGTGGATTAATCAAAAATGGACAGAACAGCGACAATTAATTTGTGCATTAACGAAGAATTGACATAACAACTAGGTTTAATTTGTAGAATAATAAAGAATCCACAGAACAACTAGGGTTTTGGATTTAGTTACTTGTAGTGTTTCCAATTTTGATTCCCCAGGACCAACAAATTGAAACACAAATTTACGTTATTATCAAGTACTTATCAAGTTATCATAATTAATTTTGACTATCTTAAGTTCTTAACCATATTAAACATTGAGATAATGTTAATTTATTTGAAAAAAGTTATAAAAAAAAAAAATTAAAATAAATTATTTTAGAAATGAACAGTTCAAATTTTTAGGGCTTAACACCCCCTGTGCTTAGCTTTTTTTTATAGTAAATACCCATTGGTTTCAAAACTAGTTACCTAACCCACGTGTCTTTGACATTTTTTGTAGTGAGTACTCGATGGTTTCGAAAATGTAACCCTTTCCTCCATTTATTACTTATTGTTAGGTTATTCTATTTAAGTTTGTGAGAAAACAACATTTTACTATTCCCTTAAATATAATCAATTTAACATCCAAATTTTGTCAAAAATGTTGAAAGGTTAATAAATTTTTAGAAGTTAAATTGATGAGACTAATGACAAATTTGAAGATTGAATTGATAACATTTCCAAAACTAGCCAATACTCACTAAAAAAACCAAACACATAGGAGTCAAGGTCGCATTTCGAAACCAACAGATGCTTACAAAAAGGAACTAACACAAAATTTTTTACAATAAAATAAAATAAAAAAGGGAAGGAAAGGAAATTGTAAAGATGTTAGAAGTTCAGCGGGGTCATGAGCCCCAGGGCCTTAATGGTATGTCTCTACTTGGCGTCTTTACATAATTACATTAATCAGAAGCCGCAGCCGAGCTAGGGAATAAGGAGATTCTCTCATGCAATGACCGAGTCTCCTGCTGGAATGTTCCAAGTTTCACTGGCTTCTCATGTTTAACAATTATGATAAATCTTTTAGTTGTTGTGGACAGGTATCCACATCACCAAAAACATATGGTAGCATTTGCATGTAAGATAGGGGTGGAAAAAACCGGTTAACCGGTATCTTGCCGATTTTCGGTTTCAAAAAAAAATTTGTTTGGATTTGTTCAGCCCAATTCGGTTAAGCCCTCCACTTTGATCCTTTTTTCTTTTCCAGGTTTTTTTTTTTTTTTAACTTGAATTAAAGTTATATTAATAGAAATATTAACTAAATTTATCTTATTTTTGTATTTACTCTCCATTTTGTCACTGTCCAAACAATCTGATAAAACCAAACCCAGGGGAATGATTGCAAGGATTTTAGATCCTTCAACATTTTCAAAAACTGCAGTTTTTTATTACACCATTTGATTGCTTAAAACTGCAAAAGAAAATAAAATGCTTGTGATATTTATGCAGAATTGGTCCACCTTCTATTAGTTGAATTCCAAATGCATGTATATAAACTAAGGTCTTTTTATTGAATGGTAGCTGCAAAACATCTATCAAAGACCATGATTTCAGAAAAATGCTGACAATTAATGGAATTTAAAATATAAAATTTTGTTCAAGCCTGTATATGTTAATAATAACGTAGCATATATAATTAAATTTGGTCTACTTTCTAAAGAGTACATTTGACACATTCAGCAAACTATTAAAGCTTAATTTTTAGTAATATTTCAACTATTCTTGGGAAATAAGAACAGCAAAAAGTGTTATCACATGGTGAAAGATATAAAGAAGCATTAACAAAGAAGTAATGGCTCCTTTAAAATCCATGTAAACAATCATTCACTGCCACAAAATATATGTAGGAATCTTTAAGTTTTACAGGGTTCAAAGAAATAGAATTCCAGAAAATAAAAATTACAACTCTTGGGAGATCATTTATTTCCCTACAATACAAATAATGACACCTTTAGACTTCAATCAACTCTCTAATCAGATTATGCCAGCTGTAGAAAACAACGGAAGAGAAAAAATATATAACTAAAACAATAACTATACATTAAGTGGTGATAAGATAATAAAGATTAATGCAGGCTGCTAAGCACATTTGTAAACGTACTTAGATGACGACGTAAATAGGTGAAGAAAGAAAATCAGTGACTAAGAGCAAAAAGTTTCAGACATTTGTACCTGAGGCTGGCTATGGCTGAGGCGTGAGAACTGAGAGAGTGAGAGTTACTGAGACGCGACTGTAGTGAGCCAGTGACTTGGTGAAGGAAGAAGAATGGTGACTGCGACTGGTGATTGTCGACTGTTGAGCAAAAGATCGGTGACTGGTGAGCTTTTCGGTGACTGTCGACTAGTGACTGGTGAGCAAAAGAAAGAAGAATGGTGACTGCAACTGCCTGGTGTCTGGTGAGCAAAGATCGGCGACGTGAGCAAAGATCGGTGGCGACGCGGCGTGAGAAATTTGTGTGGCTGAGGCGTGAGTCGTGACCGCATGAGAACAGAGAGTCGGTGGCTGATGCGTGAGAACACAGAGTCTGAGAGGACGGAGAGTGAGCGAGAGACTGAGAGTTAGGGTCTTAGGAATTGCAAAATTGCAAAGTCAAAAACCCCAAAATGCATAATTTGTTTAAAAATTCGGTTTACAAAACCGGTTCTGGGTAACCGGAATTAATTTTACCAAAAATCGAACCGGATATTTAGTTTTTTAAATAACCGAACTGAAACCGAAAAAATCGGATTTTCGGTCCGATTCGATTTTCCGGTTTTTTTCCACCCACTAAGATGTACAAATAAACTGGGTCAATCCGACCCGAGGTACCTAAGGAATATTAACAGCCGAGCCTCAGCCTGACTTTTCAAGCCCGAGGATTAATGTTCGTGGGCCAGCTCGGCTGGGGCCCCAGTGTTAAAATTCTTTATTTTAAAATATATTTATTACATTTATTAATCGAATTCTAACATAATTTCACAAATTCTGTGTGTCGACATTCCTTAAAATTGATATCTTAAAATTTTGCTAATATATAATAACATAATAAAATATCATATATGAGGGATACAATGGAAAACCCAATAAATAAACGGGCTGTAAATAGAAAGCCAAAAAAAATGAAGCCCAAACTAAAAGCCGAATCCAATTGAGGTAGTTCACAAACTAGCAAAAAACTTTCCCACTTGAGCTCTCAACTAAAGCTCAACTGAAGCAACAAGCTTAGTCAGTTACAAGCCAACTGCCACGCAAGAAAGAAAGTGTGAGCAGTTTAAATAAACATGCAAGGCAGCTAAGGACGGTTACAAGTTGTGAAATAGTAAGAACAGAGTAATTGTCAATCAAGCCATTGATGAACTGAACACACAAATGAAACGGGATCAGATTTGTATAAATTTGAAAAGTCCTTTAATAGTTAGAACATTTTTCGGTTAACATTGTTAGTGTACTTTGTTTCATATTTATCTACATGTGCAAAATCCTCTGTGAAATACAAAAACAGCAAGTTTATCATGTAATCAAGATGATTCTTCAACCGGAACAGTTGAGTAGGTACATGTGTAAGTCTCTACCTTCGAGCCGTTTTCTTTAATCTTCGTCCATGATATTTTCCATGTCTTAAGAAGACTTATCCTGCATTGATCAACCCAACAACAAAAGAGACTCAGAAAATATTGGCATAATGCAAAATGCATTAGTTAGCAGCACAGAAGTATTTTCATTTTGTGAAGTATCTTTAAAATCTAAAATACAATTTTCATGTCATTCTTGCCAAAAAAGAAATGCATCTCATATTTTCATTTCATGAAATTTCTGTAAGCCAGTAGTTAAGGTTAATGCCTACAGTTGTATAGCAGAGTATCATCTGAAAGGATCTTGAAATCTAAAATGACATCAGCACTTGAAACTCAAAATTTGCTCAATTCAAAAACCATATAGTAAAGCTATCCCAGCATATAATGATAAAATAATCATAATATCTCACTATATAGATTTATCATGATACAGATCTTAATATCTATGCATTATCTACTATTCATCATCTCCTCCAAGTGAGTGCCAATAAAACACTTAGACTCTTTTAATGATCATTTATCAAATAAAAGAAATTTAAGAAAAGTGCAATACTACACTTAAAACCCAATCTCATAACTTTTCTCTCATAATTTCGACGTAACAACTCACAATTGGTTTCTAATAAATTTTTCTGTCTAACCAATTAAAAGCTACAACATCAGAGTTGTAAGAGAGAATTTGTGAGATTGGATTGTGAGCCAATCTTCATTGTTAAGAAAAATACACAAACTTCTAATATTATATCACAATCCAAGACCTATCAAGACATGCTGAATTTTCCACGTGTATACAGTCTCCATGAGGGCAAAATGTTGCCAGGCTATTTGCTGCAACGTTAGAAATCTGAAACTCTCACACACTTGATTCTGTGATGTCTTCATCGTTTCTTCATCGTTGTTTTCAATGTTATAAACAATAGACTAATGTAACTACTTCCACTTCATTCACCCAATATCTTAATTCTTGATTCCCCTGTCTTGCCCGCTTTTAGACTTAAAACATCAATCCCATAATATTTCTCCTCAATTAGCCTTTTGTCATACTTACCACCATTCTTTAGATTACAACCTCCTTCAGTTGCATAGAGCTTAGAATTCTTGGGTGCAAGTTAATTTAGTTATAGCAAGAATTATCATGGACCCTCCCTCTATGATGTAGTACACGAGGGAACCAATGTGCCAATGTCTACTCACAATGCAATGATAGCAACATAAGACCATGAGATTTGATAGTAGAGTAGGCTCAAATTCTTATTAATGTTGTAGGCTCCCAATTTCCTTGCCAAATACCTTAAAACTTACATAAGCATGGTTGGAACCACCAGGAGGTAGGATAAATAATAAGTTCTTGGGGAACCAAAGGTAACTTATATGCTTTTTCTTTTTTCTGTTTTAAACCAATATTCTAACCAAGTGTTGAATTTTTATTTAAAAAAGAGGAAACATAAGAGTGAGTTCTCCATGGTGTCACAGCCTTTTGAAAACTCAGTTTATGAAGATTCACCATTTTCAGAATGATTGAGCAGAAGGTCAATAAGTACAACACAGACAATAAATTTGTTTGCACTTCAACTAGGTACTTCAAGGTTTCTGGATACTATAGACTCAACATAACAAATAAGTTTACATGTTTCACTAATTCCTGATCCAAGATCAATTTAGCAGTAACATATTTATCTAAACCATGATTTTACATTATAAATATCCTATACTAGTAGCAAAAAAAATATGCACTAGAGACAGGCAGCAGTATTAGGGACAGAAAGACATTGGCCAGGGAGAGTCTAAGAGAGAGACCCACAATAAGCATAGAAGTTTATGGCGCTGAACCATAAGTTCATAGGACAAATCTACTACTGCAACTCATATATTCATCAAAAAGTTTTTTTTTTTTCTTTAAAAAAAAAAAAAAAAGAAAAAACCTAAAGAGCAACATATCCCTCAATTTGCACTACCATCAACCTTGGTTAACATACAAAGAATAGTAATTGGTACTTAATGGGGGAATATTGTAAATTTTTTAAAAAGGCATATGACTACTAATATAAACTAAAATATATGAAATGCATTCAGTAACATACACTGCCAAGGAAACCTGATCAAAGGGAGTAATGTCAAAGTGGCCTTTTAGCAAGGACATATCCCTTTTTATGTTTAATCATTTAATCATTCATTGAAAAATTTCTCTCTCTACATCATTCCAATGAAACATTGAAGTTTCAGGGTAGAAGTCATACGGTCACAACAAAATAAATAAATAAAATACCTTTGTGTTTCAATACTTCTCTTTGCAAGCATGAGTGTCAAGAAGACAGGAACCATTGCAGCACACAGATGCTTAAGAGTGTGGCCACTGACAATGTGATGAGTCCATCTATATATTGGTTTATCTGCTGCTTCTTCTACCTTAGCTAAAAGATAAAATGCTGCAATTATGAGATTGAATTCAGAGTCAGTAATGCGAAAGAACCACAATACTGCCAGAAAAATGAGAGAGGAACCCGCAAGATGAAAAGCAAGAACCTGCTGCCCAAAGCCAGTAAGAGGAATGTGTGTACATTGGAGGCAACAATATAGCCATCAGAGGAATGGCAATACAAGGAACAAACTGGACCAAAGCATACGGCCTCAGGTCATCAAAAAACCTGCAGAGGAAAACACAGCATAATTAGGCAAATTTGGTCAATAGGGACTGTCTATCACAATAATCTCCACCAATGTTTAACCCATCAAAACTTTTACATCAATAAAAGCATAGATATCAAAATCAACTTGTCACAACACTATACAAACCATATATGACAATTCCAACTTCAAACCATGGTTTTAAGAGTATCTCCAAAGGACTCTTTATATGATCCAAACTCTTTATTATAAAGAATTTGTCCATAAAAACAAGAGTCTAATAGACTTTTTATTCTTTAAATATAAATTAAAGAGTGAGTTTAGCTCTCTACATCTAAAGAGTCAAATTTCACTCTCTGTCCCAATTTTATTTAATAAATTACAAGTTTTTATACATTTTATTATTAATTCTCTCTCCTATTAAGTCTTTCTCTTATTCATTAAGTCTAATTTAAAGAGTCCATTAGATTTGAATACAAATTTTGTTCTTTATATTTAAAAATTAATGAAGATGCTCTTTATTTATGTGAAATATGCTTTTTAAAATAAAGATCACCATTAGAGATACTCTAACAGCTGTACAAGAGCACTAAATCAGTGCACAGCAGCAAAACCTCTAATTCTTTTTGTACAAGAAAATACTTTCACTAATTTAATGCCTAAACCATGCAACACAAAAGCCAGATCACAACAACCATGGTAATAGTATATAAATAAATAGCTGATAGTGACCACTAAAAACTAAAGAAGCAGCATTCTCACCTCCAATACAAAATGCTAACTACACCAGCCAAAACTAGAGGTATAAGTGACACAGTTCCCTTCTGCTCATCAATCCTTTCAATGATAAAAATCGCAATTATCGACGTGAAAGCAATTGTCATCTACAATTTCCACAAAAGAACATATGCAAACATAAGGAACCAAAACCAATATAACAAAAACTAACTCCCCATTCATAGCAAGAACAATAAAACTCACAGGCAACCGATCCCACACAAGACGAGCATCATTAGGCTTGAGATGATAGTATGATGATCCAATACCAACCGCTGCCACGCCAATGAAAAAACATGTCCAACCCCAAAGCTCACCTTGCAAGCTTTTCAAGTCCAAAATATATAAATTTCAAAATCAATAACCATAAAACAAAAAATATCACTCTTCCTGCTTCTGATATTATTGTAATTGGTTAAATTTTCAATCAAATTACCCTAAGAGTAGCCTAATTAAAAACAGACCCACGCAATCTAATAAAAATTATCTAATTGAGAATACCTTAGCTTAAAATAATTGCCATGATAGCAGAGCACTAGCCCGATGAGACCAATAACAAGAAAGGGAAAATTGGAAACGACATTTAGAGTATTAGGTATACCTGAAATTAACATTAGAGAACAATTCAGTCAATTCAATAGAATAAACTCTTTAAAATTCGAAAAATTATCTAAAAATCTATGAGAAAGCGAGAAGAGATACCAAAGAACTCGCGTTGGTCAGCGAAATCGTGATATTCTTGAGACTGAGGGATGGCAGGCGTGACGATCATCAGCACAATGAAGCAGATAATCGCCACGCTCCATGCGTAAACGGTGCGCTTTCTCATTCTCAGCGTGCGTGTGCGTAGAGGGACTTCCTATCGATTTTGTTGCTCGAATTTCCGTGGACTTCTTAATTGCATCGTACCGAAATCGTGTACAAATCACCCAAGGTTACATACGGTTAAACTTGGATTCTGATTTTGGGCTTCTTGTAGAAAAATCGACAATCTCACCAAAGAAGGGCTAATTAGACATTTACCTTTCCTCCACCTCAAATTTTTTTTTTTTTTGGGGGGGGGGGGTGGGGGGGGGGGGGTTCGGGCGCGGCGTGCGTTGTTAAGTGCTTTAATATAGAAGTGAAAGAATATACAAAGGCCTTAAAAGCGGATCATCCTACCTCAGACATGCCCCAGTTTAGGAACAAAAGAATAGCCTAAGCCTAAACAATCTTTGCTTTTTCCAATCCGTTGGCAAGGGATTAGAATCAAGGAAGACCAACCAAAACAAAAAAGAACCATCTTACCATAGGACAAACCAACCCAACAAAACAAAACAATAGGCATATGATTTACAATGACAATACTATAACCAGAAGGCCCAAATCCAGGCATGAGAAGCAAACCTACAAAGAAGAAAGGAGTTTAATCCAATTAAGGTTCAAAATGGCCATAGGTAAACCCGAAGAACTAGAAGTCTCCTATGTCCATTGAGTGTACTTTGGTAATATCCCTAGCCCTATCCCTAACTAAGTTCCTTATCATATTATGAATTTTTAGGGCAATATCCTCCCCAAAAACTCTAATGTTTCTTTCCTTCCAAAGAAATAAATAGTGGCCCCAAACAAAGTTTCCAATAATATATTTCAACCCTTGCCTTCATCTTACAGAGGTTATCAATATACTCAAGCCAAGGTTTAAAACATATCCCATAGAACTCAACTCAAGGATTTGCTCTAAATATTCTTTGTGGAGGACAAGCGAAAAATAGGTGGTCCAAAGTTTCTGGTTTGAATTACAAAAACAACAAACATCACTAGAAATGACACCATACCTCACAAGTTTGTCTTTGGGAGAGGCGATTTTTGCATGCATCAAGTATAAGGGAGTGTCTTGGGATTGCTTAGGGAACCAAACTAGATGATGCCAAGTCACTTGGCTCCCATGACGTCTAACACATCCCAAGCCGATTTGATTGATAGCAACTCGAAGGGCTTGGTTGCCATTTACTTTGTCTTCATTGCCCAAAGGTAAGAAGTCCACATTATTTGGACATCAAGAAGATCACAAGAACTTGCCGGAGGCCATTTCCAAATTCCATCTTCACAAACTTCACTCACCTTTGCATTGTAGTGAAGGCTAGAGTCATCGCTGATACGGGAGTCATATCTATGTAAAATACATTCATATTCCAATATTCATATAAAAGTGATAATACAATCAATTTCAAATAAAATCTCCATGGAAATATGCGGAAGCAAATGGAAAACCTCCAGCCATAGCAATGTGTGTTTGATCTTCTTGCTTCTTTAAAAATTATAGGATCTTCCACTAACTGCAATTTTAAAGTGATGGTTTTGAAACTAAAATAAAAATTGTGTCACATGGGGACCTGTAAAGTCTCCTTCTTATATGCAGTTGTCTTTCCATCAAAGACAATGCTCAGAGACACAACCGTATGACCACATCAGTCTAATCAGTAGGACCAAAATGTATTATATGAAAGTGTAGGACCATATGCGAAAAGTCTAACATTCTCCCACTTGGTCCAAACTTGTATAATATAATCCAGAACAAAAGAGATGATATGCGGTATGTTCAATTAGAAAGGGGAAATTACATAAATCATAGCGGTAAGTCCCTTTTAAACAAGTATTACCTTCCATGTATTACAATGCAATTTTCTCTTTCTAAATAAACGCTTAAATGTGGAATATCACTTTATGAACAAACCTCAAATGTTGTGCTAGGTCCTCTAGAATGTTCGTTTGTCTCCAACCAAAATGTATACAACTTAAAAGAGAAACAAACTAAATTACAAAGTTTCAGACAATGAAAGTATTACCTCTCATAGTGACAAAGCAGGACATAATCCCATTTGAACAACATGATCCTTGAACGTCTTTGGTGGCATGCCTTTGTTAGAGGATCAGCAATCATCTGCTCGGTAGTATGGTGTTAATGAGCACTTCTTTGGCTTAACGTGCCCTTATTGCTAAGTACTTAATATCGATGTGTTTACTTCGACTTCCACTCTATTATTCTTAGCAAAGAATACAGCAGTTGAATTGTCACAATATAGCTTTATTGGCCTAGAGATAGACTCAACAACTCCAAGCCCAGAAATGAAACTTCTCAACCAAATACCCTGTGTAGTTGCCTCAAAACAGGAAACAAACTCAGCTTCCATGGTAGAAGTGGCAACTAAAGATTGTTTGGCACTTCTCCAAGATATAGCACTCCGGCAAGCATAAAAACATATCCGATGTTGATTTTCGAGAATCAACGCAACCAGCGAAGTCTGAGTCTAAATATCCGACGACTTCTAAAATGTGGATCGTCTATAGTAAGCATGAAACCTTTAGTTCCTTGAAGATACCTATGACCTTCTTGCAGCTCTTAATGATCCAAACCTGGATTACTTTGATATCTTCCTAACATGTCAACTACAAAAGCGATGTCAAGTCTAGTATAGACTTGAGCATACATTAGGCTTCCAATAGCTGAAGCATAAGGAATAGTTTTCATTTGTTCCTTTTCAATCTCAAGTGTAGGACATTGGTTCAGATTGAACCTGTCACCCTTAACAATGGGTGCAACATTGGGTGAACAATCTTTCATTTAAATCTCTCAAGAATTTTATAATATAGGCTTCCTGAGATAGTCCCAAAACATGTGAGACCTATCCCTATGAATCTTAATGCCAATGACATAAGACGCCTCACCCATATCCTTCATACTAATGTGAGAGAGAAATTGTTTCACTCATGTAGCAAACTCAAATCATTGGTTGCAAGTAGAATATCATCTACATATAACACAAGAAAGATGATTACTCCCACTGACCTTATGGTATATACACTGATCCATGACATTCTCTACAAAACCAAATGAAGAGATAACAGTGTGAATCTTAAATACCACTGTCGGGAGGCTTGTTAAGTCCATAAATAGACTTCTTAAGCTTGCAAAACAAATGCTCACCATCACTTGAAATGAACCATCAGGTGTGTTTCATATAAACATTTTCTCCAACATCCATTGAGAAAAGCTGTTTTCACATCCATTTGATGTAAATCTAAATGAAATGGGCAACTAATGCCATTATGATACGAAGGAATCCTTTTAGAAACTGGAGAAAAGGTTTCCTTATAATCTATTCTTCCCTTTGTGTGAACCCCTTGGCAACAAGTCTAGCCTTGTATCTCTCAATGTTGCCTAATGAATCCTTTTGGTTTTAAATACTCATTAACACAATAGGTTTCTTTCCAGTAGGCAACTCACAAGGTCCCAAACTTCATTATCCGCCATAGAATTCATCTCGTCTATCATGGCATTAACCGTAACTTAGATTTACTACGTGTTCATAGCTTGCAAAAACGTGTCTGGATCATCCTCAATACCTATGTCACAGTCAAACTCTTGCATATACACTTCATAATCATAGGAATTGCTGATCTCTTTGTTCTAGTAGATCTCCTTAATGTTGTATCAAACAGTCTCTTGTGAGACTGTTGCACAACTAGTTGTTCCTCCTGTATCGGAGGTTGTTCAAAATGATCTTCTAAAACAATCTCATCAGAATGTGGATTTTGATTAAATGGTTCCTCATTATTCACCCTGTTGGATGAACAACCAATCTTTTACTAATGTAGAAGCATTGTCTAAAACATCAATTTTCTCAAGGACTGAGTCTCTGATTTGATCACTCCCACTAACCACATCATTTTCAAGAAATTGGCATTTCTTGATTCAACAATTCTACTGGAATGGTTCGGACAATAAAATTATATCCCTTGGATTTTTCCGCATATCAATAAAATATGCACTGATAGTCTTAGGATCTAACTTCGTTCTTGTGGATTATAAACTCTAACTAACTGCAACCCCAGATGCGTAAATGACTTAAACTTGGTTTCCAACCCTTCCATAATTCGAATGGCATTTTGGGAACCGCCTTAGTTGGAACTCGGTTTAATATATACGCTGCAGTTTTGAGAGCTTCAGTCCACAAGAATGAGGAAGTTTGGAGTTACTCAGCATACTCCGTACCATATCCATTAATGTTCTATTTCTCATTTCTGCTACACCATTCTGAGATGGTGTGCCAGGCAAGGTGTACTGAGCCACAATACCTTACTCTTGAAGAAATTTAGCAAATGGACCAAGTGCTTGTCCTGTATCAGTGTATCTACCATAATATTCACACCTCTATCAGATCTCACGATCTAATTGTTTTCCACATTGTTTCTCACTTCTGCTTTATATATTTTGAAAGCATCCAACGCTTCATCTTGTGATAAAGCAAATAGAGTACATATATCGTGAGTAATCATCAATAAAGGTGATGAAATATTTCTGACCACTAGAGCTCATGTCAGGGCAACAAATCTGTGTGTATGATTTCTAAAAGTTTAGAACTCTTCCTGACACCCTTCTTGGATTTGTTAGTCTGCTTTCCCTTAATACCGTCTACACAAGTATCAAAGTCAGTAAAGTCAAGAGTTTCAAGAACTCCAGCATTTACAACCTTTAATCCTATCAATGGAGATGTGTCCTAATCTTCTATGTCACAAAAAAGAAGAGTTTTCATACATTACGTTTCAATAGTGTTAGCATGTGAAGTCATAAGACTATAAGGAACATTATCACTTAAATGAATTTTAAACAAACATCAACCAAAGTATCATTTCCAACAATAGATGAGTTCTTAATTAAATTAAAAGAACTACCATAAAAGTTGAAAGAGTATCCACAAGATACAAGTTTAGAAACTGAAATTAAATCCTAGAAAAACTAGGAATATAAAAGGTTCATTCCAAATCCAAAGCATAATTAGTACTAAAATAAGTCTAAATGTTCAAAAGCTTCAACACGTGAAGGCATCCTGTTTCCTGAATAGATGTAGCATTCACTTCCCAATGGCTTCCTTTGATCCAGAAAACCCTGTATGGTATTAGAAACATGGATGTAGAACCAGAATCAATCCACCATCATTAGTGAAACACAAATCATATTAGATCATAACACACAAAGATAAGAGGTTACCTTCTTGTCAAGCCAGGCCTTCCTCTTAGGACAATCCTCTTCACGTGTCCTGTCTTTTTACAGAGAAAACACTTGATATTGTCCTTATTACCTTTGCTCAAACCTCATGCAGCTTGCCTTTTCCCTTCCACTTCTTCTTGTTTGAAGTGTACTTGACATTTCCTATCACCAGATGTGCAGTTTCATTCACTTCCTGAAGCAGTCTCTCCTCCTCCTGAACACACATGGTCAAAAGCTCATTGTGACCATTTATCCTTCTGTGTGTTATAAGATATCTTGAAAGGAGTATAATGAGACGAGAGAGAGTTCAGGACATAATGCACCCAGAATCATCATTAATCACCATCTGAAGGGATCTCAACTGAGTAGCGATGTCCCGCATTTTCATAATATGCTCACTGACTCCTTAATGCCAGTGAATTCATGGATGTCAATCTACTCATTAGGATGCTTCCTAATGCCTTGTCTGATGTTTCAAACAGTGCATGAATTGCCTCCATCAGATCCTTGACATTTTCACACTCCGGTATCGACCCACGGATACTAGTCGTAATGTGAGATTTGATAAACATCTTGCTTAAACGGTTAGATCGCTCCCACCGTTCATACAAAGCAATCTCAGCTTGAGAACTAGTATCTGTAGGTGTAAGTGGCTCTTCCTTACGAAGAGCATAGTCAAGATCAATGCACCCTAAATGAAGAAGGACAGCCTCTCTCCAGGATTTGTAGTTATCACCATTTAAACTAGGAACCTTATCCTCATCCATCATCAAAGTTTGATCAACTGTAGGTATATCAATAGACATGCTTACTAAATAAATAATGAGGCACAAACCATAATAACAATTATAAGTTTACCAATGTAAAACAAATAATAAATCATAAATGAATCGACATATCATAAAATCTCCCTGTGGGTAAAGACATTATATATTATGATTCATTTTCCTTTAATTATGAAACCTAAATTATTAATATTTCTAATACATGTGGGCTATAAAAATAAGAAAAATTTCATTTTCACCCTAATTAATCATAAAAATATACATTCCCTGTGGGTAAAATGATATATTAATATGATTAACTACAAAATGATGTTATTAACCTTAATATGATCATAAATAATATTACTTAATGCAATATTATCATAATTTAGATGTTGTGGCTACTCTAAATTAATCAATATATACGATCATAAAACATCAAATAATTTATAACATGAATTATATAATAACACAAATCAATACAAAATAACACATTATTATGCATAACAAAGCAAATATGACATAAAAAACCATATACAAGCTGTCAACGATTAAAATGCCACCGTGACTAAAACACGTGTCCCCACGCGCCTTCACGTGCCGCCAGAAGATAGCACACATTCCCACGAGCCTTCACGCACCTACATAGCACCGTCACGCGCCTGACGCAAGCACAAGCTCTCTCACGCGCCAGCACGCTACGGGTCTGAATCTGGGTCGGTTTGACCCGTTTGACCTGGTCGGGTTGACCCGGTTCAGTCCATTGGGCCGGTCTAAACTGTTGACCGGTCTGACCCGTTGACCAGTTCATTGACTGACCTGACCCGTTGACCGGTTCGTTGACCGGCCTGACCCATTGACTGCGTTGACCGGGTTGGATTGATCTATCGGGTTTTGGGCTTTTTTTACTAGGTTGTTTGACCCGTTTTGACTATTGACTTGGACCGGGTCAGTTTGACCCGTTTATCCTATTGGGCCGGTTCTTCTTGACCCGTTTCTGTAACTTTTTACCCATGTTTTCTGCAACATTTTAACAGCCCGTTTCCAGCCATTTTTCTGGCATTTTAAAGGGGACTTAAATGTGTACATATAACCTATATCGGTGACATCCCAAATGACAATTTCGTTCTAAATCAGTGCCGGAAATGGCATCCGAAAACACCCAAACAATAATTTCTAACCAAAACTTTAAATTAGCATAACTTTGCATCCAGAACTCCATTTTTGACAAATAATATACCGTTGGAAAGCTTTTTCAACAAGGATTCCAATGACACCAAAATCGAAAACATATTCTATTTATAATAAAAGTTATGCTTGATTTACAGTACGGGTTTTAATGGAAAAAATCCCAAATTTTATGCAATATTTTTCAAATTTGCAACAAACAACTTCATGCTAGGCAGAGATTCAAATAATGCTTTGATACCAAATGTAAAATACATTCATATTCCAATATTCATATAAAAGTGATAATACAATCAATTTAAATATAAAATCTCCATGGAATATATGCGGAAGTAAATGACAAACCTCCAGCCATAGCAATTGTTGTTTGATCTTCTTGCTCCTTTAAAAATTACAGGATCTTCCATTGACTACAATTTTAGAGTGATGGTTTTGAAACTAAAATAAAAACTGCGTCACATGGGGACTTGTAAAGTCTCCTTCTTATATGCAGTTGTCTTTCCATCAAAGACAACTGCTCAAGAGACACAACCGTATGACCACATCAGTCTACATCAGCAAGGACCAAAATATAATTATATGAAAAGTGTAGGACCATATTGTAAAAAGTCTAACAATCTACTCTTCAGAGGTCCATGGGAGTGCCAATTATCATGCCAAAAGGAGGTGTACTGCCCATTTTCCGATCACATGAATAATCCTATCCATGGCTTCTCTTCTCAATTTAAGCATGCTTCACCAAATCCAAGAGGCATCCTTGGGGGTTTGCATTTTTGCAGCCAATAAGGTACTCTTTAACCCAATCAACCCAAACCGAGTTGTTATGAGATTGGGAGATATTTCATACATGTCTTAACATAGCCACCTTGTTCCACTCCTTGGATTGAAAAATGTCGAGCCCTCCTCCTTCCTTTGGTAAGCAAACTTCCTCCCAAGCAACCTTAGCCTTAGATGTTTTCAAATTCGTGCCCGCCGAAAGAAAAGCTCTGAGTTTACCGTCAATCTCATCATGGATTTTGGAGGGAAGGGTAAATAAGAATGACCAATAAACTTGGATACTTGAGAGGACCGATTTGATGACAGTAGCCCTTCCGACATAAGAAAGAAACTTACTCTTCCAAAAGCTAATTCTAGCTAAAATTTTATCCAGAAAAGGTTTGCAATAGACATGACTAAGCTTTTTAGTAATGAGAGGCACCCCCAAATACTTCATCGTCAAAGACTTTTCCTCAAACCCAAAAATATCTAACAAGGCACCTTTTTGTCCACCTTCCACCCCAGAGAAGAAAATGTTACTCTTCATGGGATTAGCTTTGAGGCTTGACCAAAGAGTGAATTTGTCCAAGGTAGTCTTCAACAACTCAAGAGAGTTTTTATCCGCATGACAAAAAAGCAATAAGTCATCTACAAAACAAAGGTGAGCTAGTTTTAAAGACTTACACCACCAATGGTACTTGAAGGCTTGGGCCAAGGAGACTTTATTCAAGAGTCTAGAAAGAACTTCCATAGAGTGACAAAGAGGTAAAGCGAAATAGGATCTCTTTGCCTTACCCCTCTTGAACCCCCAAAGAACCTGCTAGCTCACCATTAATAGCAATAGAGATTTTAGAAGACTTAATGCAATCATCAATCCAAACAATAAACCTCAAAGGAAATCCAAACCGTTTAAGCACATCAATAATAAAATTCCATCTCAAGAAGTCATAAGCTTTCATTAAGTCGACTTTGATTGCACATTTCCTTCCTTTGGCCGACTTCCTATTGTAATGGTGGAGAAGTTCTTGGCTTAATAAGACACCATCCCAATCTTCCTACCTCCCACGAAGGTCGCTTGAGCTTTACTAATAAACTTCGGTAGCACACCCTTAATTCTATTAGCCATAATCTTGGAAATGCACTTGTAAATTGTATTACAACAAGAAATCAACCGGAAATCATTACAAGAAAGACTTCCCCCTTTGGGACTAAAGCAATAATAGTACAATTCATTTCCTTTAGAAGTTTATCTAACTTAAAGAAATTTTGGATAGCCGCCATAACATTATCACCCGCAATGTCCCAAGCTTTTTGGAAAAACAAGACACCATAACCATCTAGGCCCGAGACTTTGTCTTTGTTCATTTAAAAAATAACCTTTTTGATTTCTTCTCTAGAAACTTTAGCCTCCATACTAATAGCTTCCTCATTAGTAATGACCGGCATGATCAGATCATCAAGACCATCAAAAGTACCTCTCGGCTCATTCTCCATAAACAAGTTTTTGTAGAAACTCACAAACTTTTCTTTAATTAACTCCCTATCACTAGTAGTTCCCCCCCCCCCCCCCCCTCCCAACTCGTCCTTCATAGAGACAATCCTATTTTGATTTTGGTGCCCAGAGATAGATTTATGAAAATAAGAGGTGTAGGAGTTCCCTTCCTTGAGCCATTTAATTCTAGCCTTTTGCTTGGCAAGAGACTCCTCAGCTCTAGACAACTTATATAAAACCCCCGCTTTCTCCTTTTCTTCTTGGTAGTACATATCATTAAGAGGATCTTCTTAGATTTTTCCTTGAACAAAAAAAAAAAAACTCATCCCTAGCCACTTTAACTCTTATCGATATGTTCCAAAATTCCCTCTTGTTCAAAGCACAAAAATTCTTTTTTCAAAGGTTTAAGTTTAGATACCAACGTGAACATAAGATTGCCGATGACATCCATCTTCCAAGCATTTTCCGCTAACGGTAAGAATTGGTTAGTCTCGACCCAACAATTAAAGAACTTAAAAGGAGACTTCCTATAATAATTAGGTACCCCACAATCCACAACCATCGGGCTATGATCAGAAATTCCCAGGGATAAAAAAGAAGCATAAGAAGAAGGGAAGCACAAACTCCACCTATCGTTAGACATCACCTTATCAAGCTTACACCACATTTTCCTATTCACATCACCCTTGTTGTTCCAAGTATAAAACGCACCCACGGATCTAAGACAATCTATTTCAGCTATGTTGCAAATCTCATTAAGATCCTCCCAATGTGGCTTCTAAGTTATGGAATCCCCCATTTTCTCATTCGTACCTTTTATGGAATTAAAGTCTCCCATTACAACCCATGGATTATGACCATGACTCCTAGATATATGGATCATGTTTTGCCATAAAGATTTCCTCTCAACCAAGCTATTAGACCCATAAATAATTGAGCAAAAGAAGCGGTTATTGGTTTTCAGCACCGAAACAATGCAATGGAAGGCTTGGGCCGAGCCATGAAAATTTGCACATGCACCTTCTCGTCATTCCAACCCAACCAAATCCTACTTTTTCCGCAAAAAGATAAATTGTCAACCACTCTCCAATTTCTAAACACCGAACTCCTTATTCTATCCCTATTACTCTCCTTGACTCTAGTCTCAAGAATAGCACATAAATACAACTTCTTACTACTAATCAAGTACCCAACTTCCTTTTATTTAATAGAGGAATTAAGACCCTAATATTCAATGTGGCTAAGTAAATCATGGCTAAGAACTAAGGTGAGTGCTCTCCTTCTGAGTCAATTTCTTCTTTTGACTCCTAGTTAGAGTTATAATGCCCTTTTCCTTGCCATCTTTTTCATCAACGCTTTTCAAGTTCCCAAACAATGCAACTAAAGGTGAGTTTGAGCCAAAGTCACTATCCTCCATATTGCTATTCTTAACCTCAATTCGGAACAGTGAACCCTTCTCCTCTGCCTCGGCTCCCTCACCCTCCTTTCCACCCAAGGACTCCAATCGCAACCCTGTCTCATGATTAAGATCTTTAATCCCACTCATGTCACACTCATAAAAAACAATCCTACAATCATCATCCTCCTCACCTCTTCCATGTTTACTAATATTCCCTTTTTTGACATTCACCTCGCTTTTACCCCTTTCCCCTACTTCAACCAAACCCTCTTCCCTCAGAACAATCAAATTGGTTTCTAATGCAACCTGCTCACATTCTGATTTTTCTTCATTGCCCTTGACCCCACTCTTACCAAACTCACCAATCTTGTACCCCTCACCCAACTCAGCCACACTAGTTTCAGCAAGAATAGCAAACACGTTAGAGTTCTAACGAGTAGAACTAACCTTATCTTTGGGCTGGATTTTGGACGAGCTAGACTTTGCCACCTTAGAACCCTTTACATCATGTAAATTGCGATTTGATACTTGTCTCCACTCTTGGGTACTATGAGGTCTCTTGATGGGAGGCACCGATGGAGTTTCCTTAGGAGCATAAATACAATGTTTTTGAATATGTCCAAAGGCCTTACACCAAGCACAAGTGATAGGTGTCCAAGCGTACTCCACTTTAATGTTAACCATCTCACCATTCAACAAATCCATTCACTCATCTCCCTAAACATCAAGGATGAATCCATTTCAGTACAAAACTTTGGCATATTCTAGCTTATCTCCAAAGTCCGTAATAGTATCCATATGGAGAGGTCATCCTATGGCACTAGCCACATAGCTTAAGCCCTTAGAAGTCTAGAACTCAAGAGGTATCCCATAGAATTTAACCCAAATTGGAACCTTAGAGACTTCATTAATACAAATGTTCATGTTGGGACACCATTTCCTCAAGAATAAGGGTTGTCTGCNATTTTTCTTCATTGCCCTTGACCCCACTCTTACCACACTCACCAATCTTGTACCCCTCACCCAACTCGGCCACACTAGTTTCGGCAAGAATAGCAAACACATTGGAGTTCTCACACGTAGAACTGGGTTGGATTTTGGACGAGCGAGATTTCTCCACCTTAAAACCTTTCACATCATGATGAGATTGATGGGAGGCACCAATAGAATTTCCTTAGGAGCATAAATACAATATTTTCGGATATGTCCAAAGGCCTTACCCCAAGTACAAGTGATAGGTTTCCAAGCATACTCCACTTTAATGCTAACCATCTCACCATTCGGCAAATCCATTTCAATCATCTCCCTAAACACCGATGATGAATCCATTTCAATACAAACTTTGGCATATTCCAGCCTATCTCCAGAGTCCGTGATAGTATTCATATGGAGAGGTTGTCCTACGACATTAATCACATAGCTTAAGCCATTAGGAGTCCAAAACTCAAGAGGTATCCCATAGAATTTAACCCAAATTAGAACCTTAGAGACTTCATTAATATAAGTATTCATGTTGGGACACCATTTCCTCAAGAATAAGGGTTGTCCGCCAATAAACCAAGGACCATTCTTCAGGACATCAACCATGGTAACACCATCCGATAAGTAACAATTTCACCCAAAACAAGGGCTAATTTGACATTTACCTTTCTTTCCACTTCAATTCTAAGTAAGTCAAGGATGTACAATACTTAGACCCAAACTTTCTATTGACCAATCTTATAAATTTAAGGTGTATTATTAATTGGAGGACAGAAGTACTTTTTATGATGCATTAATGCTTTGATCTTATATATAAGTTTTCCTTCAATAGTCATTTAACTTAAAATTTTGAATTAATTTGTCCCTAATTCATAGTTATTTAAATTTTAATCCAATTGTAAAAAATGTAATGAGGTGAGACAATGAAATAATTATTAACTTTTTCTTCATAATTATTAAGGATAGATGGCCATCGATCTATCCATTTGGGCAAATTGCGATTACCGACAACACCAAAGGTGACATCAAACTCAACAATCGTGTCTATCGACCACCATGTGTGACTTCACCTCTACTGTCTTTGATGAGCAAACTCTACCCAAATCGACATACCACCAACCATCGATCCTTCACGCATCGATGGTGATGCTAATAGTGTGTAGGACAATCATCATCCGACCACATTAACCAATGGTGGACAAATTTGAAACATTATATTTAAATAAAAAGAATAAATTATATTTATCGTTAATTATATTATATTGTTTTATTTATAATTTTTAAATTTAATTTAAATGTTTTATGAAATATTTTGAATTATGGGGTAATTTTTGTCAAATTAACTTTTAGTGTATTCCATTTTGTGATAAAATATACATATATACTCATTTAAACTTAAGGGTATTTTCATTCAAAAATCATAAATTTTATTTCACTCTATCAACGATTTGTTGCTACAAACTTACAAGTAGAAGGTAATCCTAATTAGAGCTGGGCATTTGGGACAGAGCCCAAAAGCCCAACCCCAAAACCCGGTCTTAGGCCTGGTCCTTGAGAGGACCGGTCCTAGGAGGCCTGGTCCCAAAACGGGACTAGGCCTAAGGAGGAGGGCTCGGGCCCTCCTCCAAGGCCCGAGCCTGGGCCCAATTTTTTTTTGTATTTTATCCTTTTAGTCCCCTATAAAATTACATTAAACCCCTTATTAATTTTAAATAAGTATAAATTATAAGGACTAAAATGAAATTTTACAAAATTTATTTAAAAAAAAAAAAAAAGTATTTTAACTTTTTAAAACCGTTGGCTACCAACGGTCACAGCAGCCAATGGTTATAATTATATTATTAATTATAAGTTTTTTTTTTTATTCTCCCCCCCCAACTACACTATAAATAACCCTAAAATCTTTCATTTTTTTCACACCAATCAATCTCTCATTCTTTCATTCTCTCAATCCCTCTACTCCAAATCTCCAATCAATTTCTCATTCAATTTATATTTATAATTTATTCATATAATTTATTTATATTATTCAAATTTTTTTTCTATTTTTCAATATCATCATAATTTCATATTATTATTTAATTTCTTTTCATTTTAATTATTTATTATTTTATCATAAATTTATAATGTCTTCCCCAAATGAGTTTTACGTTCCATCCACCGAAGAAATTGAAGCCTTCAATCCATTTTCACCATTTCCTCCAGAGGAAGCAGCTGTAATTCCACAACCACATTCGGCCGGGACGAGGTGTAGCCAAACACATGTGAGCTGCGAGTCAACGGGCACGGACATAGCCCAACCCCCCCGACCGTCAAAGAGGGTCGTGTCCGATGTCTGGCGATACTTCACCAAATCAAAACGGCCAAAGACAAATGGGGAGGGGGAAGAATCGTGTGGGATATGTAATTTATGCGGAACCATTATTGGGGCTGAGAAGGGGACTTCGACGATGCGACGACACGTAGAGAAGAAGCATCCCCAAATAAATGCATCTTCAAGCGGATCAGGTAGACAAATTCAAACTCAACTTAATTTTAATCCACAATCCTCAACTCTCTCAACATGGCAATACAATACACATGTTGCACGAGAGGAAATAGCAAGATATATAGTTGCTACGGACTCTCCCATTTGTTTATCTGAAAATCCTTTTTTTGTTAATATGGTTAAAACTGCATTTTGTCCAGCATATACCCCTGTTAGTAGAACTACAAGTAGAAGAGATATACTAAAACTTTATAACAAAATAAATAATAAACTTAAAAACGAATTTCAAAATTTTAGGAATATATCTATTGCACTTACATCAGACATATGGGCTTGTAGATCAAAAACCGATTTTTTAACTGTTACAGTACATTTCTTAGATCATAATTGGGGTTTACAACAAAAATTGATAGGTTTTAAACCATTATATGAAAAACATAGTGCTGAAACTATTTATTTTACGATTCTTGAAGTTTTGCAAGAATATTTATTAACTGATAGAGTTGTAGCGCTAACGCTTGATAATGCAGCTGCTAACACCGCGGCAATATCTTTATTTGAAAAGAAATTGGATCCGCTTGGTGAAGGCAAATTTTATCACCAGAGATGTGCTTGTCACATCATCAATTTGATAGTTAAAGTAGGTTTAGATGCTATACATTCAAAGATGGAGAGGGTGCATAGAGCTATCGGATTTATCGTCGGCGGTAGCAATAAAAGATGGCAGGAGTACGTCAAATATTGTAAGCAAGAGGACCCACCGGTTCGACCTTTGAAGTTATGTACAGACATGCCTATCCGTTGGAACTCTACCTACTTGATGTTGGAAAAAGCTTTGCCAACCGCGAAACAAATTACAGATTTCGTCAACCGGAAGAACTATCCAGAGGAAGTTGTCAACTATGATGATTGGGCGGTTTGTGAACTTTTTTATTCATTTCTTAAAATTTTTTATGATGCTACTAATACTTTAAGTGGTATTTATTATCCAACTACTAATTTAGTGTTAGATATTTTAGTTCAAATTGCTAAAACTTTTGATCAATATAGATATGATAACATTTTTAGTGAAATTGTTTCAAGTATGGAAGAAAAATATAAGAGATATTGGTTAGATATTCCATTCTTATATGGATTAGGCCTTTTTCTAGATCCTAGGTTTAAATTATCCGTAGTTAACGGTGTAATTACTGAGTTAGGCCATTATTTAGGACATGATTATACGTCTTATTTGACTGACTTTAAACACAAATTGGATAGACTTTTTTCTTTATATGAGAACAGATACAATGGAAGTAGAAGTGGAAGTGGAAGTGGAACGTCTAGGAGAGGCGATCAGGACCTTGATGTAGCCCCCCCTCAATGGTCGAGCAAGTGGGCGTATGTGGGACGTGGCGGAAGCTCCAGCTCTAGCTCCAGCTCGTACATACATAGACCAAATGAGATGACTCGCTACCTACAGGTGGACTTGACCTTTATGACGATGAAGGAGCAACTTGACATGGATATTCTTCAATGGTGGAACCAACAAGAAAGTCAATTCCCCATTATATCCCAAATGGCACGTGACATTTTATCTGTGCCGGTTTCTACAATTGCATCCGAGTCAACATTTTCAACGAGTGGTCGGATTGTTGAAGACAGAAGATGTTCTTTAACCGATGAGATGATTGAAGTGATAACGTGTTTACGGGATTGGACTCATGGAGAAAGAAGACTACAACAGCACCCTGAAGATCCCGAACTACTCGAACTCTTTAGGAATACAGATTTGAATAATGTAACTAGTGTTGACGATGAAATTGAAGATGAATAATTTAATAAAAAAATTATTTAATTGTTTATTTGTAAAGCGTGAATGTGTGAAATGTGAATATTACATTTATGTTAAAAATTAAAATTAACTATTAATTTATTATTTTTTAAAATTAATTAAATTTTTAGAAACTTATTAATCAACCCCTAAAAATTACTAAAAACCCCCTATAAAACTTCATTTCGCCCCTAAAATATAAAAAAATATCGGGGGGGGGGGGAGAATTATCCAAGCCCATAGGACCGGTCCTAGGCCCATAAGACCAATCCCAACCAGGCTTAGGGCCTGGTCCGGGTCCTGGTTTTTCTCATGGGGTCCCAGGCCCATGAGTGATGGGACCAGTCCCAAACGGGCCTAGGCCTGGGCCCGCAAGGGACCGGTCCCTACCCAGCTCTAATCCTAATCCTTTAGTGGACCATTACATCACACACTCCATATTCTCATTCCATTCCCACTTTTATCCTATTCACGGAGTAAAACTGTAAAAGCTGCCTGATTGGTTTTGACACATGACATAGTGTAGCATTAGGTAAACTGTATTACACTAAATAATACAAAATTCATAATAATGCAATCTTATAAATTAAATAATGATTATTAAAACCATTGCAGTGGTTCATGCAACTTTACTTAACATTAATTGCCAATTAACTTTAATTTTAATTTTAATAAATTTAAATATGCAGTGGCCAGTCAAACATTGGTCAATGCAATCCAACGGTGTCAGCCATTGTTGATCTATTTGACCAATGCTTGATTGATCATGTTTGACCACAGTTTTGACTTCTGTGGATTGGCTTTAATCGCTAGAAAGAATTCAAGTTTTGAATTTATTAGTTAAATAATAATTGAGAAATATATATTAGTTTTTAATAAAATGAATTTTTTTTTTAGAGAACAAAAGTAATATTATACAATGCAATTCATACTTCAAACATAGTATAATATAAAAATAATATAATGCAATGTCCTTCCAAACATCATACAACATTAGGTATAACATTATATAAGGGTGAGTTTGGGGTTGCTACAGCTTATCCCATCACTTATTTCTTGAGCAATCATTCAAAATGTGTTTGGTAAACACATTTCAAAAGTGATTATAAAATAATCTACTTTTTCAATAATCTATTTTAGAGAAGGATTTCAAAAGTACGTAATTTTACTTTTACGTTTCAAAAACACTTTTAGAATAGTCAATTACTAAAATTCCCTAAAACTATAAATGCATTCTAATTATTTTTTAATTAACTTTTAAAAGTAGATCAATAAAGTAATTATGCACACACACACACACACACACACAAAAAAAAAGGTCTGGCAGAGTCACCAACCAGTTGCCCCCGCCAATGGTTGGGAACTGTCGTCGATGAACCTATCGACAGCAAATGGAGGATCACTGCTAGCACTATTGGAATCAACGGTTGGCGATCTATCATATGGTGCTAGCGATTTGATCAAAGAATGTGGTGTTTTGCCACACCGAGCCAACAAAGGTTCGACCAAACTTTGTCGACTCACTACGACAACGCTGCAATATTTGACAACACGGCCGACACCATCACGTATATCACCGGCATGCGAGCACAATAGTGTCGGCGTTGTCAATATACTTGCTATTGGAAAGTTTGCCGGCGGTGGTTGTCTGGTAACTCTTAGTCTAGTTTTTTTACTTTTTATTTAAAAACCTGAATTTAAATTTATTTTAAATAATACAAAAATGATTTCAAATATATCTATTGTAATTTTACATTGTTAATATATCATTTCCTAAAAATGAAGTTGATTTTAAATTTAAGAAAAACAAACATTCTAATAGGTTATTTATAAAGTTGATTATTTTTAAAGGAGTAAAGGACATTTTCCCACCTAAGTTTTGACGAATCTGTAGTTCCCACCCCTGCTTTCATAAATTGCACTTCCCACCATTAAATTAACACCGTTACTTTTCTCTCAAAATAACCCTCACATCTCAAATTTCTCTCAAATAACCCCTCGAGGAGATCCTGGCCAAGCCAAAAATATGGCCTGATTCCAGTCCGAATTTGGTTGGAAAGGGGCGACAAAACACAAAAAACTACAGGAGAGGCGACGGCGATTGGCGGGCAATTGCAGTTGGCGATGTTAGAGGTTTTGGTGGTTAGGGTGGTTTTTGGTGCCGAGACCTACCGAAATTTGGATGAAACACTAACTGGCACTAAAAGCAGTGGCCGACAGTTAGGGGGTTCAATCAGGCGGGGAGTGTAATGACTCTTTCTAACTTATATACTTGGGAAATATAATACTTTAAAAACACATAAACATGTAAGTAAAAGATAATGGGCCCGAGTAATTTCTTTACTTTATATATAAAATTCTTTACATTAATAAAAGTTTCATGTACATAAGCTCAAAAATAGTAGACAGTGGTGCCATTTTCCTTCCGTCTCTCGACGTCTATCCGACCGCTTCTCACATATTTCCTGCAAAAACAAAGAAATCAACGGAGTAAGCACTAATTGCTCAGTAAGTAAACCCGCTGTACTAGCCTTTTCTCTCCATTGCTCACATTCTAATTTCTTTCCTTACGTTACTCTTCTCTATTCTTCTCTGTTCTATCCCTGTTTTTCTCTATTCTTATCTCTCTGTTCTTTCTTTCTTTCTAATTTCTCATTACTTCTTCTTTATTTCTTTCTAATTTCTCACTACTCATGATAGTAGGCATAATGCCATGCATAAGTGTGATGCACATGCACAAATGCAAGAAGTGCACATTTTCTTTTCTGTTTTCTATTCTTTCTTTCTTTCTTTCTATTCTTTTTTTTTTTTCCTCTTATGCTTTCTTATTCTTTGCCGATCGGGCTCGGTTGAGGCATGGATTTGGAACCCTGGCCGTGTGAGAGTATTTTTCTTTCTTGGGTACAACCCTCATCCACATGCACTCTTACGGGCTATACCAATTTCTCTTCTTATTCTTAGGCCGCTCACTGAAGGCGGCGTGCATGCGGGGAAATTCTTCTTGTCACTCACAGGTTCCCCATCGCAACAACTTGTTCTTTTCTTCTTTTAGAGCATTCTTTAATAACTTTTCTTTCTTTCTCTTTATTCTTTAAATTCTTGAACATATGTAGATGGCTTATGCTCATTATTCTATATAAATGAAAATGTTTAAATGCAAGGATGCCATGTAGCATAAAAATAAGTTTTCTCTCTACCATCTACAAACTCATGTCAATTCATAAATGAATAAAACTCATGCATACACTTCTCTTGGACATTTCATCAAACATATTGCATGCATAATAAAACTCTAATTTGGCTACAATTCTATTTCTTTCTCAAGCCACCAATATTTGGAGTAAGACACCCTTAAACAAATTACTAAACCTGTCTAAAACAATACACTCCCAAAAACTTCTACTCAACTCTTTCTAACTTCAACCAAACTTCAATTAATCATTATATAACCAAAACCACTTCTCATGGCTAAATTCTACTCATCAATAATCATCAATTTCATCAATAATTCTCAAAATCATAAGCATATACATATATGTAAAATCTTTACACACTTGATTTCTCAAATCATAACTTGGGTTTGATTTACTTATCTTGTGCTTGAGTAATTCCACTAGAATCTTTCTTTCTTTAGTAGACTTGTTCTTTCTCTAAACCCCTAAGCATAAACACTATGAGAATTCAACACTTTTAAAAAATTAATCTCACATCTATTGCAAGAATTCTTACCTTTGGGTGCTTAGGATCAAATCTCTACCAAAATCCAACCAAAAGCCCTCTAAAATCTCTTGGAAATTTGATGAAGAGATGAGAGAAATTGAGAGTGGAAGTGGCGTGTGGGGTGGAGAGAATGATAGGGTCTTTGTGCTTGAACCCTTAATATCTCATATAATATGCATTCTTTCCCATTTTGCCCTTACACTTTATAGAAAATTCCATCTTTGTCCCTTAGTAAAGTACAAAAATGCCCTCATCACCATCGCATTCTTCATAAAATTTCATTACTTTTCATTCCCACATTTTCAACTAATTAGGGGTAGAATGGTCACTTTGCCCCTAAGGAAGATTTCTCTAGAATTTCCTTAAGAATTACAGTCGACTCTTCGCCTCGGCGAAAAATTCCAAGGCATACGTCGACGCAGCGAAGTTTGCGCTTCCCAAATTTTCAACCTTTCACCTTAAAGCAAGCAACACTAAGGGTAACCAAGCAAAACTAAAGGGCATACAAACATAACTAAGGGCAAACAAGTAAAAACAAGCTACGTACCTCAATGTAGGCGTTACAGGGAGGTTACGGGTTTTGATGTGGGGGTTGAAGGGATTGTAATGGTGGTGTTGGGAGGGGTCCACTGCGTCAAAAATAGGCTGGAATGGCGTGAAATTGCCGATGGGGTGAATTTGAGAAGTGACGGGTTATTTTGAAAATTTTCGGTGGGGTGAATTTGAGAAGTGACTGGTTATTTTGAAATTTTCATCTTTGGAATGACCATTTAACCCTTTTAGTTGTTAGATTAAATAGTTTTCTGTTAATTTAAGAGTAAGAATCTGCGATTTATGAAACCGGGGGTAGGAATTGCAAATTTGCCAAACTTTGGGTGGGAAAATGTTGTTTACTCTTTTTAAAGTCAATCTATAGATGATTATAGTTATTATAGAATAAGTTACACCAATTTTAGACTAAGTCTAATACAATTTGATGTTATGTTATATTATACAATTTTCTTTTATACTATGTAATATTGCACGCCAAAACAACCTTATATTAAAAGTATATCAAATCACTCATTGGAGATATTATGTCTTATTTTGCCCTACCTTAATAACAAACAAATATAAAATTATTTTTGACATTCATTTTCTTAATATGCACATATAAATATCAATAATGATTGACTTACAACCCAATCTTATAAACTTTCTTACATAACTCTAACGTGACAGTTAACAATTGAGCAGATAGAACACGTTATGAGTTGATAAATTATGAGTTATTACGTCGATATTGTAAAAGAAAAATTATGAGTTTAGGTTGTAAATGTTGACGTAATATTACCCTATAAATATAAATTTTATAAATGTTTAACGGAGCGAAAAAGGACAATGAAAGGCCAAATGTGGGCGCCATTACGAAACTTCCAAGCTCGGCCCACCACACCTCTCAGTTTCACTAAACACCAATTTCAATTTTTCAAACCTCACCCTCTCCACTTAAATGAAGTGAAACAAGCGCAAACTTCTCTGCTGCAATTCCAAACACAATGAAGGGAATGCTACTTTACAATATATACAGAACGCTGACCTACAGTGTATCGCCCTTGGTGTACCTTCACCTCCGATGGCGAAAATTCCGAGGCCTCGGGCACCCTCGCCGTTGGCCAGAGCGTTTGGGCCATCCATCTGTGGCTCGCCCCACGGGCCCGCTCCTCTGGTTCCACGCCNCCTATAAATATAAATTTTATAAATGTTTAACGGAGCGAAAAAGGACAATGAAAGGCCAAATGTGGGCGCCATTACGAAACTTCCAAGCTCGGCCCACCACACCTCTCAGTTTCACTAAACACCAATTTCAATTTTTCAAACCTCACCCTCTCCACTTAAATGAAGTGAAACAAGCGCAAACTTCTCTGCTGCAATTCCAAACACAATGAAGGGAATGCTACTTTACAATATATACAGAACGCTGACCTACAGTGTATCGCCCTTGGTGTACCTTCACCTCCGATGGCGAAAATTCCGAGGCCTCGGGCACCCTCGCCGTTGGCCAGAGCGTTTGGGCCATCCATCTGTGGCTCGCCCCACGGGCCCGCTCCTCTGGTTCCACGCAGTCTCTTTAGGTTCCGTATCTATACTTAAATTAAACTTACACCGTGTTGCTTTGCTTTTATGAAGCCAATTATAGGTTTCAATTAATATTTGTGTTATTTATTTGTTAATTAGGTGAAGGAATGGCTGCCATTCCTGTAATTAAACATTGCCATCGGTTAAGGCCTGATTTAACCATTCTGATGACTACTGCTACATACTCTGCTTTGTAAGTGCGTTTATTTTTCTTCTGTAATTGAACCTTATAAGTAAACTTATCTTGCTTGCAGTTCAAGCTTTAATGTAAATCGAGTTTTTAATTGAAAAATAAAATAGAAATCTTACTGGGGAAAAAAAAAAAAAAAAACAAAAAACCTTTATTTGAATAATAGGCAAAATAAAAATCATGATAAACATTTTTTTAAATTGGTCAAGATCTTTTTTAATGTTTTACTGTTATCAAAAACCTCCAGTGTTCCTAAATTCCAAACAAGGGATTTTTTCGGTAATTCTATTTGAGGCCTGTCTGGACTTTTATTTTGTAGGCATGTAACTAAATGAATGAGAGTACTGAATTTAAGCAAAAGAAGTGAATTGGAGTCTGAATGGAGAAGTTTGATCCCAGGTGTGAGTTTGTTCATGTTAAAATGGGTAAAATGCAAGGCAATGTTGGTAGAAGTTGTAAGCGATGTACAATCTAGTTGGAGTGACTCAAAACTATAGCGAAGTAGTGCTCACAAAACATGTAGTCCACTTCACAATAACTTGAATCTGATAACTTTGACAAGCCTCATTAGGATGGGTGGTCGCTCAGCTCAAAAGAGTAAAATGTTACTTGCAGTGGTCATCCTTCTTATACCATGACTATTAATGGATCCATGTGGAATTCCTAGACTTTTACAAGCAACAACATTGATATTGCAAATAGTTTATTCTTGACTCTTAAAATGCAAGAGCTTTAATCTATGTTTTGCCATCCTTACTAGTTTAAGTTTTTAGTTCTAACAGTTACTTAAAATGTTATCAAAGCTAAGGTCCTTAGTTTTAATCCCCATGTATCAGATTCTACACCCTTAGTTTGAATCCCCATGTATCACCTTCTACATCCTTTTACATCTCTCTATTTGAGCTTAACTGCTATTGTTGCCTTCACCAACAATTTAAGAGATCAAGTGGTTATTTAATTTGGAGTGTTCTTGCTTCATTTTTTTCCATTATTTTAGTGAAAATATTCCTTGTAGAAGAAACATGACGATTACTTATTTATTTATTTTATTTTGCTGCAGTGAAGTGATAAAAAGTCGACTTCCAAGTGGTGTCATATATCAGGTGCATCTCTAGGGTTATTCTCTCATGTTTAGTGCTTTAATGAACATGTACCTCCCTTCCTTTTTCCTTTTTCTCAATCAATGTCTAATCTACAGAGAAACTTGGCAGGCTGTTTTCAGTTTATAAAAAAAAAAAAGGAAAATCTTGTCCAAGGTGATCTAAGGATTTTATTAAATTAGTCATTGTCATGATAAGCTGCTGAATTCACTAGATTGATAGAAGTAGAACTTGTTTTTTACTGCATTGTTGTTTTCTTGTTGCCAGTACCACATCGTTGTCCTGTCTTCTAGTAAATTTGCGTTAATTTACTCTATTAAGCATGCCCCTGCTCCGCTATTCCTTTAGAAACAGTTTTCTAATGAAGCTTTTCTTGAAGTTGTTCAATTTATTATACTTTTACGGTTTTACCTCGTCTGTTGTGCATGCTGGCTTTTTATGACAGGCATTTTTCTAACTTTTATTAGTTTAAAAGTGTTTTTGGTTACTGCTGTTATTCTTTTGCCATGTCATTGAACTTTAAGGCATAATTTATTTTCTGCTTATGCTAATAAAAAATAGATATCATGCTTCCTTATGGTTTGTTCAAACTTTCTTATGAAACCAGTTTTGTCCCCTTGATACTCCCGCTGCTATAGATGCTTTCCTTGGCTATTGGAAGCCAAATGCAATCATTATAATTGAGAGTGAGCTGTGGCCTAATCTTATTATGGGTGCTTCAAAACATGGTGTAAGTTATTCCTTCTTGTTGATGCCTGTGTACACACTTTTAAGAATTAAAAGAACAAAGAATCAATCTTATATTCGATACCTGTATTTCTCAATCGTGTAGCACTTTTAATTGCTATATATTTGGTTGTTGAATAGTTTCTCTACAAGCTTTAAGCAGGAAGACTGATTTCTTGACTAGTGTAAAATTTTGTTGTAGGCAATTAATATTTTGTCTTAAATGGCTTGAGTTTATATCAATATATAAAATCATACCAAGGGGTGCATCTACTTGTGTGTGTATTTGTGTTTTAATTTTTCATCATACAATTCACATAATGTGGTTATTTGTTGTTTAGTATTATGACTTACTATAATCACTTCTTGTTTGTGCTTTTCAGATAGCATTAGCTTTGTTAAATGCTCGTGTGTCTACTAAATCTTTAATACAGTGGTCCCGACCATTGCTTCTTCCACTGATATCATTGTTACTGTCAAAATTTTCCTTGATTGTACCTTTGGTATGTGCACCTACATTTTTATCAAGTTAATTGACACCATTATCAAGTTGTCACTGATCTTGTTGTATATGACAGAGCACCTCACAGGCAATCTGTTTTCAGCTACTGCAAGCCCCACCTTCAATCATAAACTTTTCTGGTGACTTGAAATATGGTATATAGATATATTATGTATTGCATTCACCTTCAGTTGTTGCACGTTGAATTAACTTGGTTGACAACAATTAATATTTTTTGTTTTTCCCAACTTTGTACATAAACCAGTTTTTGTAACAATATTTATTACATTTCTTTTGGCAATGCCTTCTAGAATATGTTGTTTACCCTGAAGAAGTTTGTATTTTTTATTCTTTATTGATTGTATACTTTAACAATTTTGATAAACATGGTCTGTTATAATCTGGATTTCACTTTCTTTCCATTCAGCAGTACATGAATATGATGATTCTGAGGAATATATGGGAAGTATAGAAGATCTGAAGGGATTGCTTGACAACAGGCAGGTTTGGATGGCTTCTTCCATACATAGGGGCGAAGAAAAAGGTTGGTTCCTGCAAGTTTATGTTTACTAATGTATTGAACTTCAATTCTTGGCCTGGTATATGCATTAGAGTTTTATGCACCGAGCTTCATTCCATTACTTGGTTAATATGTCTATGATGGGTTCTTGAAAGTAAAGATAAAATAAAAGTGGATGAGTGCAATTTAGAAGAAAATAGAAATGGGGAATTTAGAAGAAAGGGGAGAAAACTTGAGAGAAAGATAGAGGGAAGAAAATCTTATTTCATCGTCCACTTTTCTTTAACACTGAAGTAAGGCCCTATTCATAGGGCCAAGCCTTATTCTTATGTGGCAGATAATTATTCTAGGAATATACAATCATTAAATCAAATATCCTAGAAATCTAGCTTCAAATTACAAGGTAAGGAGATCTTAAATAAATTGGGAAACTAATAAAAATAAAATAGGAAAGAAATAACAATTATATTACAATGCAGCCATTAAATCTCTAGGTTTCCCTCATAGGTTGTCCTACATCAATGTGCCACTGCTAGAATAATTTTCTTTTCATTTATCCTGGACTAGTTGTTTGGGCATTTATAGCATTAGCTGCTGAGTTTGTTGTGGTACAGTTGAGCAATATTATACTAACGTAATGATTTTTGTTTGCATGTTTTCTTTATAGTATTTGGATACACTTTAATAGATTTTTTAAGGAATCTCACCTTCAAGCTGGTTTTAGTCCTCAACAAGTAATAAGGGAAAAAGTTTTACTTCCTGATAGTTAAATTTATCTTGGATAAAGCACTGACAATTATTATCTGCAGTAATGTTAGAAGTTCACAAAGGGCTCGTGAGAATGATCCCCAATATAGTCACTATTATTGTACCTCGACATCCCCAACATGGAAAAGAGATTGCTCATGTATGATTCTGCTACTGTTCTTTTCAATTTAATTAATGATTAATATCAGACTGTTTATATTATTCTATCTTTATATTCCCAAATATTTTATTCTGAATATATTATCGTCATACTCAATTCTTCAATGGGGTGTGAAGTATATTCCGTAATAGGGGTTTAAAGTCGATTCTTCCCCAATGAGCAGATACATTTGGTTACCTAGTTATTATAGGAACACGATAATGTGCAATATATAAAATTTTGGACCCTTTTGTATGTCCTAGTCACTTGTATTGACCTATTTTTGTATAGTCTACTTGTCAGTAGCTGCTTTCTTTTTGTAAATCTTTTTATATGTTAAATATATCAATTAATTTAAAGAAAAAAGAAAGAAAGAAAATCTTCTTGACAATCCATGTAGGTCTTATACTCAACTTGCTTGAAATTCATGCTTTTGTTTAGGAGGTTTGTCTGATTGTCTTCTGTCTCTCCGTATCAAAGCCCTTTGTGTTTGGAAGGAATATTTTTATTTAATGAAATTTTGATGGATAATGAGAATGGGTTTCTGTAATATTTACTCTAAGCGTTGCTTGGCTACCGAGTTTGACTTTCTAGACCTGCTTAACTATCCATAGAAACTAACCACACAAATGTCACACCTACGGAAATTATTTTGCCATATTTCTGTATTTGTGTTTTTGTGGGATCTTCATTTATGAAAAACATAATTTACGAAGCATATTTGAATTTACTGTTTGCATGGAGCAATATTAGAATATGATGAGTTACTTTGGACAATATCAAAAAAATGGGGCAGATATAAACTTTAATTTTGGAGTAAAAGATTTTTGTAAATGGAAGTAGGTATGCCACATTATTTTGTTTACGTGATATTTGTCACTTAACTTTTTTTTGGTTATTTATTTGGAAACTGCTCATGTCATTATTAACACCTGTGTATGATTGATGATTTAGTTATATTTGACAGATTATTTCTCTCTTGGATGATTAAGAATATATTAATTTATAGCTTCATTGAGATTTGTTGGCTATGTGAAACCTAGTCTTGTATTAGAAATTAATGCATCTTGGATTAGCACAGGAATTGCAGAAAGAAGGGCAAATTGTAGCTTTGAGATCTCGACATGAAATGCTAACACCAAGAACAAATGTATATGTGGTGGACACATTAGGTTTGCACTTTCCTCTTATTCCTTTTTTTTCTTTGTGGGTAAGTATGTTTTGCTTTCTGAAATGCACATTTGTTTTCTCCCAGAAACTATTTAATCTATATTAATCATCACTTATTCTTAATTACTATTATCTGGTGCTCTCATCATGATTACACATTTAAAAAATAATAATAATAAAAAAAAAAAACATGATTAATTAGTAAGTTGCCATAGTGGCAAGCTGACAGAATGAAGTACTTGTATTCATTTTTATGCTAGACTTTCAGAACAATGGTTCATAATGTCATTATTTTCTTTTCCAACTTGTGTTGTAGGTGAATTGAGACAATTGTATAGAATAACTCCAATAGCTGTTATTGGAGGTTCTTTCTTGCCCAGTTTAGCTGGCCATAACATATCAGAAGCTGCTGCTGCTGGCTGTGCTGTTTTGACTGGTGATTTTTTGCTTTCATACCCCATAATAGCTTCCATGTGTGCATCTTAGCATTCTTCCCCTAGAAGCTTCGTTGTTTTGCTAATTTCAGGTCACCACATCGGACATTACTCAAACATGGTGTTGGAAATGCAAAGGGTAAACCCTATGTCAGTTTTTCAGGTATGAAGAACCCCTTCTTGTTATTGAGATTCCTTTTAGAGTCATTCTGAGATGATGACATAGTACTTGCAAATCTGTTTTCAGTCTGTAATTGACTCAGTTGAGTTCCTGGTCCATGCTATTTAAAATAGTTAGTCTAGTGCTAATCTGATTTGTTTCATGATCTTTTTCTCACAGACCTTTGTTCAGTTGACTATAGATTGGGTACTCCAGTTCCTGATCTGGAAGTAATTCAACATTATCTCTTTGTTATTTAAATGGTTTTGATGAATCCAGATGGACGTCTGTTAACCACATTAAAATGCTTAAATCTAGCCCAGTTTTGAATTGAATTCTTAAAGCATGGCATCACATTTTTTTATAGGTATAAATGCTCAATTTGTGTTTCAAAGTTTAGTTGATAATTAACATACATCATGTACAAGGAAGTTTTATTCTTGGTAGAATCACAATTGTATCAGTTGTCCTATTTGGTCAAATTTAGTGGTCAAACATCAACCTGGGCTTTTCCTTGTCATTGCTTATGCAGGTGTCTGGAAAACTAGAACTTGAAGAAGCTCTCAAGGAGCTCTTTAGTGATGCCAGACTATTGGAAGCACGACGAGTGGCTGCAAAACAAGCATTCTGTGCTCTATCAAGTGGCATTATTGCCAATGTTTGGAATCTTCTAAACTTTCACATTTTTAGGCAGGCTTTGGACTAGAAATACACGAAGACTTTCCCGCAACATCAATAAAACTGGTTAGTGAAGTTGCAAAGTTGCAGCTGCACTTCATAATATATGGTATTATATAGCTCAAGGTCATATAAGCCAGTAACTTCATCCTGGGACAAATTTTGATAGCAGCTCTACCTCTAGCTCTTTGTTTTTTATTTTTTTAAAGTTGATCAAACTATATAGAGTGATTCTGCAAAGCTAGGAATGTTCACACTCATCAAACTCACCCTAAGCCCTAGAACACTCTGAGAAAAAATACTTTCAGTGAGCAAAGTAGCCATCCCTGGAATGTGAAACCATAAATGGCCTGGATATCAGAAAATTAAGATACAGTCATGCTAGGAAAGATTAGATTTTGTGTCCAGATTATATCTGATATAATGCTTTATCTGCTTGAATCACGGCACTTAGCATGTTTCTCTTTCCCCTGTATCTGCATATCCACCTGCAATAACAACTGTACTTTGAAGTATGAATAGAACACACTTATTGTTTTCCTTCCCACCTAATCTATTCTTTTTCCCTTGATGATTGGTGACAAGTGAGTTGCACGGAAACTTTCTAGTGCAATGTAATTTAACTCATGACAGTTGACTTTTGGCAATGTTTTAATAACCAACCTGGGGTGAAACCCGGCAAAGTTTCCGGGTCTTGGGTTGACCGGTTTAACCGGTTTGACCAGCCGGTCAAACCCAGTGACAAAACTTTTAAAATTCTGCAAATATACCCCTGAAAATTACAGTTAAGTCCCTACGGTTTAAAATTTATCAAACACATCCCAAATACAAATCGGCTTTGACTGGTTGGCCGCGGCGACACCCCACATGCAATATCAATCATCCCTTGAGCCCATTCCCCATAAAATCTATCCAAGATCTGGTCGAAATCAGTTCGATTTCGGTCAGATCTCATCGACGCTGGCGTCGACATTCTAGGCTAGATCTCACCGATACTGGCGTCGACAACCGTCCCCATCACCCCGAAAAAACTCCCCTCTTCCTTCTGACCAAAACCCACCTCACCCCACCCCCATTAGCCTCACCAATCACCGGCAAAAGCCGGTTGTTGCCACCGCTTTTTTTTCGATTTCCGATCGATTCACTCACCAGAAATCAACTATGTCGCCACCATTGCACTCACTAGCACTTTCTCTTCAAAAGCCTCAACATCTCGGCCTTCAATTGTTCGCTGATCATCATGGTTTTGGGTGAATAGAGAAATTGTTAACCTGGCCCGGTGAAGCTTTCGGGTCCTAGATAAACCGTTAAAACACTGCGTTTGGTCACAAACTGCTTGGCTCTTGATCAAAGTTGGTTGCTGTCTTTAGAAGTTTTTCTCGGGCGCTCAAACTTGAAAGGGAGAACATGGTTAACTGAAAAAATATGAAGATGCAGAAGGTAAGAGATTTGGGCTTTTGAGTTATTGTTTTATTAGATATATGGCTTTTAATCTGATGCTAAATAACAGCCTGTGAGAATACTGGCAACTTTTTATGCATTACAAACATTTTACTTTGTGTGCAGTTTTTCTCTTCTGGACATGGATAATTGGTTGATATAGTGGTTCTTAGCTGGTAAGTCCTCAGAGAAATTTTCATATGACTTTTTATTTGGAAGTTTTGGGGAGGAAATAGCAGGTTTCTGTTAGTCCATTATGTTTTACATGTTCTAAGGATCTTCAGTTAGCATTGTTGGACCTTTTTAGTATCTTGTAGTAATTTGTTTTCATTCAGACAAGCTCTGCCCTTGCTACAAATAATTTATTCCATTCATCCCTTCTGTGAGTACCTGTTTTTAAGGTGGTTATTGCTAACTTTACAAATGAAAAGCAATGCATATACTTAGACAAATGGTTAATGTTTTACAAACCTTTCCTATCAAAATTTAATAAAGGCTGCATATTTGTTGATTTGCAATGTAAAAGCATAAACGTGCAGGAAAGAGATTTCATTTTTGCTTTACCTCTGCTTTGGTGATGCAGGAGAGATGCAGAAACCACTTAGGATGTTGCTGTCAAATCTACCATGCCGTAGCTGGTCCTCTAAAATGTCAGTCTTCTCAATAAGCCATGAAGAAGAGCCCTCAAGCTCATCAGTGAGTTCAATTCCAGCTCAAATGAATTTGCTCATATTTATTACACCTATGATAGAATGGATAATTTGTTCAAAGAGACTAATTGAAACATAATGCAGCAGATGTCACCTGGAGGCTGGAACGCTCTGCTATAGGAGCCATGAGGTGAAGCTTTAGGTGTCGAGTTTTCAGTGGATCTAGCTGTGACTTAGTCTGCATTGTTTGTCTCCCACAGTTTGAGCATTTGCAATTCAGAACCACATGTTAATATCTCTTTTGTGTTTGCTTCATAATAATTTGAAGATTATACAACTATACTCCATTACCTACGTATTCGAGTTCTTTGTTGTTAGGCCATTTTTTCTGTACTCTCATCATGGAATAAAAATGAATGGCGCATTTAGCATTTCTCCTCTGTTCATTGCAGATGCTTCTGGCAGGACTGGTGCAAAACGGTTTCGGATTCCTGGATATTGCGTGTCAGTAAAGGTATGCTTGTTGATTGTTGAATACAAAATGAATTCTCACGCCCAGAATGTTATTGATTTGAGCCTACGGTCATACTATAAATACAATCAAAACTTATATGACAAAAATTAACATATAATGTTTAGCTAATATGATCTCCTATTGTTGTACAAAAGGTTTGTGATGCTCACACTGAGAATTGGGCTTGGGGTTTTTTCTGTTTGAATGTAGATGTTAAAAATTTTCAGTGAATTTTGAGGGACAGCTTCATTTGGGTTCTATAATAAATGTAGAATATATGGAACTTATTAAAATCTGACTGTACAAACAATCAAGCACCATAATTTGTTCTAGGACAATAATTCAAAACAATCAATGTGTCCTTTTAAGACAACCGACGTGCCTGCTGTCATCTATACTATTATAAGGGTTACGGGTTTATTTTTGGCTTTTCGCTTGTGAGATCTTTTAAAATGAATTCATTTGCTTTGTTAGAAAAAAAAAACTTTTTAAAATATATCAAAAGCCCTCTTAAAAATATAAACATCTTCTTACAAAATTATCAAAAACTTTGTAATAGAGATATTTAATACTTTTTGAATGAAACAGATGTATTTTATTATAAGCGATTTTATAATGGGAAAATTTAATTAAACACATATACTCACCACCGGTACCATCTGAGAGGAAATAATGTTATCGTCTCTTAGTTATATAATTAAAGACGAAAAAAAGTTAAATGTACTAACAATTTAATCCTTGAAAATAATTGACGTGAGAAATTAGAATATGAGTTAAAAGGACGAAGTTGCCCTTGCGAATAAGACAAAAAATTAAAAATCTTGGAAGGAGCCGCTGTTGCCCTAAGGTTCTATTGCTTCTCCTTTAAATCCTGGGGATTGCACCATTAAAAAGCAACTCTTGCACAAACACAGATTCGTACCACAATAGAAATTGAATTTCTTCCTAGCAAGTAGCAACCACATTTCTAAAACTCATACATACACCAAGGAAATTTCTAAAACTCATACACCAAATGCACAAGCAAACCAACATATTTTCTTCACAAAGACATGAAAAATCACAACTTGCATGAAGGTCCGCTTTCCAACACCACATTGGAATGATGTGAATGAAAAGGCCTAATTTTAAACGATAGCCAATTGAAGCATCATACATGCAAGAGCACAAACACATACCTAGGGAACACCAAAACACCAGTAGGCACATACACACAAGATCAAATACTCTGCCTTCAGCAAATAAATTTTAAAACATCATTACAAGAGTAGTATTTCCAAGAAATAAAAGAATGAGTTCATCAACTAGCACAATTCTTAATGAGGGAATACTGTAGATATTGCAAATGTGGGAGGAAGTGCAAATTTCATAATCAATAAAGAACCCAAATTCTTGTGGTTTTTATAGCTTCTTATGAAATGGTTATAGGTAAAACAAGTTCATTTGTATAAATTAAATTATCTAAGTAAATCATTACAATCATTTTATTAAAAAAAAAAAAAAAGTTTATTAATAATATATTAAATTACAATAGTTTGTAAAAAAATAAAAATTTAGAAAATGTTTATTCCTATCCTATGTATTAATTATATGTCAGTAACAATTAAAGGCTTATCTGGCCGTTAATTTCAGGATCCTGAGGAACTGGTTGAAGTGCGCAAAAGTTGTTCCGGATACCCCTGGATACCAAAAAAAAAAGATAAAAAAATTGTAAATAAATTATTTTAGTATATGAATTATGATTAATAATATAATTTCCAATAATTAAGATAAAAACAAAATAAAAATTTTATATTAAATAATACAATATATATGCATTAAGTACTTGTATTTTGTATTAAGTTATACAATACAAAGTTCACACCAAATATTCTAATGTATTAAGCAAGAAGATTAGACGATATTTTAAGCTATACAATATCACACACCAAACATGTTTTTTCCTTTTATCAATGTCAAAAGAAGGAAATTACATGCTTGGTCAACTTTTCTCTAGAACATGATTGGAAATTCTCTAGACGATAAAGGTACTGAGTTTGATGGTGCTTACAATGGTCAATGCATGATCACTTGTCATTGTTAGGTGAGGCTTTAACATTTCTAGTTTCCCAGCGGTGTGTTGGTCATTTTACAATTTTAGCCCTTGTGAATTTCTTTTGACCCTTAATTAATGGTTACCAAGGAAGGTCTAGGATAATTTTTCAAACGCGAGGCAAAAATGAAAAATGATATACTATACCTTTGGGGTGTTTTTGTAAAATCGAAACGTGAAGGGAGGTCAGGAATGATAACCCCATTGGTTCTTACGATATAACAAATAACAATGGAAATGTGATAGGAGAATTACCATAGTTACTGAGCTATTGATATAGTACTCAGTCATATAAATCTAGGCCCCATCGATGAAGATGAAGGATAAAATTATATTATTATATGCAAACTCAACCTTCTGTTTTGGCCTTATCCCTGTACAGGAAAAGTTTGTTGCACTTTGCTTCATTTCCCAACGATAAGAGAAAAAAAGTTAATTAAAAAGAGAAAACATGTTTTAGTTGCCTATAAATTGAGTACAGTGGTGCAGTTTGTTTTGTCCATATCCTGGACCTGACACAAATTCAGAACGCCAATCCCGCCTTAAATCTCTCTTTTTATTTTAACTTTGGTAACAAAAAGCAAAAGCAAAATGGTTTATAATGAATTGCCAGAACAAAAAAGCTGAAGTGTCTCCTCTACTTTTGCAACATTATCACTGTACTCATGCACCAACTTTGCCCTACCATGTGCCTTCCAACACTTGTTGCCATTTATCTAACTTTATTTCTTTTTTTCTCTTTCATCAAATAATTCTCTAGCTTTTTTTTTTTTTTTTTTTTAAATGAGATATCTAAGTCAATTTACACACATCTCAAATAATTTTCGAAATTCATTAAACAACATACAAGATTAATATTTTAAATAAGTCACAAATATGATAAGTAATTCTAAAATAGTTTAAACCTAGGAAAAGAAACAAACTTCCTTTACCATAGGCCAAACCTTCTTTAGCTCTTTCACATTCACATGAACATTTATTGTAGTGCACATGAAAAAATTTAATAACAATGAAATAAAAAGGGTAACTATTAAAATATGTTAATGTAAATTATAAATAGATTATAGCAACTCATTATATGATCAAAACTCTTTATTATAAAGAGTTTATCTATAGAAACAAGAGTCTAACAGACTCTTTATTCTTTAAATATAAATTAAAGAGTGAGTTTGACTCTCCACATTTACAGAGTTAAATTTCATTCTCTATCCTAATTTTAAGTAATAAATTACAAGTTTTTATGCATTTTATTTATAATTTATCTCTCCTATTAAGTTTATTTCTTGAAAAAACATATTTTCTCTCTTAAAATTTAAAGAGTCTATTAGATTTAAATAAAAAATTTGTTCTTTATATTTAAAAATCAATGAAAATACTCTTTATTTATATAAAAAATGCTCTTTAAAATAAAAAGCTCCATTGGAAGTACTCTAATGTATTGCATAAGGATCATAATCTTGAAAGGTCCTTGTCTATTTCCTAGGAAATTAATGCATCTATATGAAAATGATTGATTGAAACTAACAAGAAATAACAAGAGGTTCATAAATCAATTCCATCTTATACTGCACATCATTTGGCATTAAGAGTAAATGATGAAACTGAAATGAAGCCAAATATATATTATCATTTGGCATTAACGTAAAATTTAGATATATAACATTATTTCTTATTTTATTATCAGATTCAAAGTGTTTTAGCATTAATTTCATGTCACTACTCTTATTTATTAGGGTATTAAGGAAACAAATGGAGTTGGGGAAAAGACAAGGGTCAACCATCTGTTAAGAGAGCAGTTTATTCATGTTCACTACTTTTTAATGTATTTTATGTTAATCAACCCAAGATTAATTAGTCCAGCAATAACAACTTTGCTTTAATGGGACTTAAAGTTATTGTGACCTTCTTCCTTCCACGATGATTAAAGAAAGGAACCAGCAGACAAATCAAATTAAGATTTCTTTCTTTTTTTATGATAAATCTTATAAAGTTTCCCAATCAACATTTCACTTTTCTCTGCTTCAAATTGCATCTAATATCGCATCACCGAGTCATATTAAGCATCTATATTCATCCAGCTACCCATAATTGGATGCATGGCAACCTCTATTTAGCGCTCCATGAAACTAGTGTATTATGAAACTTTTAAGACTCTTAGTGTATTATAGTCCTTTAAAATATATACTACTAACATTAATTAAAAATTCAATTATTTTTATTGAAAACTTTAAGCATCTTTATTTACTGTAAAGGAAAAATCATATAGAATTAATGTTGTTAACACCCAAAAACAATTTTAGGGTTAACTAGTGTTGTGTGTAATCTTTCCATCATGCTTGGAGAATTGCAAGGTTATAGTTTGATCCAGGATTAGTTCGACCCAGCATAAGCTCGTCGAGATGTAGCTCGACCTAGCACAAGCTAGTCGCGACCAATCCCTACAGTTGTTCAACCAACTCACAGATAACTTCAGATCCCAGATATCTCGGAAGAGATCTGATCGACAACAATCTTGGTGCAGTCTCAGCGCTCAATCGCGAGAATATCATAGTTGCATTTTAATCTTAATTTTAATCCCTTTATTTTCGTTATTTCCTTTGTACAAAATCTATATATAAACCCCCTCCAATGATAAGAAAGGGGTTAGCAAATTGTTCTAGGAATATCATTGTAAGCTCTCATAGCAGTTACAAAGACAGTGGACGTAGACTCAAGAGTTTAACTCGCTGAACCACTTTAAAAATTCTTTATGTCATTTACTTAATCATTCTTGATTCATTACATTGCGGTTACTTGTAATCACGCATACATCCGTTCCGATTCTGTCAAGGTCAATCGGATCGCTCTAATTGTTGCAAAATCTTGTATCAACATTTTGGCGAAGAGGGCCTCCGCCAAAATCCCAGAATTTCTGGCAAACAATCCCAATGACCCGATCACTCAAGACCCACAATGGTTCGTACAAGATTAAAAACCACCACCGGAAACCATGAAAACATGGAAACCACCCACCAGGAGGTGCATCAAGATGTCGTCGGGTGTCGACTACCAATGCCGCCAGAGTAACAGGCCGCGAACCAGCCCGGACAGAGACGTCGAATCCCGAAAATGGTCAACTGGTGAAGATGATCAGAACAATGGTTGCACAGGCGATGCAACGAAACGTGGCTGAATTGAGAAACCATCTACCGACCCCCTAAGACCTTGACCGATCGTGCTTCACCAATGGTACTCCAAAAGGTTAGAATTCAACCGACAACCAATCTAGTTCGTCGGCACTGAAGAACGGTTGACGATCCTGGCACTGTCGGGCATATTTTTCTCATGAACAAGCATCCCATGGACAAACTAACCCTAGAAGGCGACCAGGCAAAGAGCCCATAAGGGAAGATGAAGGCAATGGTCGCTAGAGGGATACTCGGCTTACTCAACGATATCTCCAACATTAGCTTGCCAATTTTAACCCACGCCAAAGGCATGTTCAAACCTTACAAGTTCGCGAGATGAGTAATGCGCGCCAATCTAGCAATGACTGATGTTCCGGTTATAACCAACGTCGCAGGCAATGCACTGATGAGTACGATAGCACCTACCAGCCTAACCATCATGACTCAACCTTGCGCATCAATGCGCACAATGGAGGGGGCTCACAAACAACAGATTTGCAAACTCACCTGATTGAGGTACGACTGAATAGAGCTATCCTGAGTAACCCTCATAACGAAGACTTAGATTAGGTGTAGAGGATGCTCGACGACCTAAGAGCCCACCAAAACAATGCGACGAAAGAGATAGTGAGCTTTCCATTCATAGAGGAAGTTTGCCAGGCCTTGTTTCCCTAAGGATTCAGGGCACCAGAAAGCATGTTCGATGGGAAAGGAGATCCTAGAGACCACCTAGACTCTTTCAGTGACCTGATAAAGCTACACCGGGTTTGTGACTTGGCAAAGTACTGCTGCTTCGTGGTCACATTGATAGGGGGTGCCAAGAGGTGGTCCAAAAGACTCAAGGTGAACTCAATTAGTTCTTGGCAACAATTCTCCTCGTTGTACCTATAGCAATTCCAAGTGAGGAGACAATTCGCAATGCCGCTTAGCTACTTGAGCAATATTCGTTAGAAGAGAGATGAAACACTAACCTCGTATCTAATGAGGTTTTAGAACGAGCAGGTAAAGGTCGTGGATGCACCTGAAGAGTCAATCCAGATTTTGCTAATCGTGGCTATCAGGCCACAAACGGAGTTATGGAAAGAGCTCCAAAGTGAAGACCATGTGAGCCTGGCAAAGTTCTACCAAATAGATGCTAAACATTAGTGAGTGGAAAGCTCGCTAGCAACCTTAGCTAGAAACTCAACAGGAGAAACCCCATTCTCACTTTCATACGGGTGTGAAGCAACGACCCTAGTTGAAGTGGGGATTAGTTCGCTCTGGAGGGAAGTCTTTAATGAAGAAAAAAATGAAGATCTTCTCCGCCTGAGGCTAGACCTAATCGAAGAACATCGGGCTAAGTCTCAGCTAAGGCTCACCTCCTATCAACAGTGAGTCAGACGATACTTCAACTCCAATGTCAAGAACAGGGACTTTGGAGTAGGTGATCTAGTCCTCAGAAAGGTCATCTAGGGTACACAAAACCCAAACTTGGGGACACTTGGGCCCAAATAGGAAGGTCCTTTCAGGATCTCTAAAAAGCTCATACCAGCAACTTTACACCTGGAACACCTCAATGGTGAAACTGTATCGCGAGCATGGAACGTCGAGCATTTGCGATGGTATTACCAATAAGCAACTCGGGTTCCAACCATGCCTTGTTCTTTTCTTTTATATTCAATGTAAAGTCGTTTATGGCCATATTTCTTTCAATAAAAAAGAGGTATTATTCATGAACTTTATTTTGCTCATCACTTTTTATTTATTGTTATTTTGTTTGACATTTATTATCTATTGATTCAAAATCGCGACCTACGCTATCACATCCAAAACTCAGAGTTGAGAGTTCGAAAAAATGTAGCTTAGCTTTGTAAGCCACGCCAAAATTTAACTCATGAAGGGAGAAATTCTTCAAATCAAGGAAGTTAAACTCGAAAAAACTCAAGTAAAACACGTCGAACGAAAATTGGTCATAAACCAGCGACCAAAACTCAAGACGGACAATTAGTCTAGACTCAGAGTTGTCATACAAGATTTTCTCATATGTTCGAAAAGTTCCTTAAGAAGCAAACTACACACAACTTGGAGCAAATTCAAATTTTTTATGTTTAAGTCCGATTAGGATGATCGAAACGAATATGTAGAAATACAAATTGCTCGATAGAAATAGGAAAAATAAAATTTTCATTAATTGTACTGGTTTAGTTACAAACTAAACTGAAAAAAAAAAAAAAAAGAGATATATAAAAAAAAAAAATCTCTAAGTAATAGGAACAGGGGCATCATTGCTAGCAGAACCAGGGAGTTCATCGCCAATGGGGGCAAAAGGATCATCAACAGAGAGAGTCTTGGCAACCTCTTCAAGAGCAGGAGCCGGGACATCCTTTAGAGTCTCGACCAAAGGAAGGTCGACAGCAATAGGAGGGAGAGTGGCCAGAGGAGCTGGATCTTTGACCTCTTGCTTAACACCAGGATCCTCCTCTCCCTCCTTATCCTTCTCCTCACCTTCACCGTTGGGCTCGAAGTTATCCGAGTAAAAGTATTCCATGCCTTGAGCCTCGGTCTTCATCTTGTCGACCTCCTTCTGATAAGTCCTCAGAATGAAGGAAAAATCGAGTGAAGGATGAGCTTCCCATAGTTTTTGCACTAGGAAGACCAACGTTTCTCAAGCACGGCTCGTGATGGCCGAATTTAGCTCTCCGATGTCAAGCTTGAGTTGTTCAGCCTTAGCCTTGCCCTTTGGCGACCTTTCACCTCCTCAATGAGCTCATGCGAAGCTTTCTTAAACTTAGCCTCCCAGTCCGAGGCAGCCTTCTGAGCCGAGGTAAGCTTGAAATTTAGTTTGTTGTTGGCACCCCGTTGTTGTGCCAAACTCTTCTCAACCTCAACCGCTTTTGCTTTAGCCTTTGCTCGGAATGTCTCGTTCGCCTTGATTTTGTCAAGGAACTCCCTTTCCTTAACCTCAAAGGCCATGATCTCTTCCTTAAGCCGATCAAGCTCGGCCTGCTTCAAGTCCTTCTCATTTTCTTCCAAGTCAACCTAGCCAAAGCATCCTTCTTTACCTTCTCCACCTCCTGCCACCTTAGATGAGTACCCTCCAATGTGGGGTAACTCTCATCAAAGAGAAGCTTGGTCACCACGCAAGCCTGAAAAGAAAAGAAAGTCAATGAAGAAGAAGGAGGAACATATAAAAAAAGAAAAAGGGCAAACTATTAATACCTTGGTCACATAGCTACATGCTAAAGCAAGTTGTTGGTGAGGAGACGAATCTCTGATACTCGTGAAAGTCCGCAGGGTGATGACATCTTTGACCGCTGAGGCCCCAATGCCAATGTGCTCGAGGAGCTCATTGATTAGCCGTCAAACGCGGCCTCATTTGCCTTGTCTGCCTTTTTGTCTCCCTGCTGAGGCGAGCTTGATTTACTTCCCATGGGAATGGCAGCCTCACTCGTGGCGACAGACTTCTTTTAGGCCAAGTCCTTGGCTGTAGATTTCTTAGGGCCACCAGTTTGCCCTACAAGGTCCTTGCCTTTGCCCGAGGTACCTTGTTGCTTAGAGACCTTCTGCTTTCCCGAGCCCCCTTATAGCTCGATCGATTTCTTCTTCTAGAGCATTCCTACTACTCTGGCACCTTCTTCTTGCCCGAGCCATTATGCTACTTGGGCACTTTTTGTTGGAGGCACCCTTCTCCTTAACTGCCTTGGAGGCAGTCGTAGGCTTCTTTACATTTAGGCCTTCTCCGAGCTCGATGCCACTACGCTTAAGGATCAAGTGCAAGATACCCTGTTCGGATGCCCCATCAGTGTTAGCAGATTGTTTCTTTGCCAGAGTGATCGACAGTTTCTTGGCAGCCCCAAGTGCTGTCGTTTTCTTCTTTAGGCCCTTGGGTTTTTCGACCTACATATTTGTGAAGGGAGAATCAAACAGTCAGCAATCTAATGGAGCAAAAAAAGAAAAAGCAAAAAAGTAAGCACTTACCTTTCTAAAGCATGGTATTGAATTTGGCCTCGTTGGCACAAAAGTCGTACTCTCTCAATCGAGGAAGCGTGATAAGTTTGGTAACGCTGCGCTCATCCTTGAAAAGATTGTTGAAACGTTGAAGCCGCGCTAAGCTCGCTCCGGGAAGAAAATTTTGCTCGACGTTTACTACGAAGCAAAAGAATTTGGTTAGTTTGGTCGAGCTTTAAGACATTCTTTGCATGCACAAGGGTTAGAATCTTACTAGCTTCTGAAGCAAAGACGCTGGTCTCCCCAACCTCGTAGAAAAAGTATTGAGAGCCCCAATGTGGAACTTTCTTTGGGACGTCGACCAAACCATTAAAATGTACTTTTCTTGCCTTGGAGAGATAGTACGTTTGGTCTTGACTCTTTTTCAATCTATACACGTGGACGAGCTTTTCTATAGAAAGCTTGTCCAAGTTAGCTACTTGTTACACTATGTACATGCCTACTATGATTATATACAAGTTCACCGACAACTAAAGAGGAACGATACCAAAATGTTCCAAAACATTGGCGACGAAGTAATGATGGGGAATAGACATCCCACACCTCAAGAGTGTGTCAAAAACTGCCATACAACCAGTAGGGGGATGTTTATGGCCTAATATCCTCAGCCCCAACTGAGGAATGTGGTTCCTTCCAGGGCCTCTGGGTTGGAGATTTCTTCGGCTGAAAAATCTCTATGAAAGCACGGTCAGAAGAGCCCACTGCATCAAGATCCGAACTCCGTGCAACGACGTCCTCAGAAATCTCAAGGATTAAATTCCCGAGAACCGTTAAGCCTGTTGGAGAGTCGAACATGCGATCAATGTTATGGCTACTCGGTGAAGACATGGTTAAAGCTCGCCTTTGGGTACCTGAAACAAAAGCGAACATGTGTCAGAGCTCGAAAATTTGGTGACCTATCTACACTTTGCTTTCAGTTTAGGCACCCAGAGTAGCTCGCGTCGGACAAAAGACATAAACAAGCTACCAAGATTTTGGCGGCCGCCACCAGAAACCCTCCTTAAACCTAGAATCGTCGGAAGCATACTCAAAAAACCCTAACAAAGCCCTAAAATACTCAATGTGACCACGACAATGGCCACCCACCACCGCAAAAAGGTATAAAAGCAAGTAAAGGAGGAAAAAGAAGCCTTATTGAAGCGTAAAGATAGAAGAAACTCGTCGAAAAAGCGTCGTGAAAATGAAAGAGCAATGATGGAATAAGCAAAGAAATCTGAAAACTTTTGCAAAGTGTGTAGATGTTCTGACGAGGTTGTCCGCTTTTACAGTGGTTTGCATGGGAGACGAAGGGATAGAATTTGATTGTAGCCGTCGATCTACAGTGAATCTCAACCCTCTATTCGTCGGACAATCCTAGCCATTGGGCGTGGCCACATGTCAATCATTCGCGAGGGTCGGTCAACTGTGAAAATTACACATATGCCCCTCATTTCAAATTTTGAGTTTACCAAGAATATCATAGCAGAGGAAAAGCCAGGTGTTGAGTACGTCAACTGGATATGAGTCCAACTCATGAAACTCGGCCAGATTTGCATTCATCACATAACCGACGAAGTCTGAGCTTGATATCAAATCGAGCAATAGTTTTCAAAGCTCAGAACAAGCACTAAACACTAAGGGGCAAATGTTGTGCGTGATTTTTCCATCAAGCTCGGAGAATCACGAGATTATAGCTCGATCTAGAATGAGTTCAACCCAACCGATTGTCCGACCTAACATAAGCTCGTCGAGATGTAGTTCGACCTAACACAAGCTAGTTGCGACCAATCCCCCGGATATCTCAGAAGGGATCAGATCGACAACGATCTTGGCGCAATCTCAATGCTTAATTGTGAGAATATCAGAGTTGCATTTCAATCTTAATTGTAATCCCTTTATTTTCGTTCTTTCTTTTGTACAAAATCTATATATAAAGCCCCTCCAACAATGAGAAAGAGGTTAGCAAATTGTTCTAGGAATATCATTGTAAGCTCTCACCACAAATACAAAAACAGTGGACGTAGGCTTAAGAGTTTACTTAATTGTTCTTGATTCATTACATTACTAGTTACCCGTAATCACGCACACATCCGTTCTGATTCTGTCAAGGTTAATCAGATCGCTTTATTTGGTGCAAAACCTTGTATTAACAACTAGTAAGTTGGAGTGGATTGGTAGTAATGAAATCTTCTGCCCCGACGAAGCTTTGTTGATTCATCTTTGAATAAGAACTTCAAGTAGTTGCAAAACAAAGAGTGCATGGTAAGGAGGCTTAGTTGGTAAAGGGTTTTATAGGCGTCGATTCTCCGATGCTCAAATTAGAAAGAAAACAAATAAAAGCTTCATCGAAGTTTTAAGCAAGGATGGGTTTACAGTAGAGGTGGAACAAATGGGCTGGGTTCAGTGGGTCAACCCTAACCCGGCCCACATATACCTCGCTAGGTGAGCTAGGCCTTCATAGGCCAACCCGGCGACCCGGTGGGTTTTTTAAAAAAACAGGTTGGACAAAAAAAATTAAATTTTTTTTTTTTTTTTTTTTTCAAAACCACATTTTACCCTTGAAATATAGACGTTTTATAGCAATTGGAGGGGTTTTTTTGGTCATTTTCTTTTCCTATTTTTTCTATAAATAGGGCATAAACTCTCCTATTTTCTCACATCCCAAATTCTCTCATTTTCTCTATTGAAATCTCTTAATCTCTATTGTCAATTTACTTTCATTTTAATTTTTATTAGTTTTTGCAATTTTCAATTTATATTTCCAAATTCTAATTCTCCTTCTTTAATTCTTTATTTCTTCTATATCCATTTTTTTTTTTTTTTTTTGATAGATATTTCCATCCCATCAATTTCGATGATGAAGAAAATTATCCTAGTCCCCCTGAATTTACTAACGTGCATGCAATAGATTCAAATAGTCCCGCTTCCCATTCTCAGAACCCGATACACCTCATAATATTCCCCCTTCCTCCCCATGCTGCTATAACTCCCTGTCGTTCTAGAAGTCATCCTTTTAATCGTCGTCTTCGTCCAACTCCATCTCAAGCAGAAGTGGGTTCATCAACTGCAGTTAGAATTGACAACAGGCACACATTAGACGTTTGGGTGCATTTCGATAAGTTTTACGAAACAAAAAATGGAGTTCAAGTGAAGAAAGCAAGATGCAAGTATTGTGGAAATATTTATAAAGCTAATGCAGGTAATGATACTAGTACTTTAAAAAGGCATGTCAATAAACATATGAATCAAACATGGAAATAGAGAAACCAGTCAAATTCAAATAACTAATATGGGTACTACTTGGCGTTATAATTCTGATGTATATAGGGAACAATTAGCTTTATATATTGCTTCAACTGATCAACTTGTTAATATGGCTGAAGATAAATATTTTGAAAGATTTATTAAAAATTCATTTTTCCAGGATTTAAAAGTTATTCTAAACTTGCAACTAGAAATGATTTAATAAAATTGTTTGGGAAAATGAAATTAGAATTAAAAAATAAAATACATAGTTGTCATGTTAGTGTGGTTCTAACCGTCGATATTTGGAGTGGTAGAGCTGAACAAGATTATATTTGTGCGACTAGTCATTATTTTGATAACGAATGTAAATAAAATAAATCTTTATTGGGATTTAGATTAATGGATGTGGATCATAGTGGTCAACAAATTTATAATAAAATTGTTGAAGTTTTAGAAGATTATGATATTGTTCACAAAGTGATAAATTTAACTTTAGATAATTTAAGTGCTAATAGTAAAGCTATAGATTTTTTTCAAATAAATTTTCCTTTTTATGACATTTTGAAGTTTTTTCATCAACGTTGTGCATGTCACATTATTAATTTAATTGTGAAAAGTGGTATAAAAAAAATTAGAAATAATATTGATAGAATTGGGGATTCTTTAGTTTGGATTACTAGTAGTAATAAAAGAAATGCTGAATTTCAAGATGCTTGTATAAAATCAAATATGTCTCCTAGAGCTTTTGCATTAGACATGCCTGTTAGATGGAATAGTACTATTTAATGCTTGATTCATGTTTACCTTATGCAAATTTAATTAGTTATTTTGTAGCAAATAATAAGGGTCCTCATTATTTGATAGACAGTGATTAACATATAGCTCAAAAATTTTATTCTTTTCTTAAAATTTCTTATCAATCCACTTTACAACTTTCTGGTGTGTATTATCCTACTAGTTCATTGGTAATACATACAATTATAAAAATTTTAGATTTATTTAAAAAAATAGAAACAATGAAATTTTAGCGGGACCAATAGAGGCAATGGAATTAAAATTTAAAAAATATTGGAAACTCATTCCTTTTCTTTATTGTTTAGCTGCTATATTTGATCCTAGAATTAAATTAACACGTTTAGAAAATGGTTTAGACATGTCAAGTGAAAATTTATGAGACAAAGCATATGCCAATCAACTAGAAGAGATAAGAAAGTGTCTTGCAGAGGTATATTTGCAATATGAAAACATGTATGGGAACCAGCGAAGAGGCAAAATACCCGAGGAAGTAACATCAGAAGAAACAAATGAAGACTTCGACTCATGGAGTGCACTTAATAGGTCAAAGAGGACCTGAACCCAAAGCATAACCTCTTCTTCAGAAGCATCAACAATGAATGTATTGTCCCTTATGCAGCTAAAGAGTAATGAGTTTCACCAATATTTGGGAATCCCCGACGTGCTACCAGTAGATCCATAACAAAGAGCCAACTTTGATGTCTTAGAATATTGAAAAACTAGAAAATGTATTTTTCCGGTATTATCAAAACTTGCCCTGGATGTTTTCTCTGTTCCTGTCTCAACCTACTCATCCGAACAAACATTTAGTGCAAGTAGAAGAATTTTAAATGACAAGAGGACTAAACTTTCACCAAAAATGATTGAAGTCCTCACATGTCTTCGAGATTGGGAATGGTCATGCCATCAAGAACAATGCGAGGTTGTTGATGATACTTTAATAGAATCATTTCAATTTTGTAATTTAGATGATACAGAAGAGGGAGGTCCTAGTCAACCCTCAAATTAGTTGTTTTGTAAATTGTAACTTTGTAATTTGTAAATTAACTGTCAATTATTGCAATCTTTTTTCCTTACCAAGTTTTTGTCTCAATTGGGTTTTTCTTGGTAATGTTTTTAACGAGGCAATAATTGTTGTAATTTCTTATTTCTTATTTTATTTTTTGATAAATGAATAAATCTAATTTTTCTTATATTACAATTTAATTGTATTAAAATTGAATTAATATTTGAAATGTTAACAAAAAAAATTAATTTAATTAAATTATTGATATTTGAAAAGTTAGCTAAAAAAAAATTACACAAAAGAAAAATAAAAAATTTCGGGCCAACCCAACCCGGCCCACACAAAAACCCGTCGGGTTAAGGTTGGCGGGCTGGGCTAAGCCAACCCTTCTGGCCAAAGAGGCAAGCCTAACCCAGCCCGCAATTTTGCTTAACCTGCCACGGGCCAAGCCAGGCAGGTTATTTTTCCATCTTTAGTTTAGAGCATCTCCAATGGTGCTATTTATTTTAAAGAATATATTTCTTATAAATAAAGAGCATTTTCATTAATTTCTAAATATAAAGAATAAAACGTTTATTCAAATCCAATGGACTCTTTAAATTTTAATTCTCTCTCCTATTAAGTTTCAAGAAAGAGACTTAACAGAAGAGAGAATTAATAAATAAAGTGTATAGAAACTTGTAATTTATTAATTAAAATTAGAATAGAGAGTAAAATTTGACTCTCTAGATGTGGAGAGTCAAACTCACTCTTTAATTTATATTTAAAGAATAAAGAGTCTGTTGGACTCTTGTTTTTATGGATTAACTTTTTATGATAAAGGGTTTGGATCATATAAAGAATCTTTTGGAGATGTTTTTATGTTAACTGAGGTTTTAGAAAGCTTCAAACAAGATAGAGAAGTGTCAACATAAATTTTGAAGAACAATAAAAACTTATCTTGTTTGGTTGTACTTTTATTTATGGAAAATGCTATACCCACAACCTCTTCTTACAAACTTTTTCTCACAGTCCCGACTTGACAGCTCGTTATTGGTTAGCTCGCAAATGGGAAGGCGGGACCCATTTTGTGAGCTGACCAATGACAAGCTGCCATGTCGGGGTTGTGAGAGAAAGTTTGTGAGAAAAGATTGAGGGTGTAGCATTACTCTTTATTTATATATGTTTAGGTCGGGTTTGAGGGCCTACCAACAAGTGGCCCTCTTGGCTTGCCTTGTTAATCTAGGGCAAGATCATCATATATTTCCTAACCATTTTGTTATTGTATGGAAATAGTATATCTAGCAAACCTTAGGAAAGATCCAAGGACGGAGCCACTTAGGGGTGAGTGGGGGCTCTTGCCCCTACTAAGCTTGGAAAGTTTTCTGTTTGCCCCCTTCTACTATGTGTTGTAAATTTAGCACCCATTTATTTTATTTGCCAAAGTAACCTAAAATCCCAACATTATCACCACCTTTATTTTATTTTTCTTGTTGTGCTTGATTTTTTGAGTTGTTAGATTCATGCCACCTATCCTTTGACCAAACCAGATCCTAGCGATCAAGATTGTCTCACATGTCGCCCCTATGACAAGTGACTTAAACGATGAGTTCATCAGCTTAAGGCATATGATTATTCTGACTTAATAATTACCCAGGCACAATGACCACTCTAATTTGCACATGGATGAATGTTTGACTCAGATCCAAATTGGAAGGGATTATGCGTGTGAATCTTCCCATAATTGTCAATTCCCAGCAGCTAACAAAAGATAATCCGTAAGGAAGACTACCTCCATCTCAAAAGCAGGAGGAATAGCTCAAGAGGTCAACCCGCTAAAGCACTTGCATGCAAGTTAAGCATCATCCACACATTAAAAGCTGGCAATAAGTTAGACTTCACTTACAATTTTACTAGTGTAACAGCCTATAAAAACAGATTTCCTACCTAAATGAAGGGGACCCTTTCTCTCTCTCTCTCTCTCTCTCTCTCTCTCTCTCTCTCTCTCTCTCTCTCTCTCTTCCATTCATATAAGCCCCTTGGGCAAAGAGATCTTCTGTTCTTCTACATACATAACGCATTAGAAGAGAGGAGCAACTCTTTGTAATATGTAAATAAAGCGAAAAACATCCATAACAATAACATAACAATGGATGTAGGCTTGGATTCAACTTGCCGATCCACTTTAAAAATCCTACTTCGTTTTATCTTTCACTTACGATCTATTCACATCCCATCAATGGTTGAATGCGATCACGCTCCCATCTGACTTAGTCCCGCTAAGGTTTATTAAGTCTTGCTGGTTGCTGCGAATTTTCGTAACAACATTTCTCAAATCTCAAATATATTTTAACTTTCTTTCTTTTAATGTACTAAAAGGTCAATTTGTCATGAATAACTTTTTTATATGTAATTTTTTTTTCTTTGCCCCCACTGAAACAAAATTTGGCTCCGTCCTTGGAAAGATCTTTGTTTGGTTTGCACATATATTGCCTGTTAAAAGGGAGTGAGCTTTTAGATTCATGGTGATCTGGGGAGTCCACATGGACCGAGCTCTTTCATTGTTGATTGAAACTTGTCTTTGCAAGGACTATCCAAGCCTTCAGATTGTCACCTAATAAAGGGATGGTCTCATCGAGGGATTAAGGATAACTCTCTTAAGCCCTCATAGGATTCTTAAGCTCTCAATTTTCCCTAACAATTGAGAGGTGGTGACCTTCATGCTCTTCTCTATGGGAGTGGGCGACCGACCCTTATAAGGATCCATTATTATTGTACTTGATGATGCCCCTGTAGGCAACTACGTGCTTGTGATCCTTCTTGAGGTTTCCAAAATATATTTTAGCATTGTGATTTTTATTTAAAACATGGACAATACTATACTTACAACTCAATTTTACAAATTCTCTCTTACAACCCCTAGGTAGTAACTCCCAGTTTTTTGCTGATGAATTTTGAATTTGGGAATTGCCACTTAGGGGTTGTAAGCCAATTTTTTTTGTTAGAACATACTTTATTGTTAATTGATAATATTAGTTACTAACTTTTACCCTTAGGTGACGGTCAAAGATTTAAATTGACCAATGATCCAATAGTATTAATTTATGTACTTAGCATGACAATAACATGTATAGCATTTTCCATATTTGAAGAAACAACATTTCAAAACACATAATGAGCATCATCAAAATTTTACAACAACTTTTGAGTTATTCATTCAATTACATGCAATCTTTCCTTGGAAGCTATATATGCATTTAAAATAAATGTCGGATGCACATAAATTCCATGGTCAAACCAAAATTTGTTACTTAATACGGTCCATCATTTAAGAGGCATTGTGTAACAAATCCCACATTAGAAGCGTATTGGGGAGGTCTTGGGCTTATAAATAGGGGGAGTCCCTCCACCTAATAGGTTAACCTTTTGGGTGTGAAACTTTTAGCTCGTGACAAGTGGTATCAAAGCAAACCTGGTCTATCATTTGATGTCTCGCCAAGCGCCCATGCAAGGGCGTCCATGTGTGATTGTGGGTCCATACGAGAGTGAGGTGGATGGGTAGGCAGGGGGCCCCACCTGTGACGAGGGTGTCACAGAATTGGGTGAGGGAGAATGTAACGAATCCCACATCAGAAACGTATTGGAGAGGTCTTGGGCTTATAAATGGGGGGAGTCCCTCCACCTAATAGGTTAGCCTCTTGGGTGTAAAACTCCTAACCCGTGACACATTGACTCCACTTTCAAAAGTTTAGATACACAAAATCTTCTAATTAAGTTGAGCCTTGAAATTGAATTACCAAAGTGGGAAATAAAATACAATGCAATGCAACCCATTTTAGTAAACACACACACAGTGCTATAATCAAATCAAATCAAATGTCTCATGTTATCATCTTAATGGTAAAAAGTAAAATTTCCTTCTGAAACAAATTTCCCATTCTTCTATAAAGCAGCAGATGTTTTACGTTAGGATAAAAGAAAAAGTTTTGCAGGAGTATGCACTTTATCAAAGTACGAAAAACCGAAACTCTGCATAAAATTAAATTTATTAAACATATATTTACTATAGAGTATAGTAAAAATAATTAGTAAAACATCTTGACTTAGAAAATTTTAGTTACAATATGAATGAGTTTGATATTTCAACCGAAACCGACACCAACAGCTCATCAATCATCACTCCCATGTGATAATCAACCTAAAATTGAACCAAAATATTGAGTTTACTTTGGAAAATTGAACATATGATATGAAAGAAAAATGATACCTAGAGTCTAATCAAATACAAGTTTGGGAGGTTATTTTATTTTCTTCCGGTGAGATCAACTAATATGAAATAAAAATTCATTTTATGAGAAATAATGGCTAGAGAATTTAGGTAATTGGTAAAATAAAAAGCAGAAAAGTTGAAAAAAGTGATTTAGTTACTCATTCCAATTGTAAGAAGTGGAGAACAACAATGATTCACCCATATTCCAATTTCTCCCTTTAATCATTCAAACATACAACAATACCCTTCATAATAAAACCTCTCCTTTAATCATTTCACAACCCAAACAATAAAAAAGCACCACATGCCAAAGGGCTTAACAACTATTTCCTCCTCAAAGTTACAGGAAATGATTAAACACACCCAAATATTTCAGATAGTATAGTAATACATACATTCCAGAAATTGAATTTTACCAATAAAGACTACAATACACCTTGTTCTAGTAATATATTATTTTAACTGTATAAAAACTGAAGAAATAATAGTTACAAAGAAACTGAAACTTTGTTCGAAAAGACTTTAGTATCATTTATCTTATTATATCCCCTCTCCTATTTTATTAAGTATATAATTTAATTAAATTTAGGTTTTATTTATTTTATAAAAGTAGATTTATTCTATAAAATTGGTTAATAAATATGATTATTTAAATAGTTAAAGTATAAAATGTAGAAACAAAAATTGAAAAGAATATATAATTATTAGATAAAGTAATCAACTATTTGGGTGCATTTGTAATTATCTAAAACTCTTGGGTGTGTTTATTAGAAATCGTTGTAAACCCATGCGAAAAGAAAGCACTTATTTTAAAAGCAGTCTTACTATATTTTTAAAACACTTTGTTCAGTCTCTCTTCCCGCTCGCTCCCTTTGAGATTTCTCAGAACATGAACAACAAATCTTATCTCTTTCTTTTCTCTCTAACTCTCTCTCTTTTCTCACTCTCTCTATCCTCTTCCCTCCACAATGACACTAATGCCCTCACATTGTTTCGCCTTCAGGCCGACACTCACGGTAGCCTTCTCTCCAACTGGACCGGCGCCGACGCCTGCGCCTCCGCCTGGCGGGGTGTCATTTGCTCCTTAAAAGCCAATCGTGTCGTTGCACTCTCTCTTCCTTCGCTTTCGCTACGTGGGCCCATCACTTCTCTCTCTCTTCTCGACCAGCTACGCTTTCTAGACCTCCACGAAAACCGCTTAAATGGGACCATTTTGCCGCTCACCAACTGCACCGACTTAAAACTCGTTTATCTCTCCGGTAACGATTTCTCGGCCCAGATTCCGCCCCAAATCTCGTCTCTCAAGCGAATTATCCGCTTAGATTTGTCGGATAACAACATCCGTGGCCCAATTCCCAAAGAAGTAACAAACTTGACCCAGCTTTTGACTCTCCGGTTACAGAACAATGAACTCACCGGCCGAATTCCCGATTTATCGGCTTCGCCTCCCAACTTACAAGAACTGAACTTGTCTAACAACGAACTGTACGGCCGGTTACCGGATGGTCTGCTAAAGAAATTCAGTCAACGAAGCTTCGTCGGAAATGAAGGACTATGTGGGTCCAGTCCGTTACCGGTATGTTCCCTCACAGCTGATAGTGCTCCACCGGATGTTGCATCCACTGAAACGGTGCCGTCTAATCCAACCTCAATGCCACAAACGCCTAAACTCGGTGAAGATAAAAAGAAACCCAAAAATGGTTTTAGTACTGGAGCTATTGTGGCAATTGTGTTAGGCAATTGCGTCGCTTTATTAGTGGTGACGTCATTTGTTGTGGCCTATTGTTGCCGTAAAGATCGAACAAGTTCAAGTGAGAAGCAGAGGAGAAAAAGTGGGAGCGGTTATGGAAGTGAAAAGAGAGTGTATGCAAATGGAGGTAATGACAGTGATGGAACAAATGCAACAGATAGAAGTAAACTTGTGTTTTATGAAAGGAAGAATAAGTTTGAATTGGAAGATTTGTTGAGGGCTTCAGCTGAAATGTTGGGGAAGGGCAGTCTTGGAACTGTTTACAAAGCTGTTCTTGATGATGGAAGTGTTGTAGCAGTGAAGAGGTTGAAGGATGCTAACCCTTGTGCAAGAAAAGATTTTGAGCAATATATGGATGTGATTGGGAAGCTTAAGCATCCAAATGTTGTTAAACTTAGAGCTTATTATTATGCTAAAGAGGAGAAACTTCTTGTTTATGATTATCTTCCTAATGGAAGCTTACATTCACTTCTTCATGGTGAGTTTTTTGTTGTTGGAGTTTTATTATATGATTTAATAAAATGTGTTTAGATTTAATAAAAATTTGTGATTGCTGATCAGGGAACCGAGGACCTGGGAGAATTCCATTGGATTGGACGACAAGGATCAGTTTGGTTTTGGGAGCAGCCAGAGGATTGGCGCGGATTCATCAAGAGTATGGTGCATCGAAAATACCACATGGAAATGTGAAGTCTTCTAATGTGTTACTTGACAAGAACGGTGTTGCTTGCATTTCTGATTTTGGGTTGTCATTGCTTTTGAATCCGGTTCATGCCATAGCGAGATTAGGTGGATACAGGGCTCCGGAACAACTTGAAGTCAAGAGGCTTTCTCAAATGGCTGATGTGTATAGTTTTGGGGTGTTGTTGTTGGAAGTGCTTACTGGGAGAGCTCCATCACAGTACCCTTCACCGACTCATCCTCGTGTCGATGAAGAGGAGCAAGCAGTGGATCTTCCCAAATGGGTGAGATCAGTAGTGAAGGAAGAGTGGACAGCAGAAGTGTTTGATCAAGAGCTTTTGAGGTATAAGAACATTGAAGAGGAACTTGTGTCAATGCTTCATGTGGGGTTGGCCTGTGTGGTGCCACTGCCTGAAAAGAGGCCTACAATGGCTGAAGTGGCTAAGATGATTGAGGATATCAGGGTGGAGCAGTCTCCTCTAGGGGAAGAATACGATGAATCGCGCAATTCACTCTCACCTTCCCTTGCGACCACAGAAGATGGGCTAGCTGGATACTGATTTTTCATTGCCACTGCTAAATTATTAGTTCCATTTTATCATTTGCATTTTCTCACTGCAAAATGTTACCTCTTGCAGGCTCTCCTTAAGACTTATGGTTGTCTTATGTATTTTCTGTAATATTTACAAGCCTTGTGTTTTCTTATAGTTAAGGGTGACAAGATCTGGTGATCTTGCCACCAACAAGATAATTTATTTTAGTATTCTGCTATGTAATGTAATTTTCAGATTTGTATTAGTAATTAGTATTGTTCAAAGCTCAAGCAACTTTGCTCAATGATCTTGATCTTGAGATTGGATTGCATGTCAATAGCAACAAGTGATTAGTCATTAATAGCTACACCATTAAGGCCAAGAACGGAAATCTTTAAGCCTTTTTCTGCATGTTTGTTGCACAAGAATAGAAGGATCCTCGAACAGATGGAAATTTCACTCTAATCAAAGTGAAATAAAATAGCATTTAATACGACTAGGTGTTTTGTTTCTCTTGACTGCTTTGTCGTTTGCGTATTCCCATTGCGGAAACTACGTATACAGTAAATTTTTTATACAAACTCAAAAAAATATTTTTTTTTAATTCACAAATAATTTGTTTTTATTTACTTTATTGATTTTTTTACTTTCACTTTTCTATTCATGTGTCCAATATTCTTTCTTAGAAGAGGTTTTCTTAAAATGTACTACAAGATCATAATCTATTGACTAAAAGAATTTATTTAAAAAATCATAAGCATTTTTTAACCTTTTTTTTTTTAAGTTATTTGATTGCATTTTAGAAGAGTTTATTAGATTTAAAATAGCTATTCTAGACTTATTTGAACTCTTCCCATAAACTCTTATTGAACTTATTTAGAGTATCTCCAAAAGACTTTTTATATGATGCAAACTCTTTATTATAAAGAATTTGCCCATAAAAACAATAGTTCAATAGATTTTTTATTCTTTAAATATAAATTTAAGAGTGAGTTTGACTCTTTACATCTAGATAGTCAAATTTCACTTTCTACCCCAATTTTATTTAATAAATTACAAGTTTTTATGCATTTTATTATTAATTCTCTCTTATATTTATTAAGTCAAATTTAAAGAGTCTATTGGATTTGAATACAAATTTTGTTCTTTATATTTAAAAATTAATGAAGATTCTCTTTATTTATGTAAAATATACTCTTTAAAATAAAGAGAACCATTAGTGATGTTCTAGATTGTTAAAATTTCATGATACTCGTATTATATTTTATAAATTTGACTTGATTTATTATTATATATTGAATTTTTTTTGATAAATTAATACTAAAAACTTTGTTACAATTTTCTAACTAAACGACTAACAAATTTTTTCATAAAAGATATATTTTCATAATTTCTACTCCAATAAACTCTCTTTTTATAAGTTCTACTCGAATAAGTTGTACCAAACGCACCTATAAATTCTTTAGCCGCATCTGATGGGACACGTAGAAAGAAAAGAAAAAAGATTAACATTACGATGGAAAAGTTAAAAATTCTGATTATTTGATAACATGGCTACCTTAAAAATGAACTTCTCAAAATAAGCATATAAACTAATGAAGGGAGAATGATTTCAAGAAAATAAAATTAAGGAATTAAAGAATATGCAATTTAATTATTTATATTTTTCATCTAAGATTTTATGTTAGACTATATATATATAATCATTGTCCAATGTGGATAGTTCAAATTTTTTTAACGTGGGCATCAAAGAGGAGTGATGCAAACAGTGGATTGTAGTGCCTCAGAGTTTACTTAATTGTTCTTGATTCATTACATTGTGGTTACCCGTAATCACGTACACATCCGTTCTGATTCTGTCAAGGTTAATTTGATCGCTTTAGTTGGTGCAAACCTTGTATTAACAATAGTAAGTTGATGGTGTGTGGTAGTGAAATCTTCTTCCCCGGCAAGCTTTGTTGATTCATCTTGATCAAACTTCAAGTAGTTGCAAAACAAAGAGTGCATGGTAAGGAGGCTTAGTTGGTGAAGAAAACAAATGAAAGCTTCATTGAAGTTTCAAGCAAGGATGGTTTAGAGTAGAGGTGGAACAAATGGGCCAGTTTAGGCGGTCAACCCTAACCTGGCCCATGTATACCTCACCAGGCGAGCTGGGCCTTCATAGGCCAACCCGGGGGTTATAATTTTTTTTTAAAAAAAAACCGTTTCGACTCTGGTTGGACAAAAATTAATTTTTTTTTTTTGCCAAAATCCATTTTACCCTTGAAAATAAACCGTTTTATAGCAGTTGGAAGGTCTTTTTGGTCATTTTCTTTTCCAATTTTTTTTTATAAATAGGCCCTAAACTCTCATATTTTCACATCACAAATTCTCTCATTCTCTCATTTTCTCTATTGAAATCTCTCAATCTCTTTGTTGTCAATTTGTTCTCATTTTAATTTTTATTAGTTTTTGCAATTTTCAATTCATATTTCCAAATTCCAACTCTCCTTCTTTAATTCTTTATTTCTTCTAATCCATTTTTTTTTTTTTTTAACTAGAATGATGATTATTCCATCCCATCAATTTCGATGATGAAGAAAATTATTCCAAGTCCCCTAAATTACTAACGTACATGCAATAAATTCAAATAGTCCCCTTTCCCATTCTCAGAATCTAATATATCTCATAAATCCCCCCTTCCTCCCCATGCTGCTATAGCTCCCGATCATTCTAGAAGTCTCCTTGTAATTGTCATCTTCGTCCACTCCATCTCAACAGAAGTGGGTTCATCCTGTAGTCGAAACTGACGACATGCACACATCAGACGTTTGAGTGCATTTTGATAAGTTTACGAGACAGAAATGGAGTTTAAGTGAAGAAAACAAGATACAAGTATTGTGGAAATATTTATAAAGTTGATGCATGTAATGATACTAATACTTTAAAAAGGCATGCCAATAAACATATAAACAACATGGAATAGAGAACCAATCAAACTCAAATAACTAATATGGGTACTACTTGCGTTATAATTAGATGTATAGGGGACAAATTAGCTTTATAATTGTTGCAACTGATCACCTATTAATAGGGCTGAAGATAATATTTGAAAGATTTATTAAAATTCATTTTTTTCAGGATTTAAAAGTTATTCTAAACTTGCAACTAGAAATGTTTAATAAAATTGTTTGGAAAATGAAATTAGAATTAAAAAATAAATATATAGTTGTCATGTTAGTGTGGTTCTAACACCGATATTTGGAGTGGTAGAGCTAAGCAAGATTATATTTGTGACTAGTTATTATTTTGATAACGAATGTAAATAAAATAAATCATTATTGGATTTAGATTAATGGTATGAATCATAGTGGTCTACAAATTTATAATAAAATTGTTGAAGTTTTAAAAGATTTGATATTGTTAAAAAGTGATAAGTTTAACTTTAGATTGCAAGTGCTAATGTAAGCTATAGATTTTTTTCAAATAAATTTCCTTTTTATGACATTTTGAAGTTTTTTCACCAACGTTGTGTATGTCACTTATTAATTTAATGTGAAAAGTGGTATGAAAAAAATTAGAAATAATATTGAAGAATTAGCGATTCTTTAGCTTGGATTACTAGTATTAATAAAAAGTGTTAATTTCAAGTGCTTGTATAAAATCAAATATGTCTCTTAGAACTTTTGCATTAGACATGCTTGTTAATGGAATAATACTTATTTAATGCTTATTTCATGTTTACCTTATGCAAATTTAATTAGTTATTTTGTAGCAAATAATAGGGATCCTCATTATTTGATAGACAGTGATTGGCATATAGCTCAAAAATTCATTATTTTCTTAAAATTTCTTATCAATCCACTTTACAACTTTCTAGTGTGTATTATCCTACTAGTCCATTGATAATACATATAATTATAAAAATTTCAGATTATTTAAAATAGAAACAATGAAATTTTAGCAAGACCAATAGAGGCAATGGAATTAAAATTTAAAAAATATTGGAAACTCTTCATTTTCTTTATGTTTAGCTACCGTATTTGATCATAGAATTATTAGCACGCTTAGAAAATGTTTAGACACGTTAAGTGAATTTATGAGATAAGCAATAGCCAATCAACTAGAGAGATAAGAGAGTGTCTTGCAAAGTTATATTTGCAATATGAAAACATGTATGGGAACCACGAAGAGGCAAATACCTGAGGAAGTAACATCAAAGAAAACAATGAAGACTTTGACTCCTGGAGTGCCACTTATAGGTAGAAGAGGACCTGAGCCCGAGCATAGTCCTCCTATTCAGAAGCCACAACAAAATATATACTATCCTCCATGTAGCTACGAGTAATGAGCTTCACCAATATTTGGGAACCCCCAACGTGCTACCAGCAGATCCACACAAAGAGCCAACTTTGATGTCTTAGAATTTTGGAAAACCAAAAAATGTATTTTTTCAGTATTATCAAACTTACTCTGGATGTTTTTCTCTGTTCCTGTCTCAACCGTCTCATCCGAACAAACATTTAGTGCAAGTGGAAGAATTTTAAATGACGAGAACCAAACTTTCACAAAAAATGATTGACTCTTAGTGCACTTAATAGGTAGAAGAAGACCTAAGCCCGAAGCATAGTCTCTATTCAGAAGCATCACAACAATATTATCCTCATGTAGCTACAGAGTAATGAGTTCACCAATATTTGGGAACCCCGACGTGCTACAGCATCCAAACAAAGAGCCACTTGATGTCTTAGAATTTGAAAAACTCAGAAAATGTATTTTTTCATTATCAAAACTTACTCTGGATGTTTCTCTGTTCCTGTCTCAACCATCTCATCCGAACAAAATTTAGTGCAAGTGAAGAATTTTAAATGACAGGAGACAACTTTCACAAAAATGATTGAAGTCCTCACATGTCTTGAGATTGGGAATGGCATCTCATCAAGAACAATGCGAGTTGTTGTACTTACTTAATAATCATTTCAATTTGTAATTTAGATGATACAGAGAGGGAGGTCCTAGTCAACCCTCAAATTAGTTGTTTTGTAAATTGTAACTTTGTAATTTGTAATTAACTGTCAATTATTGCATCTTTTTCCTTACCAAGTTTTTGTCCAATGTGTTTTTTCTTAGTAAGTTTTTAACGAGACATAATTTTTGTAATTTCTTATTTCTTATTTTATTTTTTGATAATGAATAAATCTATTTTTTCTATATTACAATTTAATGTATTAAAATTGAATAATATTTGAAATGTTAACAAAAAAAACTATTTAATTAATTATTGATATTGAAAAGTTAGCTAAAAAAAATTACACAAAGAAAAAAAAATAAAATTAAAAACCAGGCCACACAAAAACCCGTTAGGTAGGTTGCGGGCGGCTGGCCAACCCTTCTGGCCAAAGAGGCAAGCCTAACCCACGCCCAATTTTGCTTAACCTGCCACGGCGCGGAGGGTTATTTTTCCATCTTTAGTTTAGACATCTCCAATGGTGCTATTTATTTTAAAGATATATTTTTTATAATAAAAAGCATTTTCATTAATTTCTAATATAAATAAAAAAGTTTATTCAAATCCAATGGACTCTTTAAATTTTATTTTCTCTCCTTTAAGTTTCAAGAAAGAGACTTAAAGAAGAGAGAATTAATAATAAGTTATAGAAACTTGTAATTTATTAATTAAATTAGATAGAGTAGAAATTTGACTCTCTAGATGTGGAGAGTCAAACTCCACTCTTTAATTTATATTTAAAGAATAAAGAGTCTGTTGGACTCTTTTTTTATGGATTACTTTTTATAATAAAGGGTTTGGATCATATAAAGATCTTTGGAGATGTTTATGTTAACTAGGTTTTAGAAAGCTTCAAACAGATAGAGAAGTGTCAATATAAATTTTGAAGAACAATAAAACTTATCTTGTTTGTTGTACTTTTATTTATGGAAACATCCCACAACTCTTCTCAAAACTTTCTCTCACAGCCCAACTGACAGTCTTATTGGTTAGTCTACAAATGGGAGGCGGGACCTATTTTGTGAGCTGACCATGACAAGCTGCCATGTCGGGTTGTGAGAGAAGTTTGTGAGAAAAGTTGAGTGTAGCATTACTCTTATTTTATATGTTTAGTCGGGTTTAGGGCCTACCAACAAGTGGCCCCTTGGCTTGCCTTGTTAATCTAGGCAAGATCATCAATATTTCCTAACCATTTGTTATTGTATGGAAATAGTATATCTAGCAAACCTAGGAAAGATCCAAGGACGAGCCACTTAGGGGTGATGGGGGCTCTTGCCCCTAAGCTTGGAAAGTTTTCTTTTGCCCCTTCTACTATGTGTTGTAAATTTAGCACCCTTTATTTTATTTGCCAAAGTAACCTAAAATCCCAACATTATCACCACCTTTATTTTATTTTTCTTGTTGTGCCTGATTTTTTGAGGTTAGATTCATGCCACCTCCTTTACCAAACCAGATCCTAGGGATCAAGATTGTCTCACATGTTCGCCCCATGACAGTGGACTTAAACGATGAGTTCATCAGCTTAAGGCAATGATTATTCTGACTTAATAATTACCCAGGCACAATGACCACTCTAATTTGCACATGGATGAATGTTGACTCAGATCCAATTGGAGGGATTATGCTTGGAATCTTCCCATAATTGCAATTCCCAGCAGCTAACAAAAGATAATCCGTAGGAAGACTACTCCATCTCAAAAGCAGGGGAATGCCGGAGGTACCCGCTAAGCACTTGCATGCAAGTTAAGCATATCCACACATTAAAAGCTGGCAATAAGTTAGACTTCACTTACAATTTTACTAGTGTAAGCCTATAAAAACAGATTTCCTACCTAAATGAAGGGGCCACTCTCTCTCTCTCTCTCTCTCTCTCTTCCATCATTAAGCCCCTGGCAGAGAGTCTTCTGTTCTTCTACATAACACATTAGGAGAGAGACAACTCTTGTGATTGTAAATAAAGCGAAAAAAATCCATAACATACATAACTGGATGTAGGCTTGATTCAACTTGCCATCCACTTTAAAAATCTACTTCGTTTATCTTTCACTTACGATCTTTCACATCCCATCATGGTTGAAGCGATCACCTCCATCTGACTTAGTCCGCTAAGGTTATAGTCTTGCTGTTGCTGCGAATTTTCGTAACAACATTTCTCAAATCTCAAATATATTTTAACTTTTCTTCTTTTAATGTACTAAAGGTCATTTGTCATGAATAACTTTTTTATATGTATTTTTTTTTTCTTTGCCCCCACTGAAACAATTTGGCTCGTCCTTGGAAAGATCTTTGTTGGTTGCACATATATGCCTGTTAAAAGGGAGTGAGCTTTTAGATTCATGGTGATCTGGGAGTCCACATGAACCAGCTCTTTCATTGTTGATGAACTCGTCTTTGCAAGGACTATCCAAGCCTTCAGATTGTCACCTAATAAGGGATGGTCTCATCGAGGGATTAAGGATAACTCTCTTAAGCCCTCATAGGATCTTAGCTCCAATTTCCCTAACAATTGAGAGGTGGTGACCTTCATGCCCTTCTCTATGGGAGTGGGCGACCGCCCTTAAAGGATCCATTATTATTGTACTTGATGATGCCCTGTAGGCAATACGTGCTTGTGATCCTCTTGAGGTTCCAAAATATATTTTAGCATTGTGATTTTTATTTAAAACATGGAAATACTATACTTACAACTCAATTTTACAAATTCTCTCTACAACCCCTAGTATACTCCCAGTTTTTGCTGATGAATTTTGAGTTTGGGAATTGCCACTTAGGGTTGTAGCCATTTTTTTTGTTAAAACATACTTTATGTTAATTGATATATTAGTTACTAACTTTACCCTTAGTGACGTCAAAGATTTAAATTGACCAATGCCAATAGTATTAATTATGTACTTAGCATGACAAAACATGTATAGCATTCCATATTGAAGAAACAACATTTCAAACACAATGAGCATCATCAAAATTTTACAACAACTTTTGAGTTCTTTATTCAATTGCATGCAATCTTTCCTTGGGCTATATATGCATTTAAAATAATGAAATGATACAGTCACGAAATGATCACATCGAATTCTGCCCAATGATGTTGTGCTATCCTGACCGTTGATGTAATTATGATTAATATAATCGACGATCAGGATTTTTCACTTTTCGGTACTGATTCGGTGCGCTTCTTGGTAACTGTAACATTCCTCTTAAATAAAGTCGTAGCACAAATTCCTGGTAAAACCAATTTTGTTACTTAATCGGTCCATCATACGAACCTTGACTCCACTTTCAAAAGTTTAGATACACAAAATCTTCTAATTAAGTTGGCTTGAAATGAATTACCAAAGTGGAATAAAATACAATGCATGCACCCATTTTAGTAAACCCACACAGTGCTTAATCAAATCAAATCAAATGTCTCATGTTATCTCTAATGGTAAAAAGTAAAATTCCTTCTGAAACAAATTTCCCATTCTTCTATAAGCAGCAGATGTTTTACGTTAGGATAAAAGAAAAGTTTTGCAGGAGTATGCACTTAATCAAAGTACGAAAACGAAACTCTGCATAAAATTAAATTATTAAACATATATTTCTATAGATATAGTAAAAATAATTAGTAAAACTCTTGACTTAGAAAATTTTAGTTACATTGAATGAGTTTGATATTTCAACCGAAACCGACACCAACATCATCATCTATCACTCCCATTGTAATCAACCTAAAATTGAACCAAAATATTGAGTTTACTTTGGAAAATTGAACATATGATATGAAAGAAAAATGATGATACCTAGTCATCAATATAAGTGTGAGGTTATTTTATTTTCTTCCGGTGAGATCAACTAATATGAAATAAAATTCATTTTATGAGAAATAATGGCTAGAGAATTTAGGTAATTGGTAAATAAAAGCAGAAAAGTTGAAAAAAGTGATTTAGTTACTCATTCCAATTGTAAGAAGTGGAGAACACCAATGATTCACCCATATTCCAATTTCTCCTTTAATCATTCAAACATACAACAATACCCTTCATAATAAAACCTCTCCTTTAATCATTTCACAACCCAAACATAAAAAAGCACCACATGCCAAAGGGCTTACAACTATTTCCTCCTCAAAGTTCAGGAAATGATTAAACACACCCAAATATTTCAGATAGTATATAATCTCATTCCAAATTGATTATTTTACCAATAAGACTATAATACACCTGTTCTAGTATATATTTTTAACTGTATAAAAACTGAAGAAATAATAGTTACAAAGAAACTGAAACTTTGTTCGAAAAGACTTTAGTATCATTTATCTTATTATATCCCCTCTCCTATTTTATTAAGTATATTTAATTAAATTTAGGTTATTTTTTTAAAAGTAGATTTATTCTATAAATTGGTTAATAAATATGATTATTAAATAGTTAAAGTATAAAATGTAGAAACAAAATTGAAAAGAATATATAATTATTAGATAAAGTAAATATCAACTTTTGGGTGCATTGTAATTATCTAAAACTCTTGGGTGTGTTAAGAAATCGTTGTAAACCCATCGAAAAGAGCACTTATTTTAAAAGCAGTCTTACTATATTTTTAAACATTTGTTCAGTCTCTCTCCCGCTCGCCCCCTTTGGATTTCTCAGAACATGAACAACAAATCTTATCTCTTTCTTTTCTCTCTAACTCTCTCTCTTTTCTCACTCTCTCTATCCTCTTCCCTCCACATGCACTAATGCCCTCACATTGTTTCGCCTTCAGGCCGACACTCACGGTAGCCTTCTCTCCAACTGACCGGCGCCGACGCCTGCGCCTCCGCCTGGCGGGGTGTCATTTGCTCCTTAAAAGCCACGTGTCGTTGCACTCTCTCTTCCTTCGCTTTCGCTACGTGGGCCATCACTTCTCTCTCTCTTCTCGTCGACCAGCTACGCTTTCTAGACCTCCACGACAACCGCTTAAATGGACCATTTTGCCGCTCACCAACTGCACCGCCTTAAAACTCGTTTATCTCTCCGGTACGATTTCTCGGCCCAGATTCCGCCCAAATCTCGTCTCTCAAGCGAATTATCCGCTTAGATTTGTCGGATAACAACATCCGTGGCCCAATTCCCAAGAAGTAACAAACTGACCCAGCTTTTGACTCTCCTACAGAACAATGAACTCACCGGCCGAATTCCCGTTTATCGGCTTCGCCTCCCAACTTACAAGAACTGAACTTGTCTAACACGAACTGTACGCCGGTTACCGGATGGTCTGCTAAAGAAATTCGGTCAACGAAGCTTCGTCGGAAATGAAGGACTATGTGGTCCATCCGTTACCGGTATGTTCCCTCACAGCTGATAGTGCTCCACCGGATGTTGCATCCACTGAAACGGTGCCGTCTAATCCAACCTCAATGCCACAAACGCCTAAACTCGGTGAGATAAAAGAAACCCAAAAATGGTTTTAGTACTGGAGCTATTGGCAATTGTGTGGCAATTGCGTCGCTTTATTAGTGGTGACGTCATTTGTTGTGGCCTATTTTGCCGTAAGAGCGAACAAGTTCAAGTGAGAACAGAGGAGAAAAAGTGGGAGCGGTTATGGAAGTGAAAAGAGTGTATGCAAATGGAGGTAATGACAGTGTGGAACAATCAACAGATAGAAGTAAACTGTGTTTTATGAAAGAGAATAGTTTGAATTGGAAGATTTGTTGAGGGCTTCAGCTGAAATGTTGGGAAGGGCATTCTTGGAACTGTTTACAAAGCTGTTCTTGATGATGGAAGTGTTTTAGCAGTGAAGAGGTTGAAGGATGCTAACCCTTGTGCAAGAAAAGATTTGAGCAATATATGGATGTGATTGGGAAGCTTAAGCATCCAAATGTTGTTAAACTTAGAGCTTATATTATGCTAAAGAGAGAAACTTCTTGTTTATGATTATCTTCCTAATGGAAGCTTACATTCACTTCTTCATGAGATAAAATGTATATACAAACTATATACATTCACATATATATACAAAACATAATGCCTCGGAACCGATGACACGATTGGTTCCTAGGGCATACACTAACAATTTCTTCTTGCTAGAGCCTTCCTGCTGCTTTGGCACCTTCTTTTTGCCCGAGCCATCATGTTGCTCAGGGGCTTTTTGTTGGGGGTACCCTTCTCCTCGACTGCCTTGGAGGCAGTCGCGAGCTTCTTTGCATTTGGGCCTTCCCCGAGCTCACTGCCACTACGCTTAAGGATTGGGCGCTAGATACCCTGTTCGGACACCCCAGCAGTGTCAGCGGGCTACTTCTTTGCCAGAGCGACCAGCGGTTTCTTGGCAGCCCCAGGTGCTATCGTTTTCTTCTTTAGGCCTTTGGGTTTTTTGACCCACATATCTGCGAAGGGAGAATCAAACAATCAGCGACCTAATGGAGCAAAAAAGAAAAAGCGAATAAGTAAGGACTTACCTTTCTGAAGAATGGTATTGAATTTGGCTTCGTTGGCACAAAAGTCATACTCTATCAATCGAGGAAGCATGATAAGTTTGGTAACTCTGCGCTCATCCTCGGAAAGATTGTTGAAACGTTGAAGCCGTGCTAAGCTCTCCCTGGGAAGAAAATTTTGCTCGACGTTTACTACAAAGCAAAAGAATTTGGTTAGTTCGGTCGAGCTTTGAGACATTCTTTGCATGCACAAGGGTTAGAATCTTACTAGCTTCTGGAGCAAAGACGCTGGTCTCCCCGCCCTCATAGAAAAAGTATTGAGAGCTCCAATGTGGAACTTTCTTTGAGATGTCGACCAAATCATTAAAATGTATTTTTCTTGCCTTGGAGAGATAATACGTTTGGTCCTGACTCTTTTTCAATCTATACAAGTGGACAAGCTCCTCTATAGAAAGCTCGCCCAAGTTAGCTACTTGGTACGCTATGTACATGCCTACTATGATTATATACAAGTTCACCAACAACTAAAGAGGAACGATACCAAAACGTTCCAAAACATTGGCAACGAAGTAATGAGGGGGAATGGACATCCCACACCTCAAGAGTGTGTCAGAAACCGCCACACAACCGACGAGGGGATGTTTACGACCTAATATCCCCAGCCCCAACCTAGGAATGTGGTTCCTTCCGGGGCCTATGGGCTGAAGATTTCTTCCACTGAGAAATCTCCACGAAAGCATGGTCAGAAGAGCCCGCCACATCAAGATTCGAACTCCTCGCAACGACGTCCTTAGAAATCTCAAGGATTACATTCCCGAGCCCGCTGGATAGTAGAACACGCGATCAATGTTGTGGCTACTCAGTGAAGACATGGTTAAAGCTTGCCTTTGGGTACCTGAAACAAAAGTGAACATGTGTCAGAGCTCAAAAATACGGTGACCTATCCACACTTTGCTTTCAGTTTAGGCAACCAAAGTAGCTTGTGTCGGACAAAAGACATAAGCAAGCTACCAGGATTTTGGCGGCAGCCACTAAAAACCCTCCTTAAACCTAGAATTGTCTGAAGCACACTCAAAAAACCCTAACAAAACCCTAAAAAACTCAATGTGGCCATAACAATGGCCACCCACCACCGGAAAAAGGTATAAAAGCAAGTAAAGAAGGAGAAAGAAGCCTTATTGAAGCATAAAGATGGAAGAAACTCACCGGAAAAGTGCCTTGAAAACGAAAGAGCAACGATGGAATAAGCGAAGAAATCTGAAAACTTTTGCAAAGTGTGTAAATGTTCTGACGAGGTTGTCCGCTTTTATAGTGGTTTGCATGGGGGACGAAATGGCACAATTCGATTGTGGCTGTCGATTTACAGTGAATCTCAACCTTCCATTCGTTGAGCAATCTTGGCCATTGGACGTGATCACGTGTCAATCATCCGTGAGGGTCGGTCAATTGTAGAAATTACACATATGCCCCTCATTTCAAATTTCAAGTTTACCAAGAATACCATAGCAGAGGAAAAGCCAAGTGTTGAGTATGTCGACCGGATATGAGTCCAACTCATGAAGCTCGGCCAGATCTGCATTCATCACACAACCGACGAAGTCTAAGCTTGATATCAAATCGAGCAATAGTTTTCGAAGCTCAAAACAAGCACTAAACACTGGGGGGGCAAATGTTGTGTGTGATTTTTCCATCAAGCTCGGAGAATCATGAGGTTATAGCTCGATCCAGAATCAGTTCAACCCAACCAATTGTCCAACCTAGTATAAGCTCGTCGAGATGTAGCTCGACTTAGCACAAGCTAGTTGCGAGCAATCCCTCGGATATCACAAAAGGGATCAGATCAACAACGATCTTGGCACAATCTCAACGCTTAATCGCGAGAATATCGGAGTTGCATTTCAATCTTAATTGTAATCCCTTTATTTTCGTTCTTTCTTTTGTACAAAATCTATATATAAAGTCCCTCCAATGATGAGAAAGGGGTTAGCAAATTGTTCTAGGAATATCATTGTAAGCTCTCACTGCAAATACAAAAACAGTGGATGTAGGCTCAAGAGTTTACTTAATTGTTCTTGATTCATTACATTAGTGGTTACCCGTAATCACGTACACATCCGTTCTGATTCTGTCAAGGTTAATTTGATCGCTTTAGTTGGTGCAAAACCTTGTATTAACAACTAGTAAGTTGGAGTGGGTTGGTGGTAGTGAAATCTTCTTCCCCGGCGAAGCTTTGTTGATTCATCTTTGAATCAGAACTTCAAGTAGTTGCAAAACAAAGAGTGCATGGTAAGGAGGCTTAGTTGGTGAAGAAAACAAATGAAAGCTTCATTGAAGTTTCAAGCAAGGATGGGTTTAGAGTAGAGGTGGAACAAATGGGCCAAGTTAGGCGGGTCAACCCTAACCTGGCCCATGTATACCTCACCAGGCGAGCTGGGCCTTCATAGGCCAACCCGGGGGTTATAATTTTTTTTTTAAAAAAAACCGTTTCGACTCTGGTTGGACAAAAAAATTAATTTTTTTTTTTTGCCAAAATCCATTTTACCCTTGAAATATAACCGTTTTATAGCAGTTGGAAGGTCTTTTTGGTCATTTTCTTTTCCAATTTTTTTTCTATAAATAGGGCCTAAACTCTCATATTTTCTCACATCACAAATTCTCTCATTCTCTCATTTTCTCTATTGAAATCTCTCAATCTCTTTGTTGTCAATTTGTTCTCATTTTAATTTTTATTAGTTTTTGCAATTTTCAATTCATATTTCCAAATTCCAACTCTCCTTCTTTAATTCTTTATTTCTTCTATATCCATTTTTTTTTTTTTTTTAACTAGAATGGATAGATATTTCCATCCCATCAATTTCGATGATGAAGAAAATTATCCTAGTCCCCCTAAATTTACTAACGTACATGCAATAAATTCAAATAGTCCCGCTTTCCCATTCTCAGAATCTAATATATCTCATAATATCCCCCCTTCCTCCCCATGCTGCTATAGCTCCCGATCATTCTAGAAGTCATCCTTGTAATTGTCATCTTCGTCCAACTCCATCTCAACAGAAGTGGGTTCATCAACTGTAGTCGAAACTGACGACATGCACACATCAGACGTTTGAGTGCATTTTGATAAGTTTTACGAGACAGAAAATGGAGTTTAAGTGAAGAAAACAAGATACAAGTATTGTGGAAATATTTATAAAGTTGATGCATGTAATGATACTAATACTTTAAAAAGGCATGCCAATAAACATATAAATCAACATGGAAATAGAGAAACCAATCAAACTCAAATAACTAATATGGGTACTACTTGGCGTTATAATTATGATGTATATAGGGAACAATTAGCTTTATATATTGTTGCAACTGATCAACCTATTAATATGGCTGAAGATAAATATTTTGAAAGATTTATTAAAAATTCATTTTTTTCAGGATTTAAAAGTTATTCTAAACTTGCAACTAGAAATGATTTAATAAAATTGTTTGGGAAAATGAAATTAGAATTAAAAAATAAAATATATAGTTGTCATGTTAGTGTGGTTCTAACCACCGATATTTGGAGTGGTAGAGCTAAGCAAGATTATATTTGTGTGACTAGTTATTATTTTGATAACGAATGTAAATAAAATAAATCATTATTGGGATTTAGATTAATGGATATGAATCATAGTGGTCTACAAATTTATAATAAAATTGTTGAAGTTTTAAAAGATTATGATATTGTTAAAAAAGTGATAAGTTTAACTTTAGATAATGCAAGTGCTAATAGTAAAGCTATAGATTTTTTTCAAATAAAATTTCCTTTTTATGACATTTTGAAGTTTTTTCACCAACGTTGTGTATGTCACATTATTAATTTAATTGTGAAAAGTGGTATGAAAAAAATTAGAAATAATATTGATAGAATTAGCGATTCTTTAGCTTGGATTACTAGTATTAATAAAAGAAATGTTGAATTTCAAGTGCTTGTATAAAATCAAATATGTCTCTTAGAACTTTTGCATTAGACATGCTTGTTAGATGGAATAATACTTATTTAATGCTTAATTCATGTTTACCTTATGCAAATTTAATTAGTTATTTTGTAGCAAATAATAGGGATCCTCATTATTTGATAGACAGTGATTGGCATATAGCTCAAAAAATTCATTATTTTCTTAAAATTTCTTATCAATCCACTTTACAACTTTCTAGTGTGTATTATCCTACTAGTCCATTGATAATACATATAATTATAAAAATTTCAGATTTATTTAAAAAAAATAGAAACAATGAAATTTTAGCAAGACCAATAGAGGCAATGGAATTAAAATTTAAAAAATATTGGAAACTCATTCATTTTCTTTATTGTTTAGCTACCGTATTTGATCATAGAATTAATTAGCACGCTTAGAAAATGGTTTAGACACGTTAAGTGAAAATTTATGAGATGAAGCATATGCCAATCAACTAGAAGAGATAAGAGAGTGTCTTGCAAAGTTATATTTGCAATATGAAAACATGTATGGGAACCAGCGAAGAGGCAAAATACCTGAGGAAGTAACATCAAAAGAAACAAATGAAGACTTTGACTCCTGGAGTGCACTTAATAGGTAGAAGAAGACCTAAGCCCGAAGCATAGTCTCCTATTCAGAAGCATCAACAACGAATATACTATCCTCCATGTAGCTACAGAGTAATGAGCTTCACCAATATTTGGGAACCCCCGACGTGCTACCAGCAAATCCACAACAAAGAGCCAACTTTGATGTCTTAGAATTTTGGAAAACCAGAAAATGTATTTTTTCATTATCAAAACTTACTCTGGATGTTTTCTCTGTTCCTGTCTCAACCATCTCATCCGAACAAATATTTAGTGCAAGTGGAAGAATTTTAAATGACAGGAGAACCAAACTTTCACAAAAAATGATTGAAGTCCTCACATGTCTTTGAGATTGGGAATGGTCATGCCATCAAGAACAATACGAGTTTGTCAACGATACTTTAATAGAATCATTTCAATTTTGTAATTTAGATGATACAGATGAGGGAGGTCCTAGTCAACCCTCAAATTAGTTGTTTTGTAAATTGTAACTTTGTAATTTGTAAATTAACTGTCAATTATTGCACTCTTTTTCCTTACCAAGTTTTTGTCCCAATTGGTTTTTTCTTAGTAAGGTTTTTAACGAGACAATAATTGTTGTAATTTCTTATTTCTTATTTTATTTTTTGATAAATGAATAAATCTATTTTTTCTTATATTACAATTTAATTGTATTAAAATTGAAATAATATTTGAAATGTTAACAAAAAAAACTAATTTAATTGAATTATTGATATTTGAAAAGTTAGCTAAAAAAAATTACACAAAAGAAAAAAAAATTAAAAATTAAAAAATTTCAGGCCACACAAAAACCCGTTAGGCTAAGGTTGACGGGCCAGGCTGGGCCAACCCTTCTGGCCAAAGAGGCAAGCCTAACCCGGCCCACAATTTTGCTTAACCTGCCACGGGTCGGGTTGGACGGGTTATTTTTCCATCTTTAGTTTAGAACATCTCCAATGGTGCTATTTATTTTAAAGAGTATATTTTTTTATAAATAAAAAGCATTTTCATTAATTTCTAAATATAAATAATAAAATGTTTATTCAAATCCAATTGACTCTTTAAATTTTAATTTTCTCTCCTTTTAAGTTTCAAGAAAGAGACTTAATAGAAGAGAGAATTAATAAATAAAGTTTATAGAAACTTGTAATTTATTAATTAAAATTAGGATAGAGAGTGAAATTTGACTCTCTAGATGTGGAGAGTCAAACCCACTCTTTAATTTATATTTAAAGAATAAAGAGTCTGTTGGACTCTTATTTTTATGGATTAACTTTTTATAATAAAGGGTTTGGATCATATAAAGAGTCTTTTGGAGATGCTCTTATGTTAACTAAGGTTTTAGAAAGCTTCAAACAAGATAGAGAAGTGCCAATATAAATTTTGAAGAACAATAAAAACTTATCTTAGTTTGGTTGTACTTTTATTTATGGAAACACCCACAACTTCTTCTCATAAACTTTCTCTCACAGCCCCAACGTGACAGTTCATTATTGGTTAGCTTACAAATGGGGAGGCGGGACCTATTTTGTGACCTGACCAATGACAAGTTGCCATGTCGGGGTTGTGAGAGAAAGTTTGTGAGAAAAGGTTGAAAGTGTAGCATTACTCTTTATTTATATATGTTTAGGTCAGGTTTGAGGGCCTACCAACAAGTGGCCCACTTGGCTTGCCTTGTTAATCTAGGGCAAGATCATCAAATATTTCCTAACCATTTTGTTATTGTATGGAAATAGTATATCTAGCAAACCCTAGGAAAGATCCAAGGACGGAGCCACTTAGGGGTGAGTGGGGGCTCTTGCCCCTACTAAGCTTGGAAAGTTTTCTGTTTGCCCCCTTCTACTATGTGTTGTAAATTTAGCACCCATTTATTTTATTTGCCAAAGTAACCTAAAATCCCAACATTATCACCACCTTTATTTTATTTTTCTTGTTGTGCTTGATTTTTTGAGTTGTTAGATTCATGCCACCTATCCTTTGACCAAACCAGATCCTAGCGATCAAGATTGTCTCACATGTCGCCCCTATGACAAGTGACTTAAACGATGAGTTCATCAGCTTAAGGCATATGATTATTCTGACTTAATAATTACCCAGGCACAATGACCACTCTAATTTGCACATGGATGAATGTTTGACTCAGATCCAAATTGGATGGGATTATGCTTGTGAATCTTCCCATAATTGCCAATTCCCAGCAGCTAACAAAAGATAATCCGTAGGGAAGACTACCTCCATCTCAAAAGCAGGAGGAATAGCTCAAGAGGTCAACCCGCTGAAGCACTTGCATGCAAGTTAAGCATGATCCACACATTAAAAGCTGGCAATAAGTTAGACTTCACTTATAATTTTACTAGTGTGATAGCCTATAAAAACAGATTTCCTACCTAAATGAAGGGGACCCTCTCTCTCTCTCTCTCTCTCTTCCATTCATGTAAGCCCCCTAGGCAGAGAGGTCTTCTGTTCTTCTACAACATAACACATTAGGAGAGAGGAGCAACTCTTTGTGATCTGTAAATAAAGCGAAAAATATCCATAACAATCACATAACCGTGGATGTAGGCTTTGACTCAACTTGCCGAACCACTTTAAAAATCTTACTTCGTTTTATCTTTCACTTACGATCTGTTCACATCCCATCAATGGTTGAACGCGATCACACTCCCATCTGACTTAGTCCTGCTAAGGTTGATTGAGTCTTGCTGGTTGCTGCGAATTTTCGTAACAACATTTCTCAAATCTCAAATATATTTTAATTTTCTTTCTTTTAATGTACTAAAAGGTCAATTTGTCATGAATAACTTTTTTATATGTAATTTTTTTTTCTTTGCCCCCACTGAAACAAAATTTGGCTCCGTCCTTGGAAAGATCTTTGTTTGGTTTGCACATATATTGCCTGTTAAAAGGGAGTGAGCTTTTAGATTCATGGTGATCTGGGGAGTCCACATGGACCGAGCTCTTTCATTGTTGATTGAAACTTGTCTTTGCAAGGACTATCCAAGCCTTCAGATTGTCACCTAATAAAGGGATGGTCTCATCGAGGGATTAAGGATAACTCTCTTAAGCCCTCATAGGATTCTTAAGCTCTCAATTTTCCCTAACAATTGAGAGGTGGTGACCTTCATGCACTTCTCTATGGGAGTGGGCGACCGACCCTTAAAAGGATCCATTATTATTGTACTTGATGATGCCCTTGTAGGCAATTACGTGCTTGTGATCCTTCTTGAGGTTTCCAAAATATATTTTAGCATTGTGATTTTTATTTAAAACATGGACAATACTATACTTACAACTCAATTTTACAAATTCTCTCTTACAACCCCTAGGTAGTAACTCCCAGTTTTTTGCTGATGAATTTTGAATTTGGGAATTGCCACTTAGGGGTTGTAAGCCAATTTTTTTTGTTAGAACATACTTTATTGTTAATTGATAATATTAGTTACTAACTTTTACCCTTAGGTGACGGTCAAAGATTTAAATTGACCAATGATCCAATAGTATTAATTTATGTACTTAGCATGACAATAACATGTATAGCATTTTCCATATTTGAAGAAACAACATTTCAAAACACATAATGAGCATCATCAAAATTTTACAACAACTTTTGAGTTATTTATTCAATTGCATGCAATCTTTCCTTGGAGGCTATATATGCATTTAAAATAAGGAAAATGATACAGTCACCGAAAGGAGCACATCGAATTCATGCACCAAATGATGTGGTGCAATCCTGACCGTTGATTAATTATGAATTAATATTAATCGACGATCAGGATTTTATCACGTTATTCGGTACGTGAATTCGGTGCGCTTCTTTCGGTAACTGTAACATTACTCTTAAAATAAATGTCGGATGCACATAAATTCCATGGTCAAACCAAAATTTGTTACTTAATACGGTCCATCATTTAAGAGGCATTGACTCCACTTTCAAAAGTTTAGATACACAAAATCTTCTAATTAAGTTGGGCTTTGAAACTGAATTACCAAAGTGGGAAATAAAATACAATGCAATGCAACCCATTTTAGTAAACACACACACAGTGCTATAATCAAATCAAATCAAATGTCTCATGTTATCATCTTAATGGTAAAAAGTAAAACTTCCTTCTGAAACAAATTTCCCATTCTTCTATAAAGCAGCAGATGTTTTACGTTAGGATAAAAGAAAAAGTTTTGCAGGAGTATGCACTTTATCAAAGTACGAAAAACCGAAACTCTGCATAAAATTAAATTTATTAAACATATATTTACTATAGAGTATAGTAAAAATAATTAGTAAAACATCTTGACTTAGAAAATTTTAGTTACAATATGAATGAGTTTGATATTTCAACCGAAACCGACACCAACAGCTCATCAATCATCACTCCCATGTGATAATCAACCTAAAATTGAACCAAAATATTGAGTTTACTTTGGAAAATTGAACATATGATATGAAAGAAAAATGAGTGAGTACCTAGAGTCCAATCAAATATAAGTTTGGCAGGTTATTTTATTTTCTTCCGGTGAGATCAACTAATATGAAATAAAAATTCATTTTATGAGAAATAATGGCTAGAGAATTTAGGTAATTGGTAAAATAAAAAGCAGAAAAGTTGAAAAAAAGTGATTTAGTTACTCATTCCAATTGTAAGAAGTGGAGAACAACAATGATTCACCCATATTCCAATTTCTCCCTTTAATCATTCAAACATACAACAATACCCTTCATAATAAAACCTCTCCTTTAATCATTTCACAACCCAAACAATAAAAAAGCACCACATGCCAAAGGGCTTAACAACTATTTCCTCCTCAAAGTTACAGGAAATGATTAAACACACCCAAATATTTCAGATAGTATAGTAATACATACATTCCAGAAATTGAATTTTACCAATAAAGACTACAATACACCTTGTTCTAGTAATATATTATTTTAACTGTATAAAAACTGAAGAAATAATAGTTACAAAGAAACTGAAACTTTGTTCGAAAAGACTTTAGTATCATTTATCTTATTATATCCCCTCTCCTATTTTATTAAGTATATAATTTAATTAAATTTAGGTTTTATTTATTTTATAAAAGTAGATTTATTCTATAAAATTGGTTAATAAATATGATTATTTAAATAGTTAAAGTATAAAATGTAGAAACAAAAATTGAAAAGAATATATAATTATTAGATAAAGTAATCAACTATTTGGGTGCATTTGTAATTATCTAAAACTCTTGGGTGTGTTTATTAGAAATCGTTGTAAACCCATGCGAAAAGAAAGCACTTATTTTAAAAGCAGTCTTACTATATTTTTAAAACACTTTGTTCAGTCTCTCTTCCCGCTCGCTCCCTTTGAGATTTCTCAGAACATGAACAACAGAGGTCTTCTGTTCTTCTACAACATAACACATTAGGAGAGAGGAGCAACTCTTTGTGATCTGTAAATAAAGCGAAAAATATCCATAACAATCACATAACCGTGGATGTAGGCTTTGACTCAACTTGCCGAACCACTTTAAAAATCTTACTTCGTTTTATCTTTCACTTACGATCTGTTCACATCCCATCAATGGTTGAACGCGATCACACTCCCATCTGACTTAGTCCTGCTAAGGTTGATTGAGTCTTGCTGGTTGCTGCGAATTTTCGTAACAACATTTCTCAAATCTCAAATATATTTTAAATTTCTTTCTTTTAATGTACTAAAAGGTCAATTTGTCATGAATAACTTTTTTATATGTAATTTTTTTTTCTTTGCCCCCACTGAAACAAAATTTGGCTCCGTCCTTGGAAAGATCTTTGTTTGGTTTGCACATATATTGCCTGTTAAAAGGGAGTGAGCTTTTAGATTCATGGTGATCTGGGGAGTCCACATGGACCGAGCTCTTTCATTGTTGATTGAAACTTGTCTTTGCAAGGACTATCCAAGCCTTCAGATTGTCACCTAATAAAGGGATGGTCTCATCGAGGGATTAAGGATAACTCTCTTAAGCCCTCATAGGATTCTTAAGCTCTCAATTTTCCCTAACAATTGAGAGGTGGTGACCTTCATGCACTTCTCTATGGGAGTGGGCGACCGACCCTTAAAAGGATCCATTATTATTGTACTTGATGATGCCCTTGTAGGCAATTACGTGCTTGTGATCCTTCTTGAGGTTTCCAAAATATATTTTAGCATTGTGATTTTTATTTAAAACATGGACAATACTATACTTACAACTCAATTTTACAAATTCTCTCTTACAACCCCTAGGTAGTAACTCCCAGTTTTTTGCTGATGAATTTTGAATTTGGGAATTGCCACTTAGGGGTTGTAAGCCAATTTTTTTTGTTAGAACATACTTTATTGTTAATTGATAATATTAGTTACTAACTTTTACCCTTAGGTGACGGTCAAAGATTTAAATTGACCAATGATCCAATAGTATTAATTTATGTACTTAGCATGACAATAACATGTATAGCATTTTCCATATTTGAAGAAACAACATTTCAAAACACATAATGAGCATCATCAAAATTTTACAACAACTTTTGAGTTATTTATTCAATTGCATGCAATCTTTCCTTGGAGGCTATATATGCATTTAAAATAAGGAAAATGATACAGTCACCGAAAGGAGCACATCGAATTCATGCACCAAATGATGTGGTGCAATCCTGACCGTTGATTAATTATGAATTAATATTAATCGACGATCAGGATTTTATCACGTTATTCGGTACGTGAATTCGGTGCGCTTCTTTCGGTAACTGTAACATTACTCTTAAAATAAATGTCGGATGCACATAAATTCCATGGTCAAACCAAAATTTGTTACTTAATACGGTCCATCATTTAAGAGGCATTGACTCCACTTTCAAAAGTTTAGATACACAAAATCTTCTAATTAAGTTGGGCTTTGAAACTGAATTACCAAAGTGGGAAATAAAATACAATGCAATGCAACCCATTTTAGTAAACACACACACAGTGCTATAATCAAATCAAATCAAATGTCTCATGTTATCATCTTAATGGTAAAAAGTAAAACTTCCTTCTGAAACAAATTTCCCATTCTTCTATAAAGCAGCAGATGTTTTACGTTAGGATAAAAGAAAAAGTTTTGCAGGAGTATGCACTTTATCAAAGTACGAAAAACCGAAACTCTGCATAAAATTAAATTTATTAAACATATATTTACTATAGAGTATAGTAAAAATAATTAGTAAAACATCTTGACTTAGAAAATTTTAGTTACAATATGAATGAGTTTGATATTTCAACCGAAACCGACACCAACAGCTCATCAATCATCACTCCCATGTGATAATCAACCTAAAATTGAACCAAAATATTGAGTTTACTTTGGAAAATTGAACATATGATATGAAAGAAAAATGAGTGAGTACCTAGAGTCCAATCAAATATAAGTTTGGCAGGTTATTTTATTTTCTTCCGGTGAGATCAACTAATATGAAATAAAAATTCATTTTATGAGAAATAATGGCTAGAGAATTTAGGTAATTGGTAAAATAAAAAGCAGAAAAGTTGAAAAAAAGTGATTTAGTTACTCATTCCAATTGTAAGAAGTGGAGAACAACAATGATTCACCCATATTCCAATTTCTCCCTTTAATCATTCAAACATACAACAATACCCTTCATAATAAAACCTCTCCTTTAATCATTTCACAACCCAAACAATAAAAAAGCACCACATGCCAAAGGGCTTAACAACTATTTCCTCCTCAAAGTTACAGGAAATGATTAAACACACCCAAATATTTCAGATAGTATAGTAATACATACATTCCAGAAATTGAATTTTACCAATAAAGACTACAATACACCTTGTTCTAGTAATATATTATTTTAACTGTATAAAAACTGAAGAAATAATAGTTACAAAGAAACTGAAACTTTGTTCGAAAAGACTTTAGTATCATTTATCTTATTATATCCCCTCTCCTATTTTATTAAGTATATAATTTAATTAAATTTAGGTTTTATTTATTTTATAAAAGTAGATTTATTCTATAAAATTGGTTAATAAATATGATTATTTAAATAGTTAAAGTATAAAATGTAGAAACAAAAATTGAAAAGAATATATAATTATTAGATAAAGTAATCAACTATTTGGGTGCATTTGTAATTATCTAAAACTCTTGGGTGTGTTTATTAGAAATCGTTGTAAACCCATGCGAAAAGAAAGCACTTATTTTAAAAGCAGTCTTACTATATTTTTAAAACACTTTGTTCAGTCTCTCTTCCCGCTCGCTCCCTTTGAGATTTCTCAGAACATGAACAACAAATCTTATCTCTTTCTTTTCTCTCTAACTCTCTCTCTTTTCTCACTCTCTCTATCCTCTTCCCTCCACAATGACACTAATGCCCTCACATTGTTTCGCCTTCAGGCCGACACTCACGGTAGCCTTCTCTCCAACTGGACCGGCGCCGACGCCTGCGCCTCCGCCTGGCGGGGTGTCATTTGCTCCTTAAAAGCCAATCGTGTCGTTGCACTCTCTCTTCCTTCGCTTTCGCTACGTGGGCCCATCACTTCTCTCTCTCTTCTCGACCAGCTACGCTTTCTAGACCTCCACGAAAACCGCTTAAATGGGACCATTTTGCCGCTCACCAACTGCACCGACTTAAAACTCGTTTATCTCTCCGGTAACGATTTCTCGGCCCAGATTCCGCCCCAAATCTCGTCTCTCAAGCGAATTATCCGCTTAGATTTGTCGGATAACAACATCCGTGGCCCAATTCCCAAAGAAGTAACAAACTTGACCCAGCTTTTGACTCTCCGGTTACAGAACAATGAACTCACCGGCCGAATTCCCGATTTATCGGCTTCGCCTCCCAACTTACAAGAACTGAACTTGTCTAACAACGAACTGTACGGCCGGTTACCGGATGGTCTGCTAAAGAAATTCAGTCAACGAAGCTTCGTCGGAAATGAAGGACTATGTGGGTCCAGTCCGTTACCGGTATGTTCCCTCACAGCTGATAGTGCTCCACCGGATGTTGCATCCACTGAAACGGTGCCGTCTAATCCAACCTCAATGCCACAAACGCCTAAACTCGGTGAAGATAAAAAGAAACCCAAAAATGGTTTTAGTACTGGAGCTATTGTGGCAATTGTGTTAGGCAATTGCGTCGCTTTATTAGTGGTGACGTCATTTGTTGTGGCCTATTGTTGCCGTAAAGATCGAACAAGTTCAAGTGAGAAGCAGAGGAGAAAAAGTGGGAGCGGTTATGGAAGTGAAAAGAGAGTGTATGCAAATGGAGGTAATGACAGTGATGGAACAAATGCAACAGATAGAAGTAAACTTGTGTTTTATGAAAGGAAGAATAAGTTTGAATTGGAAGATTTGTTGAGGGCTTCAGCTGAAATGTTGGGGAAGGGCAGTCTTGGAACTGTTTACAAAGCTGTTCTTGATGATGGAAGTGTTGTAGCAGTGAAGAGGTTGAAGGATGCTAACCCTTGTGCAAGAAAAGATTTTGAGCAATATATGGATGTGATTGGGAAGCTTAAGCATCCAAATGTTGTTAAACTTAGAGCTTATTATTATGCTAAAGAGGAGAAACTTCTTGTTTATGATTATCTTCCTAATGGAAGCTTACATTCACTTCTTCATGGTGAGTTTTTTGTTGTTGGAGTTTTATTATATGATTTAATAAAATGTGTTTAGATTTAATAAAAATTTGTGATTGCTGATCAGGGAACCGAGGACCTGGGAGAATTCCATTGGATTGGACGACAAGGATCAGTTTGGTTTTGGGAGCAGCCAGAGGATTGGCGCGGATTCATCAAGAGTATGGTGCATCGAAAATACCACATGGAAATGTGAAGTCTTCTAATGTGTTACTTGACAAGAACGGTGTTGCTTGCATTTCTGATTTTGGGTTGTCATTGCTTTTGAATCCGGTTCATGCCATAGCGAGATTAGGTGGATACAGGGCTCCGGAACAACTTGAAGTCAAGAGGCTTTCTCAAATGGCTGATGTGTATAGTTTTGGGGTGTTGTTGTTGGAAGTGCTTACTGGGAGAGCTCCATCACAGTACCCTTCACCGACTCATCCTCGTGTCGATGAAGAGGAGCAAGCAGTGGATCTTCCCAAATGGGTGAGATCAGTAGTGAAGGAAGAGTGGACAGCAGAAGTGTTTGATCAAGAGCTTTTGAGGTATAAGAACATTGAAGAGGAACTTGTGTCAATGCTTCATGTGGGGTTGGCCTGTGTGGTGCCACTGCCTGAAAAGAGGCCTACAATGGCTGAAGTGGCTAAGATGATTGAGGATATCAGGGTGGAGCAGTCTCCTCTAGGGGAAGAATACGATGAATCGCGCAATTCACTCTCACCTTCCCTTGCGACCACAGAAGATGGGCTAGCTGGATACTGATTTTTCATTGCCACTGCTAAATTATTAGTTCCATTTTATCATTTGCATTTTCTCACTGCAAAATGTTACCTCTTGCAGGCTCTCCTTAAGACTTATGGTTGTCTTATGTATTTTCTGTAATATTTACAAGCCTTGTGTTTTCTTATAGTTAAGGGTGACAAGATCTGGTGATCTTGCCACCAACAAGATAATTTATTTTAGTATTCTGCTATGTAATGTAATTTTCAGATTTGTATTAGTAATTAGTATTGTTCAAAGCTCAAGCAACTTTGCTCAATGATCTTGATCTTGAGATTGGATTGCATGTCAATAGCAACAAGTGATTAGTCATTAATAGCTACACCATTAAGGCCAAGAACGGAAATCTTTAAGCCTTTTTCTGCATGTTTGTTGCACAAGAATAGAAGGATCCTCGAACAGATGGAAATTTCACTCTAATCAAAGTGAAATAAAATAGCATTTAATACGACTAGGTGTTTTGTTTCTCTTGACTGCTTTGTCGTTTGCGTATTCCCATTGCGGAAACTACGTATACAGTAAATTTTTTATACAAACTCAAAAAAATATTTTTTTTTAATTCACAAATAATTTGTTTTTATTTACTTTATTGATTTTTTTACTTTCACTTTTCTATTTATGTGTCCAATATTCTTTCTTAAAAGAGGTTTTCTTAAAATGTACTACAAGATCATAAATATCTATTGACTAAAAGGATTTATTTAAAAAATCATAAGCATTTTTTAACCTTTTTTTTTAAGTTATTTGATTTCATTTTAGAAGAGTTTATTAGATTTAAAATAGCTATTCTAGACTTATTTGAACTCTTCCCATAAACTCCTATTGAGCTTATTTAAAACATCTTCAAAAAACTATTTATATGACGCAAACTTTTTATTATAAAGAGTTTGTCTATAAAAACAATAGTTCAATAGATTCTTTATTCTTTAAATATAAATTAAAGAGTGAGTTTAACTCTCTACATCTAGAGAGTCAAATTTCACTTTCTATCCCAATTTTATTTAATAAATTACAAGTTTTTATACATTTTATTATTAATTCTCTCTTATATTTATTAAGTCTAATTTAAAGAGTCCATTGAATTTGAATACAAATTTTGTTCTTTATATTTAAAAATTAATGAAGATTCTCTTTATTTATGTGAAATATACTCTTTAAAATAAAGAGAACCATTAATGATGTTCTAGAGTGTTAAAATTTCATAATACTCTTATTATATTTTATAAATCTGACTTGATTTATTATTATATATGAATTTTTTTTTGATAAATTAATACTAAAAACTTTGTTACATTTTTCTAAGTAAACAACTAACAAAAATTTTCATAAAAGATATATTTTCGTAAGTTCTACTCCAATAAACTCTCTTTCTATAAGTTCTAATAGAATAAGTTGTACCAAACGGACCTATAAATTCTTTAGCCACTTCTGATGGGGCATGTAGAAAGAAAAGAAAAAAGACTAACATTACGATGAAAAAGTTAAAAATTCTGATTATTTGATAGCATGGTCACCTTAAAAATGAAATTTAAGCCAATTATTACTAGTAATATAATAGAGTCAAGCAAGTAGTAAAAAAAGGCTAAACTTCTCAAAATAAGCATATAAACTAATGAAGGGAGAATGATTTCAAGAAAATAAAATTAAGGAATTAAAGAATTAAAAAATATGCAATTTAATTTTCTATATTTTTCATCTAAGATTTTATGTTAGACTATATATATATATAATCATTGTCAAATGTGGATAGTTCAAATTTTTTTAACGTGGGCATCAAAGAGGAGTGATGGACTAGACACTCATCTTTGATCCTCACATTGAAAATTTCAAGATGTCCAATATATAAATATTGTCCGCTTTGGGTCTTGGGTCGGACAATTTTGTCCTAAAAGGGTGCCTTTAGATGGTAAAGGTGTCTTTGTGCTATATAAGCGACCAAAACTCTTGTCTCCTAGCTGATGTGGAACTTTGGCACCAACACATCTCCCTAGGGAGCGAGGGGCTTAAGAGTGGCTTAGGCCTTCCTTCTAGTAGCAACTATTGTATACTGAATCTAAACACATCATAGGTGGGTTCTTAAAGGTATTGTTCACTTTAGGCCATGGACTCATATGATTTTGTCCTGAAAAGGCACCTATGGATGGTGAGGGTGTCCTTATGCTATATAAACGACCAAGACCCTCATCTTCTAATCAATATAGAACTTTGACACCAACAAATAAGAAAAAAAAAAAAACAACGATAATTTCTTCAAGGCAAGAATTGAATATTAATAAATGAATTGACTTATCCTTAAATTATCAATAATGAAATAAGAAATCGAGTTCGAGTGATTTACTTCAAGCCAAAAATTACAAACAAGGAAAAGGAGAGTAGAGGTAAAAGATTTTGAAACAGTTTATTAAAAATTCAAAATTCTAGAAAGTCTATTGTTGTGTGTGGTTTTTCCGCCAAGCTCGGGCTAACGCGAGGATATAGTTCGACCCAGAATGATCTCGGCAACTATGATTGATAAACCCAACGTAAGCTCATCGAGTCGTAGCTCGACCCAGCACAAGCTAGTCGCGGACAATCTGAGGAATTAATCAATTAATCCCCAGATTACTTCAGATCCCAGATATCGCAGGAATGACAGGATCAACAGTTGTCGTTGTGCTATTATAGTGCCCAATCGCAAGGATATCCGGATTATGATTCAAATAATTCGTAATACCCTTAATTTCGCTCTTTCCTTTATATAAATCTTGTATATAAATCCCCTAAAACTATGAGGAGGGGGATACGAATTCTGGATAAAAACTACATTGTAAGCTCTCACAACATATACAAAAAACACAGTGGACGTAGGCTATTAACTTCGCTGAACCACTTTAGACGTTCTCTTTGTCATTTACTTTTTAGCGTTATCATTCACTCATCGCTGATTACCCGTAATCACGCACACATCAGTTCTGATCTCGACAAGATCGATCGGATCTCGCTGGTTGGTGCAGAATTTTATATCAACATTTTGGCCGCTAAGAAGGAAGCCCCCCCCCCCCACCCCCCCCCCCCCCACCCCCCCCCCCCCCCCCCCCCCCCCCCCCCCCCCCCCCCCCCCCCCCCCCCCCCCCCCCCCCCCCCCCCCCCCCCCCCCCCCCCCCCCCCCCCCCACCCCCCCCCCCCCCCCCCCCCCCCCCCCCCCCCCCCACCCCCCCCCCCCCCCACCCCCCCCCCCCCCCCACCCCCCCCCCCCCCCCCCCCCCCACCCCCCCCCCCCCCCCCCCCCCCCCCCCCCCCCCCCCCCCCCCCCCCCCCCCCCCCCCCCCCCCCCCCCACCCCCCCCACCCCCACCCCCCCCCCCCCTCCCCCCCCCCCCCCCCCCCCCCCCCCCACCCCCCCCCCCCCCCCCCCCCCCCCCCCCCCCCCCCCCCCCCCCCCCCCCCCCCCCCCCCCCCCCCCCCCCCCCCCCCCCCCCCCCCCCCCCCCCCCCCCCCCCCCCCCCCCCCCCCCCCCCCCCACCCCCCCCCCCCCCCCCACACCCCCCCCCCACACCCCCCCCCCCCCCCCCCCCCCCCACCCCAAAAAAAAAAAAAAAAAAACTATTTCAAAGATCTCGCAAACGTTCATCACGATTTACCTGTCCCAGGACCAAAATGGTGTTCACCAAATCAAGAACTACCACCGAAAATAACGAGAACGTGGAAACCGCCCACCAGGAGGTGCAACAAGAGAACGTTAGACGCCGACCACCTGTGCCGCCAACTCAACATGCCACAAACAATCAGGGGGCAAAAACATCAAATCCCGAGAACGACCAGTTAATTGAGATGATCAAAACAATGGTTGGCACAGGCGGTGCAACAGAACGTGGCTGAGCTGAGGAACCAACAACCAGTCGCCCAGAACCCCGACTAGCTACGCTTCACCAATGTTACCCTAACATGTATGAATTCTGCAGGTCGATAGTTTGTTTCGTCGCTACGAGGGGGCGATCAACACCTCCAACCTCGCAGACAACTCCTCACGCACGAGCGGGAGTCCTGCAGGCAAACAAACCCATGGAGGCAGCCAATGAGGGAAAGTGAAGGTGACAAATACCACCGAGAAGCTCGACGGTATCCCCAACGTTAGCGTGACGGTTTTAACCCACGTCTAAGACAAGATCAGTCTTCGTAGGCTCCCGAAGCGTGCCATGTGCATCAATCTGCCAATAATTGACGTTTCGATTATGACCGATGTTGCGAGCAACACACTGACGAGCATGATAACACCTACCCACCCAGCCATCATGACTCGACCTCGCGTATCAACGCACGCACCGGAGGAACTTCGCAAGCGATAGATTTGCAAACCCACTTGCTCGAGGTACAGTTTAACAGAGCCAACCAAGGGAACCAAAATGAAGACCTGGATCGCATGCAAAGGATGCTCGACGATCTAAATCTCACCAGAACAACCTAGCAGAAGAAATAGTAAGTTCCCCCTTTACGGAGGAAGTTCACCAGGCCCCGCTCCCACAAGGATTCAGGGCATCAAAAAGTAAGTTCAATAGGAAGGGGGACCCCAGAGATCACCTCGACAACTTTAATGACCTGAACACTAGGTCAGTGACTTAGCGAAATGTCTGTGCTTTGCAATCACATTAGTCGGAGATGCCAAGAGGTGGTACAAACGGCTCAAGGCGAACTCCATCAACTTCTAGCAACAATTCTTCGCCTTATATCTACAGTAGTTTTAGGCAAGAAGACAGTTCACAATGTCACTTAGCTACTTGAGCAACATTCGCCAAGAGCGAGATGAATCACTAACCTCGTATTTAACGAGGTTCTAGAACAAGCAGGGAAAGGTCACTGATGCCCCCAAAGAATCCATTCGGACTCTCCTGATCGCAAGGATCAGATTTAACACGATGCTGTGGAAAGAGCTCTAGAGTGAAGAACATGTGAGCTTGGCCAAATTCTACTAGATGTCACAAAATAGCAACTAGTAGAGAGCTCGTTAGTGGCACTAGCCAAGAGCTCGACGCAAGGGGCCCCGAACAGGAGACAAGATCACCCTTCGGATAAGCGTAGGGGACAAGACCGTAGCGACGAGGATTGCAACACATTCCCAAAGAAACAGAGAGTAGATAACCACAAAGACAAACAACCTTTCTTGCGGTATGCAGAGTACACGCCTCTTACTCAAGACATCGCCCACATCTATGAGGTATCCCGAGAGGCGAAGAGGTTGCCCGCTTTGGAAAGAATGAGGAGGGCTCCAAGAAGAAGAGATCGACAAAAATATTGTCGATATTACAGGGATGTCGGGCACAATACGAATGATTTTCGGGCTCTGAAGGACGCCATCGAGGACCTGATAAGAAGAGGTCATTTGAAAGAATTTGTTAAGGCAGAACCAGCTCGAGAGAATCCTAACGAGCAAAGTAACCAGGTCCCAAGCCAAATACAGACCCCAGCTCAACAAGCCCTACCAAACCCCAATGAGGTCTTCGTGAATATGATCTACAAAGGACCGGATATAGTGGGAAGCTCGAGGCAAGCCCACGAGTAATACCCTCGGGAGGCCAAAACGAACTCGATCCCCCGAATAATGAGTTGCGAACAGAAGCCGCCCAAGTAGCCCAAACAGGAAAGCAAGGTAGTGGGGTTCATAGTCAATGAATGCGAAACATCCCCTCATCACAATCATGACGCGATTGTAATCACAGCCAGGATTGACAACGCAAAGAGTATTAAGGGTTATGATCGACAACGGGAGCATAGCAGACATTATTTTCTTGGGAGCCTTCTGAAGAATGAGATTCACAGAAAGGAACTTGTGAGTGTGCTGCCGCTGTATGGGTTCACCGGGGACAACCTGGTTCCCAAAGGTACTATCGAACTTCCATAACTCTAGGGGCTGAACCGAAGGTCAAAACTGTGATGGCAAAATTCCTGATGGTGGACTGCCCGACCACGTATAACGTCATCCTTAGAAGGTCAATCATGGATGATTTAAGTGCGATCACGTCGATGCGTTACCAAGCAATGAGATTTTCAACTCTCGGGGGAGTTGCGACAATCAAGAGCTACACCAAAGAATCACAGGAATGTTATAATCAGGCCATAAATGCCGCACAAAAATGGCCAGACCCAAAGACCATGGTCATCGTAGAATTCAAGCCAAACCTCGGACCGCTAGAAGACACCATAGATCCTCGCAGCCACAAAAAGGAGTTCGCTGCGGCACCAATCGAGGAGCTGATAGGAATAAGTGTTAGGGAGGAGGATCCAACTTGCATACTGAAGATCGGTAGCAGCTTGAGCAGAGTGATGGCTAATAATCTGGTTGAGTTCCTAAAGAAAAACCTCTACATATTCGCATGGGTGCACGCTGATATGATTGGGATCAGCCCCGAGGTGATATGCCATAAGTTAAACCTCAACAAAGAGGCTCGGCCCATAAGACAAAAAAAAAAGGGTCATGGATGCAGAGCGCTCTCAAGCGCTCAAAGATGAAGTCGACAAACTCTTAGAAATCAATTTCATCAAGGAAGTCAAGTACCCGGACTAGCTCGCCAACCCAGTCCTAGTCAAGAAGCCAAATGGTAAATGGCGGACTTGTGTCAACTTCATGGATCTAAGCAAAGTCTGTCCAAAAGACAGCTTTTCGCTACCACGGATTGACTAGTTGTAGATGTGACGATGGGAAACACAGTACTTAGCTTTATGGACGTGTACTTAAGATATAACCAGATCCCGATGTACCAGCCTGACAAAGAGCATACTTCTTTTATTACTGACCGTGGAATTTATTGTTACAAGGTTATGCCGTTTGGCCTTAAGAACGCTGGCGCGACCTACCAACGCTTGTTGAACAAGATGTTCACCAATCAAATCGGTCATTCCATGTAAGTATACATTGACGCATGCTCGTCAAATCAAAGGTCGTTGAAAGTCATATGAAGCACCTAAGGGAAATGTTCGACATCCTCAGAATATATCAAATGAAGCTCAATCCATTGAAATGTGCTTTCAAAGTGAGCTCCGGGAAAATCCTAGGCTTCCTCGTAAACCAATTGGGAATAGAAGCAAACCCGGAGAAGATTCAGGTCTTACTCGACATGAAAAGCCCAACTGCATTAAACAGGTACAAAGTCTGACTTGACATGTGGCCACACTCAGCAGGTTCGTTTCTCGAGCCATGAATAGGTGTTTACCAATTTTTGAGACCTTGAAGGGGAAGAAATGTTTCAAGTGGACAAAGGAGTATGAAAGAACCTTCCAGAAGCTCAAGAAACACCTTGGACAACCCTCCTGTTGTCAAAGCCCATCCAGGGCGAGTCTCTACTACTGTATTTGTCAGTATCCAAATCCGATGTCAACACAACATTTGTACTCGAAAAGGGAGGAATACAATGGCCAGTGTACTATGTGAGCAAGAGACTGCTCGACGTAGAGGCAATGTACCTAAAGATGGAAAAGCTCGCCTACGCCCTTGTTGTTGCATCCAGGAAGCTACAACCCTATTTTCAAGCACACTCCATCCATATGCTGACGAACTTCCCTTTGAAGAAAATAATGCAGAAGCCTGAGGCATCGGGTAGACTGATCTAATGGATAATAGAGATGAGTCAGCATGACATCAAGTACATCCCAAGGATGTCGATCAAAGGCTTAGTCGTGGCGGATTTTATATCTGAGTTCTCTTATCAGCCAGACACCGAGTCAAGCCCACCAAAGGTAGATACTTCAGGAGAGATAGAGCAACAGAAACAAAAGAGTGATGACTTATGGCTATGGACTCTGTATATAGATGGCTCCTCAAATGAAAAGGTAGTAGGAGCAGGCCTCTTGCTTGAAAGTCCGGAGGGAGATCCAATCAGAGCCGCGGTAAGATTCGGGTTCAACGCCTCTAATAACGAAGCTGAATATGAGGCATTGCTCGTAGGTCTTTGTCTCGCCTGGGAAATGGGGGCAGAGTCCATCAAGATCTATAGTAACTCATAGCTCATGGTTCATCAAGTTACGAGGGAATATCAGGCAAAGGAAGACACGATGACATCCTACCTCCAGCAAGTGGAGACCGAGCTCAGAAAATTTAGATCCTTTACCATCCACCAGATCCCAAGGGAGAGAAACTCGCAGGCAGATGCACTAGCTCGCCTGGCCTATGCAATGAACAATGAGAAGGTTGATTCAATCCCGGTTAAATTCCTCCCGAGACCAAGCATTTCCGTTTCACAAAATCTGGTGTTAGCCACAAGTCAAAGGTATAGCTAAATGGATGCAATCATCGCCTACTTGAAGGATGACACACTGCCAGAAGACAGAATCAAAGCAAGAACACTCCGCACAAAAGCAGCTCGATACACGCTCGTCAATGATAGACTGTATAAGCGAAGCTTCAATATACCATTGCTACGATGTATTGACCACGAAGATGCAAATTATGTTCTAAGAGAGATACATAAGGGCATTTGCGAAAACCATGCAGATCTCTAGCTTACAACGTGCTCCACTAGGAATACTATTGGCCAACAGTTTATGATGATGCGGCAAACTACGTTTGCATATGTGACAGATGCCAAAGATTTGCAGACATTCTGCTAGCTCCCCCGCAAGAATTGACCACTTTGACAAGCCCTTGGCCATTCGCGATCTGGGCATTGACTTTATTGGCCCCTTGCTTAAGGGAAAAGAGGGCGTTAAGTTTACGGTTGTTGCCGTAGATTACTTTACTAGTGGGCGGAAGTCGAGCCATTGGCGACGATAACGTCGAACAGGTTGAAAGATTTTGTCTATAAAAGCATCATTTGTGTGTTTAGAATTCCCCACACAATAATAACCGACAATGGGAAGCAGTTTGACAATGAATATTTTAGGACCTTCTGCGAGCGGCTCAGCATCAAAAAGAGTTTCACAGCCATTTATCGACCTTAAGCCAAGGGACAAGTAGAGGTTGTGAACAAAGTAATCAAGAAAACCATAAAGAAGAAGCTCGACAACCGTAAAGAGAGGTAGGCCAACAAGCTGCCGGAAGCTCTATGGTCTTATATAAAGATTGCCAGGAGCTTGACTGGTGAGACCCCGTTTTCTTTGTCTTATGGATGTGAAACAATGGTCCCGATCGAAGTAAGAATCAGTTCGTTCCGAAGAGAAATCTTTGAAGAAGAAGCCAACGAAGACGTACTCCGCCTGAGGTTAGACCTGATCGAAGAACATCGGGCCAAATCTCAGTTAAGGCTCGCCTCTTATCAACAGCAGGCCAAGCGGTATTTCAATGCCAAAGTCAGAAACAGAGACTTTGAAGTGGGCGATCTAATTCTCAAGAAGGTTATCTAGGGTACGCAAAACCTGAACTTAGGGGCACTTGGACCCAGGTGGGAAGGTCCCTTCAAGATCTCCGAAAAACTTGCACCAAGATCTTTCCACCTGGAACACCTCAACGGTGAAGCAATAATGCGACTTGGAACGCCAAGCACTTGCGAAGGTATTACTAATAAGAAGCTTGGGTTTTATTTATTTCTATGAACTACATTTGTTGTAAGCCTATTTACGATTGAAAAACTTGATCAATAAGAGAGGTATTATTCAGTACTTGCTTTGTTCATAATTTATATTTTTTAGTTCGTCGGCAATTAACTACCGATCAATAAATTGCGACCCCAGCGATGGAATTCCAAAAGAAAACTCTGAGTGAAGAGTCTAGGAAAGGCAGCTTACCTCGAAAAAGCCATGCTAAAATCCAACTTTTTGAGGATAAAACATCCTAAATCGACAAAGTTAAACTTGAGTTTTAAAATCAAGGAAAAAACATGTCGAAGGAAATCGGCTCTAAGCCGACAACCAAAGAACTCAAAAAGGACAGTAAAGTCTAAAATCGAAGTTATCGTCGCATCAGATTTCCTCATATAAATCGGGATTGAAAATCTCAGGTCGATAAAGTTAAACTTAGAAAAATCCAAGAAAAATCACATTGGAAAAAATCAGCCTTAAGCCATTGACAAAAGCCTGAAATGGACAATGAGTCCGAAATAGATGCCAAACGTCGCATAAAGATTTTTTCGCAAAAAATCTGAAAAGCTCCTAAGGAAGCGAACTACGCATGACTTGGAACAAAATTCGGGTCCCAAAGTCTGATTAGAACGAATTAAATGACTCCGCATAAATGAAACAAACATTGCTCGAAAGAGAAACGTTGAAAAATGTTCTTTCATTAACTAAAAGTTTAGTTACATTCGGGCAAGAAAAAAAAAAAAAAAAAGACTAAGATTTTTTTGGCTAACGGGGGAGCAGGGCATTCGTCTTTGACCTCGTGTTCGGGAACCTCACTCGGGAGGATTGTGTGTTAGAGTAGGTGTCCTAGAGCCAATCTATTATTGTGAGTTTAACTCTATAATAAATGTTTATTCATCAACAAAAAGGCATATCCTTCTATATCGTGTAAATCATAGTGATATGTAATGATATATGTCCTTAGGATGGTAGAACAGTGACGAAGGTATCAAATGTTTCAAATCTTGATAGTAAGAACTCTATGATCATATATGGTGGTCATTTTAGAAATTTCCATAGCCCCAGTATTATTTTGATCAAGGACATAGATAATACGGTAAGGCTATCATAACGTTGAACGACCTTGTCGAAAGGCAGTGACTGATCTCACTTGTCAAAGTTGTTTGTCGACAACCTAGTGCAACGCATGGGTGCTTGCTGGAGGCAAGTTCACTGGACAGACCCACCAGAGGATTCCATATGGATGGTAACCCCAGTGTCTATGGAATAAATCCTTTAACGAATGGTGGTGCCTGTGATCCTTAGACTTGAGATCACTAGAACGCCTTGTGCACCAATTGGTGTAGTGTGATACTAGCCCAACGTAATTCTATTCAGAGCTATCAATACGATAGTGATTGGCTACATCAAGGAGTGTATCAAGACTATGGTGGATCAACAAAGGATTCATCACTCTTGGGTACGGGAGAAGTTATCTCACTGGGTAATTCAGTAAATGGCAATGACACTAAATCTGTGGCCATAGTGGGATTGAGTTGTTGCTCAATCTAATTTAATATTCCTGTCATTGGTCCAGTAACTGAATACAAACATGTCGAGGATATCTAAGGTTGACACTATTTTTGTACCTCAGTCTCGATGAGATAATAGTTGATGAAAGGATTTGATTACACGGTAACCATACCGTTGACAGGCTACGGTTTCGCTAAATCCGAATCTATCGGGTGGCCATGATGCCTTGCTAGGGGCCAATCTTGGTCTGTGTGTAGTGAGATAATTAATTGGTGTTAATCGCAATACTACACACTACCAATATGATGAGGAGCCTACGGGTCACACACTTAGAAGATAATTTAAGAATCAATTTGTGAGAAGGGTATTTTCGTTTTTTAGGACGAAAAGGTATTTTGGTAATCTCGTAGTGCAATTAAATTTGCTGAGGTTGTTGCCTGTATTTAATTTGATATTAAAATTAAAGACGTCAGATTATATTTAAATATATGTATGCATATATTTAAATGAATTGTTATTATTAATTAAATGTTAATATATTATTATATATTAACTGATTTTAATTATAATAATAATTAGATTAATTTAGAATATCAATTACATGATGTTTGGTTGCAAGGGTAAGCTTGGGTTGGTGTCCATGGGTATTCCTTATTGGAATAGGGTTTTAATTAATTAAAACACAATGTATGCTTTTATAAAAACAAAAACCCTAGCCACCCTATATATATATATATCTCACACACACATTTTCACTCTTTGAGTGCAAAAGAACCTTTTTTTTTCTTTTTCTTTGATTGTTTTTATTCTTGAAGCCAACAATTGTTCTAACAAAACAATTGTCGGTTCTTCGGATTATCTTCGTGTGGATTTCCATGAGTGTGATCCTACATTGGATCGATTAGTGAACAGTAGCCGGTGAACAGTAGCCGATAAACAGTGTTTGTGAGCAAAGTCAAAGATATTCGGAGGAGCCTCCAAACATGGGTATGAACTAAATCCTTGTATGGATTTGTTTTTACACAGATTTTATTTTACGTTTTAAGTTTATGTTTGTGAACAATACAATCTACGCCTGGATTTTGGGATGTGCAAGTGATTTTCTCGTTTGTATAATTACATTTTTCCACTGCGTGAATCTGGTCACTTACCAACACTGTGGTCAGAGGAACAGGGTCTTGAACCTCCAACTTGGGCCCAACCTCCTTGCCACCCTTCTCGACCTTTTCCTAGCCCTTGCTGTCATCCTCGGAGTCATCCGAGTACATGTAGGTCATCCTCTGAGTCTCGACTTGCATCATTTCGACCTCTTTCTGATAAGCTCACGAAAGGAAAGGAAAGAAAAGTCAATTGACAGATGAGCCTCCCATAATTTCTGCACGAGGAAGACCGACGTCTCCTAGGATCGAGTAGTGATGGCCTCGTTCAGCTTCTCGATCCTAAGCCTGAGTTTCTTGGCCTCACTTTCGACATTTTTCCAACCCACCATTTCCTGGGTAAGGTCGAGCGAAGTCTGCTTGAATTTGGCCTCCCAGCTCGTTGTTGCTTTCTAGGCCAAGGAAAGCTCAGAGTTTAGCTTCTTGTTGGCTCCACATTGTTGAGCCAAACTTTAGTCAACCTCTGCTACCTTAGCTTCAGCCTTACCCCGAGCAACCTCCCTCGCCTTGAGTTTGTCAGGGAACTTCCTTTCTTTGACCCCAAAGGCCGCAACTTCCTCCTTAAGGCGTTCGAGCTCGGCTTGCCTAGCTCCCTATCTTTCTCCGCAACCTCGGCCCTAGCCAAGGCATCCTCTTTTACCATCTCCGCTAGCATCCATCCCTTGTGAGTTCCCTCCAAGGTTTGGCCACATTCTTCGTATAGGAGTCGGCTCGCCATGGCAACCTGAAAACGAAAAGGTAAGGAGCGAGCAAAAAACAAAAATAGCATTCAAAAAAGGGAAGCGAGCTACCAATACCTTAGCCGCATAACTACAGGTTAAAGCCAATATCTGGGAGGGAGCTGAGTCCTTGATGACACCGAATGTTCGCAGGGTGATGCAATCCCTGGCCACCGCAGCCTCAACACCGACATGGTCAGGGAGTTGGTCGATCAAAGCGTCGACGTCAACCTTAATCGCTTCGCCCGTCTCCCCATCCTTTGGCTTGGACGAGCCAAGTCTACTCCCCCCTAAAGCAACTATCGCACCCGCAGGGGCAAGCTTCTTCTTGGCCAAGTTTTTTGCCATGCTTTTCTGAAAGTCGCCAGCCTACGTGGCAACCTCCTTGCCCGAGCGCCCTTGAGGCTCAGTCACCTTCTTCTTCCCCGAGCCATTGTGCTGCTTGGGTGCTTTACCTTTTCCCAAGCCTTCGGTTGGCTCGGACATCTTCTTCGTTGACCTCTTGTAGGCCCGATGGCGTTTTTCCCACCAACTGCTTTAGAGGCGGTCGCGAATTTCTTCACGCTTGGGCCTTCCGCAAGCTCGCCTCTGGCACACTTCATGATGGCAACATCCACAGGGCTGTTTCGTCACTAGAGCAGTCGGTGCCTTCTGGGCAGCCGCCAAGGCTACTGTTTTCTTCTTAAGGCTTTTGGGTTTTTTGGCCCATATTTTTGCAAGGAAAAAGGGAAACAAGTTAGCGATTAATTTGCGCGGGAAATCAAACGCAAACAAGCAACAACTTGCCTTTTTCCAAAAGCACTAAAAATCTGGCCTCGTCCTTACAAAGTCGTACGCCTTTAGGTGAGGAGGCATAAAAACCTCATGGACATTGCACGAATTGTCAGGAAGATCACTGAAATGCTGCAATCTTTGCAACCTCGCCTCCAGAAGATAGTTCTGCTCGACGTTAACTGCAATAGAAAGTAATTCGGTTAGATAATGAAGCAAAGCTCGAAACTTGTCCTCGCGTATGCGAGCAACCAAAGCCTTACTCGCTTATGGAGCAAAGACACCACTCATCTCGACTTCGTAGAAGAAGAATTAGGAATCCCAATGTGGGACCTTCTTTGGGATATCGACCAGCCCATTGAAACGTACTTTCCTTGCCTTGGAAAGGTAGTATGTCTGGTATTGCCCCTTTTTGAGCCTGTACAAGTGGACAAACTCTTCAACGGACAGCTCGCCTAGCTCAGCGATCATGTACGCGATATATACCCGGTAATGATCAAGTAAGAGTTGGCCATCAGTTGGAGATGAGCGATGTCGAATCGCCTTAACACTTTATCGATGAAAGGGTGCGGGGGAATGGATACCCCGCACCTAAGGAGAGTCTCGGAAATTGCCACCTATCCAGCTGGAGGGTTCTTCCGAGAGTGTTCTCCCGGGACCATCAGGTTGAGCTGCAGCGCGTAGGTCACCCTGATGCATTCAAGATCCTTGAGGGTGATTGAAGATTGTGGCTCTTTTCATAGCTTATGAGTTGGAGGGTTCAGGGAATAAGCCAATTGGATCGAAGCATGGTCGGACAAGCCCACAACATTGGGGTCTAAACTTCTGGTGACAAACTCTTCAGATATCTCGAGAGACATCCCCTAGTGCTGCCTAGCCAACCGGTGAATCGAACATTTGATATATTGTGTGACTGCTAGACAAGGATATGGTTGTAACTCGACTCTGGGTACTTGAAAAAAGAAGCGAACATGTGTTAGAGCTTAAATAACTCGACGACCATTCCACATTCGCTTCTATCTCAAGTACCTGAAATAGCTCGCGTAACACAACAAAGCCACCCGACCTACCCAAGACACCGGTGGCCACCGCGATTAAACCCCTTTAAGACCAAAGACCGTCGGAAATGCACCCCAAAAGCCCTATTAAAACCTTAAAACATCTAATGTGACCATTACAGCAGCCACCCTTTAGCACAAAAGTCAGGAAAATGAGCAAGGAAGAGAAAGAAGTCCTACCAAAATGAAGAAGAACGCTGAGAACTCATAAGAAAGACCACCGCAACGACGTAAGAGTAACAGCAAAGAAAAGCAAGAGGGTGGAAGAACTTTCAGAGTGGTTGTTCTGACGATATTCGCCACCTTTTATAGTGATTTTTGCATGGAAGACAAAAGGGCAGAGTTCAATCTCGACCATCGACTTACAACTGATCCTAGCCTTTTGTTCGTTGAGCAATCTCAGCCCTTAGACGTGGCCACGTGTCGACCATCCACGAAGTGCGATGAACCGTCGGATTGATTACCATGATAACCGTCGTCGCATGACGACTCAACTTCGCACGTAACAACTATTATCGCCCATGCGGGACGAAACGTAACTGACAAAGGCTACCACATTTAATGCGACACGACCACATGGAAATTACATTTATACCCTGAATTTTTATATTCTAAGTTTTGACAGGTGGCACAGGTAATAATGTTCAAGCGTGAAGAATGTCGACCAGACGTAAGCTCGGTCGTGGAAGCCCAATCAAGCATGCACTCAGAGACTCACTGTTGAAGCCGAGAATGGCATCAAATCAAACGATAGTCTTCGAAGCCCGAAACGAGCATCGAACATTAGGGGGCAGATGTTGTGTGTGGTTTTTCCGCCAAGCTCAGGCTAACGTGAGGATATAGCTCGACTCAGAATGATCTCGGCAACTATGATTGATCAACCCAACATAAGCTCGTCGAGTCGTAGCTCGACCCAGCACAAGCTAGTCGCGGACAATCCGAGGAATTAATCAATCAAGTCCCAGATTACTTCAGATCCCGAATATCGCGGGAACGACTCAATCAACAATTGTCGTTGCGCGATCATAGCGCCCAATCGCAAGGATATCGAGATTATGAATAAAATCATCCGTAATCCCTTTAATTTAGTTCTTTCCTTTATGTAAATCTTGTATATAAACCCCTTAAAACGATGAGGAGGGAGATACGAATTCTGGATAAAAACTACAGTATAAGCTCTCACAACATATACAAAAAACACAATGGACGTGGACTGTTAACTTCGCCGAACCACTTTAAAAGTTCTCTTTGTCATTTACTTTCTGGTGTTATCATTCACTCATCGCTGACTACCCATAATCACGCACACATCAGTTCCGACCTCGACAAGGTCAATCGGATCTCGTTAGTTGGTGCAGAATTCTGTATCAACATCTATAAAACTAATTTATTAAATAAATTGTAAAAAAAAAATATAATTAAATTAAATAAATAGATGGTCATTTAGAATTACAGTATCTTTAAAAGTTTTAAAAAGTAGAAAAACTTGTAGAAAATTTTAATATAAATAGTACTTTTTTGTAACTTATATATATATTAATTAAAAATAATAATAATAGGGTTTGCAAGAGTTTTGGTGGGTTTTTGAATAACTACGCTCAAAATCAAATTCACAAAACTAATCGGACCATAATCCGCCCTAAGAGTAAGAGGGCGATGGAGGTTCATGAACAAATAAGTATGGGCTAGCCCGCAATCTTGGTAATCGCAAGCCTGCCAGGCGAGGCCCAAGCCACGATGTGGCCATTTTGCGGTCAAGTGCAGCGTTACCAGCCACAAACTAGCCCGTCTGAATTTGATTTTCTTTCTTTCTTTTTTTTTTAATTTTTAATTTCTTTTTAATTAGGGTTTAAAGCAAGAAATTGTTTAAGACTTGTTTCCTGATATATAAAATGAAAGAAATGACAAAATACCTTTTAATCATCGAAGTTAACGTCTAAATTTGAAAACAGGGGCTAAAATACATTGCATTACATAGGGGGTCGAAATTATTCAGCATTTTTATAAAGTTAAATAGGGTTTCCTTCGCTTAAACAGTAATGGGCAAAATTTAATAATTATAATAATAATAACAAAATACTTGGTGTTATGGAGAAAACAACTGCCAAATTTTAGAAGATGCCTTAAGACACCAGTTTCACTAAATTGCAAACTTTTGATACATGATCAAGGGTTTTACTGCCGAAAGTTCTATGATAGACAATTTCACGATAATAGCCCAGTATAGCATAAATCTCTGCCACTACAAACTGTGAAGAACCATTGAAGATCATGAGATGCAGTCTTGTATATATAATACAAATTTCATTGTACATGAACCCCTGATGACTAACCATATATCCTATTCAACATCGGTATTGCTACTACTCGCTAATGCTACAAGCACAGTTAACTGTTAATCAGTCCAGCAATAACTATCCTTACACATCTAACCCTGCTAATAAGTCAAAATTTTACAAGTAAAAGATACAAGCAATATCGACTCCAAGCAAGGGATTCAAGTCATCGACAAAGTAATCAACTCCTAGCAATAACTTACAGCATCAGGCAATCAAAACCTTCTCCAGAAGTGTATCTCAAAAAAAAAAAAAAAACACCATCCAAGCATAATCTGGTGTAGCCGAACAGCTGAATTACGGTTAATTGACATTAACTTAAAAGTAATGGAGTTAGCTAGAGGTTAGGTGACAGCACCTGGTAATGCACCAGAATGAAAGGATCCACAGATTAGACAATCTTTCCAGTTAGATCAATATATGTACCAACTTGTTCTCCACATATAGCTTTTGAGATGTTTGCAGGTTCAAGAAGATTAAAGATCACAACTGTCAAAAAAGTAAAACAAATTAGAGGGGCTGGGATCAAATCCCAACAATAATCCAATAACAGAAATTCCAGAGCCTTAGATTATTTTTCACAGCATATCACCATAGAATGGAAAGTGTTCATTATGATCAATAATAGTAGTTCTGTCACGGGATTATAGAACTATAAAACTAACAATCTTGTCTTCTGACCATTAAAAGTAGTAGGCTAAAACAACCTCACTACGGGAAATCCTTAAACATTCAAATAGATGCAATCAGACAACCAAATCAGCTAGAGATCCCCGTATCAAAATGAAAATGAACTCTGAAACAAAACAATTATAAGGAAAAATACCAACCAGGTATGCTGTTTTCCTCACAGAAGGAGAGTGCCATCGAATCCATTGGTATTACACCTCTAGAGTCCAACTCCCTGAAAGAGATGTGCTCAAAAGAAGCATTGCTGTCCCGGAAGCGAAAATCATATAAACCATCAAAATTGGTACCTTTGAGGACAGCCTCAGCATTAACTGGAAAGCAAAGAGAGAGTCAGTAAAATTTAAATAAATGCAACATTGAACACACACACAGATATTAAATAGAAATACAAGATTTATCGGACAATCTTAGCAAAATCAATGGTTGGAGCAGAAATATACTCTCTGTAGCTCTAAGTGCTGCAGCTGTGTCAGTGGAAAAGAGTGGATTTCCAATCCCAGCACCAATGCCACCAAATATTACAACTCTTCCTTTCTCAAGATGCCGTATAGCTCGTTGCCTATTGTATGGTTCAGTAACCTCCTGCACTGGAAAAGCAGTTTGTACGCGTGTCTGAACACCCATCTTCTCTAATGCTGACTGGAGCAATATAGAATTCATCACACTTGCCATCATTCTGGTACAAATTGCAAAGTCACAACTGGCTTAGGTCATAACTAATGACATATTTATGAATCACAGTCATATTAATCAAGTGAAATCAACAAATAGCATTGAAAGAAATATATATCCTATTATTTCATCCAAACTGATATAGAAAACAAGGTTCTTTCATATGAATTTCCATCAATCCATCATTATAGCATATGATCATCCAAACCTTTGTTCTATTGACGGTAACCAAAACGACAATTCCAGATCACACAGGCCATGTCACCCCTTACCATAAAACATATCTTCCTCCCTTCCTCAAAAAGTTATTACAGTGAATTGATATTGCAATTTGCAAATAATGTTCAACTGGAGATGACAACTAAGGGAAGTCGAATTAATAAGCTCTGATAAGGCAGTTATATATTAAACCTCTTGTGTTCTTAACTCATAAGATTTCACCCCTTTATCTCCCCTTATAAAAATAAATAAATAAATAAATAAAAAAAGGTCAAAGAAATTAAATTTTAGAACTTCAATAAGTGCCTACTTCTAAATATAAGACAAATCTATATTTAGTTACGAAATTTCTTCAGTCTATCTCGTTAAACTACCTATCGCTTAATTATAATTTCATCAGAAAAAGGCACTTCATGAAATTTTAGCCAAAGGTCAACTGTGATTGTTATCAAATCATCAATCAAATTACAATCACAGGTATACAGGAAAAACAAGATATATATAACATTTACAAAAGATTATCAATACAAAAACAAACAAATGGCTTGCTTCATCTTGTATGCTTTACTTTAGACATTAAAATGATTTGACATAAAACCTGATGTGTTTTGGGAAAGCATAGATAATGCACTATTGAGTCTAGTAAAAACCACATTACCCAATTTGGTAAGCAGTACTTCTATCTGAACCCGTTTCATTTACCCATGTATTTCCACAAAAGAAATTACGACCTCCAACAACAATTGCAACCTGAAATACCACACACGAAGAAGAATGTTACATGTCGCATAGAAAAAGGGAAAGATAAAGAGAGAATGCAACTGTCCCAGGTTGCAGATAATAAATGTGGCTACGAATACCTCTATTCCAAGGCGGCAAGCAGTTGAAACTTCTTCCGCAATCAGCATGGCCACCTAACATAAACAAAATCAATTTGAATAAGGCTCTAATCTGAGCACAAACATTGAGGTCAGATTGCTCTTCACTTGATAACAAGGTCAGCAACCAAGGCTATCCGTTTAAGTTTCTATATCTAGAAAGATGTCAGGATGAACCTTTGAGTCAATGTTGCTATGGTCAGCACCAGAAAGAGCAACACCACTAATTTTGAAGACTACTCTCCGCCATCTAGGGCTTGGCTTGGGCTTCACATTATTTATCGGAACTGTTGAGCTTGGTGTAGCTGCACTATATCTGAAAATAGCAAAAAAAAAAATATATTATAAGAATTATAATAATACCCCTCAATTTTTCTGATGCGAAAAACATATGACAAACACAGAAACCAATACTCAAGTTGAAAGGCAAAACAAAGAACATAACAAAGTCTAAAATTTCAGAGAACATTATAAAATTTGTATTGCCACATCTCAATGGTGACCGTACAATCAATAAAATTTTAACACCAATGAAATGGAAGAACCAAGCCACTTCAAAACGAAATCAAATAAACCGAAACATAAACTATCAAAGTCTAGCGGATAACAGGACTAGAAGATACGCCTATTACATTTGAAGGGGATAGGGACAGTGGAAATGAGATAGCTAGTTTAATTGGCAAAATGGTTTTATTGCCACCCAAAAGAAGAGGACCGTAAAAGCATGTTATGTTACATGCAATTACAATCCATTAAATGAGCAAAGCAGCAAATTGTGGCCAGCTAAAAGCAAATAAAATGATTAATTAAGGATGCATCTTACTGCAACACAATAAGCCTTGATTAAGTAAGCTCAACAAGTAAACAATCAACCTACCATTCTATTTAATAAAATGAAATCTAAAATAAAAATAAAAAACAGAAGAAGTGCGCAAGCCATTTACCCATGTGCTGAAAACAGAAAATAGCGTTGCCAAGGAATACAGTTGATGCGATATTTACAAGAAACAGCAACCAATGCACAAATGATTTCTGAATGTATTTTCTCAAGCCATGAAAACCACAGCTAATAACAGATTTAAATTTTGGGAACATATAAATGACACATCAAAAACAAGTATATTAAACACAAGCAAGCTGAAAGGAAGATCATTTAGTGGCTACATTTCCACAAAGGTAATGTAGAATCAAAAGTGCCCCTCAAGAGACAAATTTTTCGTCTCTTTTCAGTTGGTGCAATTCTATTTAGGCTAACANGGCCATGTCACCCCTTACCATAAAACATATCTTCCTCCCTTCCTCAAAAAGTTTATACAGTGAATTGATATTGCAATTTGCAAATAATGCTCAACTGGAGATGACAACTAAGGGAAGTCGAATTAATAAGCTCTGATAAGGCAGTTATATATTAAACCTCTTCTGTTCTTAACTCATAAGATTTCACCCCTTTATCTCCCCTTATAAAAATAAATAAATAAATAAATAAAAAAAGGTCAAAGAAATTAAATTTTAGAACTTCAATAAGTGCCTACTTCTAAATATAAGACAAATCTATATTTAGTTACGAAATTTCTTCAGTCTATCTCGTTAAACTACCTATCGCTTAATTATAATTTCATCAGAAAAAGGCACTTCATGAAATTTTAGCCAAAGGTCAACTGTGATTGTTATCAAATCATCAATCAAATTACAATCACAGGTATACAGGAAAAACAAGATATATATAACATTTACAAAAGATTATCAATACAAAAACAAACAAATGGCTTGCTTCATCTTGTATGCTTTACTTTAGACATTAAAATGATTTGACATAAAACCTGATGTGTTTTGGGAAAGCATAGATAATGCACTATTGAGTCTAGTAAAAACCACATTACCCAATTTGGTAAGCAGTACTTCTATCTGAACCCGTTTCATTTACCCATGTATTTCCACAAAAGAAATTACGACCTCCAACAACAATTGCAACCTGAAATACCACACACGAAGAAGAATGTTACATGTCGCATAGAAAAAGGGAAAGATAAAGAGAGAATGCAACTGTCCCAGGTTGCAGATAATAAATGTGGCTACGAATACCTCTATTCCAAGGCGGCAAGCAGTTGAAACTTCTTCCGCAATCAGCATGGCCACCTAACATAAACAAAATCAATTTGAATAAGGCTCTAATCTGAGCACAAACATTGAGGTCAGATTGCTCTTCACTTGATAACAAGGTCAGCAACCAAGGCTATCCGTTTAAGTTTCTATATCTAGAAAGATGTCAGGATGAACCTTTGAGTCAATGTTGCTATGGTCAGCACCAGAAAGAGCAACACCACTAATTTTGAAGACTACTCTCCGCCATCTAGGGCTTGGCTTGGGCTTCACATTATTTATCGGAACTGTTGAGCTTGGTGTAGCTGCACTATATCTGAAAATAGCAAAAAAAAAAATATATTATAAGAATTATAATAATACCCCTCAATTTTTCTGATGCGAAAAACATATGACAAACACAGAAACCAATACTCAAGTTGAAAGGCAAAACAAAGAACATAACAAAGTCTAAAATTTCAGAGAACATTATAAAATTTGTATTGCCACATCTCAATGGTGACCGTACAATCAATAAAATTTTAACACCAATGAAATGGAAGAACCAAGCCACTTCAAAACGAAATCAAATAAACCGAAACATAAACTATCAAAGTCTAGCGGATAACAGGACTAGAAGATACGCCTATTACATTTGAAGGGGATAGGGACAGTGGAAATGAGATAGCTAGTTTAATTGGCAAAATGGTTTTATTGCCACCCAAAAGAAGAGGACCGTAAAAGCATGTTATGTTACATGCAATTACAATCCATTAAATGAGCAAAGCAGCAAATTGTGGCCAGCTAAAAGCAAATAAAATGATTAATTAAGGATGCATCTTACTGCAACACAATAAGCCTTGATTAAGTAAGCTCAACAAGTAAACAATCAACCTACCATTCTATTTAATAAAATGAAATCTAAAATAAAAATAAAAAACAGAAGAAGTGCGCAAGCCATTTACCCATGTGCTGAAAACAGAAAATAGCGTTGCCAAGGAATACAGTTGATGCGATATTTACAAGAAACAGCAACCAATGCACAAATGATTTCTGAATGTATTTTCTCAAGCCATGAAAACCACAGCTAATAACAGATTTAAATTTTGGGAACATATAAATGACACATCAAAAACAAGTATATTAAACACAAGCAAGCTGAAAGGAAGATCATTTAGTGGCTACATTTCCACAAAGGTAACGTAGAATCAAAAGTGCCCCTCAAGAGACAAATTTTTCGTCTCTTTTCAGTTGGTGCAATTCTATTTAGGCTAACACCTCCCTCTACTCAAGAAAGCAAAGTACTCTAGCACATTCATATACCGAGACCATTGACATGTGATTCTAAATATCAAAATATAAATAAGGGACAGCCACAAATTCTAAAAAATGAAAAACAAATAAAGTTTCCACCATACCTAAGATATTAACATAATCCTAACCGCAATGGTCCATATCTTCCTATATGTTTACCATCATGTATTACAAATTATCCGTAAAATTTTGCTGTAAGAACTTAAAGCTTTACAAAACAAATACACGAGAAGAATACAATATACCTCTTGGATTGCCTAACCGAATTAGAAATGGAAGAGCCACTTCCTTTATCTTCATCAGCCACATTCTTAACAGGCACTGAATTTCCAACAATTTGTTCCATCTTTTTAAACCACGGCCAATGACTGGTCGAAATTCCACCATTATTCATCCTGTGCCGCTCCAACTTATACCTTTTCTTCAAATTATCAACCTTGTTCTTACACTGCTCCACACTCTTGCTGTGCTTCTCGCACCGCTCACTCACGGTCACCGCCACCTCCTCCCAGTCCCTTCCCCTCAGATTCCCCCTATTCAACTGCATAAACTTGTCCAAATACGCGTCAAGAAGGCACGCGATCGCCGCGTCGCTCCACTCCTCCCGATCCTTCCTGTACTCGTTCTGATACTGCTTCGACTTCTTCGAACTGTACGGGCTACTGACATTACTAACGTCTCCATTGTTGACATCTTCCCGATCTTTCCTTTTCTCCGCCGTCCGTGCAACCACGATTTGAGAATTATTATTGTTGTTGTTGTTAGCGGAATTGAAAGCCGAATCGATAGCGTTTTCTTCTTCGTCGTCTCCACATCGCACGCCGATGTTCTCGGGGATCCGTTGAGGCTGCGACGCGTGTCCAGGTTCGAAACGTTGAGGCGTGTAGGGTGATCGTTCTATTTGTTGTTGTTGGTAGATCTGGTGGTGGTGGTCGTCACCAAGGAGCGGAAAATCGTCGTCACAAGAGGCCATTAGGGGACGTTAGGGTTAGGGTTTGTTGGTGAACGGCGACGTTAGAGACGGGATGAGACGTTGAAGGAAGAGAGAAGAAGAGGTTTAACGGAAGGGGAGTATCGTGAGATAGAGAGCTGGGCCGTGACGGATGGTGACGGTTCCGTTAAGTAATAAGGGAAGTGTACGGACACGTGGTTAGAGCTGAATGGGTGAGAACATACCGTGGACATTTTTGTTGATTTGTTTTGGAGATTTAAATTTGAATGGTAGATTGTTTGCCTCTTTTGGGCACGTTTGGTGGCGTTGGGTGGGGAGTTGTTGAATTGCAACACCTTCACCGTTACTCTAACAAAGGGAAAGAAACACATGTAACCTAAAGTAGCATTTACCTCCCCCAGGTTGCCAAAATTAACAAAGACACCCTATATATAGTAAACAGTAAATTTTATATAATGATAATAATAACTAGAAGTGTTCGATTCTGGGTACCTTGCATTTTTTAAAGGAACCAGAACTAACGGTTCCTTGAAATTTGGAACCGAAACCGGAACTGGAACCGACGGTTCCGATTCCTAGGTACCCAGAACCGACGGTTTCGATTCCTAGGTACCTAGAACCAAAACCTGTAACAACGGTTCTGGTTCCGGTTCTAGGTACCTTGTAAAATTCATGACCCCTAAAAGGTTTTTAAAATGACAAAAAAAACCCTTAAAAACTTACAAATAACCCCTCACCTGGAACTTGTTAACAAAAATAAAATTACAAATTATAAATTAAAAATTAAAAACACCATTACTTTGTAAAGATAGATTCTCAAAAGTCAAACCAATTTACTTTAAATGTTATGAAATATAAATATAAATGTATTCACATTACTTTTTCTACAAAAGTTTTTATTAACCCCCTACTCCTTAATTTTATTTTATATTAGTTTCGGTTCCTGGTTCCGGTTCCTAACTATAGGAACTAGAACCGGAACCAGAACCGCACAGTAATGGTTTCAAAAATTTGGAACCGGAACCTATCCGTTGACGGTCGGTTCCGGGTAGGAACCGAAACCAAAACCCGGGTACCCGCCGGTTCCGATTTCAATCGATTCTTTTAAACACCCCTAATAATAACCTTGATAAAATGTAGTAAAGAACACAAGTATGTCTTGTCAGCCAATCGGTTAAGGGCTAGAAAGTGTATTCGTTTATGAATTTGTTTAGAGTTTTTTTTTTTTTAAATATTAAAAAGGAATGATTTAAAAAAAAAAATGAAAATGCATTTGTCATATTTGTCTGAAAATGATATTTTAAAAATTATAATATAATTCGAAATCATGTTTGGCAACAAAACATAGTCAAATTGGATTTTAACTTGATCTAGTTGAAGAAATAAAATAGAATATGGTTCAATTTTCACTAAGTTCTATTTAAAAGAGAGAAAATGTTTATAGAGAAAAGAAGACATAAAAATTTGCTGAGTTTTCTTTGTGTTTAGAAAAAAAACAAAAACAAAAAGTAAATGAACGGAGACATTTTGCATCTTACAAGAGAAAAAAATGACAATATGAAAAAGAGAAACATTAACCTTTATAATCAATAAAAATCTTGTATTCAAATAAATGTAAAAATTAATTTGTATAATATAAGAAAGAAGTTTTCATTTTCAATTAAAGGAAAATATATTCTTGTTTTGCAAAATATTAAAATATTTCTTTCATGATTTTAAAGAGTATTTTCATCCTAATGAGACTTTTTTGAAAAACTAAATGAAAATGACACAATTCACATTTCTACCAAACAATGGACACTTAACGATGTTAATCAGGCTGCAATATTAACTGCATAAATAGGTGTTTAAATAATTTTCATCATACACACATACAGATTTGAAATATCATCATCAGATGTAGTCAGGGATGGGCATTTTCCCTGCCCCGTTGGGGACCCAGACTGAACAGGGTAGAGATTCCCTGAATGGTTCAAGGACTGGACCAGGTCTGGGCCAAAATTCAATCCCCAAAATTTGCCCTAGCCCGATCCATCTCTGCCCCACCCTGATAAATATGTTATATATGTATATATATATCATTTGATATACACAATATATATGTATAATGTATAATGTATAATTTATAATGTATAATGTATATGTATAATATATCATATGTATTATACATTATACATAATATGCTATGAAACAAAATTTATACATTATACATTATATATTATACATTATACATAATATGTTATTATCCATAATCATTTGCTATTTTGATTCATTATAATAAATCAATAAATCACTATAAATATTTTTAATACATAATAAGTATGTTATATATGTATAATGTATCATTTGATATACATAATATATATGTTATATATGTATAACGTGTCATTTGATACTTTGATTCATTGAGTCATTATTTAAATTCCATTATCTAATTACCCTTGTTATATTTTTATAATTACGGATTTGCCCTTCATTTATAAACACAAATTTTGCCCACACAATTTGTGAAATCAACATCTAAATTTGGGGATTTCGAGGATTCCTCGAATTCCCTATTTAGGGATTGGGCCTAATTTGGGGATTCCTTGAATTCCTCGTTCAGGGAACAGGCCGGATTGGGGGAATCCCCCTAGGCTTTTAGGCCGAGCTCGAAGACATGGGTCCCCGACCCATGCCCATCCCTAGATGTGATTGCTTTTGTGCTAGACTGCTAACACCACATTGATTACAGGATTATAGGTAATGGTGAAAAAGCAACTCGCCCGGCCCGCAGCGGGTTGGCAGTTTTGGCAAGCCAGGTCATTTTTCTATAATCGATGTGATATTGATACATAAGTAACTTTATCAGTTGGAATCCCTGTTAGAAATATTTTAAATCACATAAGGTGGTCCATGGTTGTTTTGAAATAATTAAATTGGCTAAGGTGCATGATGGTTATTTACCTTTGATGGAGAGGTTAATACAGTTAATAAAATAATTGCAGTTTGATAGTTAATAAAATTGCTATATAAAAGGGGTCTTCTCTCTCTGTTTCTAACGTGGGTTTTTCTTTTTCCATCAAAAGAAATAAACAATTGACAAAATGGAAAAGGAGAGAGATACACTACCTTCTTTTACATCATCAAGAAATTAATCATGGAACCAGATATGTATTACTTTTTTAATAAATAGTGAATATTAATCAAGTTTCAGATTCTGAGATTTAATGTTTATGCAATTTAGGGTATAAAAATATGATTATATTACTAATTCTTTGCCATTGATGAAATTGCAATTAAGTTTTACAAGTGGTATTAGAGCAAATTCAGGTTTAGAAACTGATGTATTTTCCATTAAGTTAATTTTTTATATATCATAGTTCTTATGGTATAAAGAAATTAGATTGGGTTTGGAAATTGATAAATAGGAAGGTTGTGGTTAAAATAGATTAAAGAATACCTCTTAAGTGGTTGGAAAGTTGGCCAGAATCGAATTTTTCTTATGCTAAAATGTCTAGATGCATTTTTCAATAAAAAAAATTCCATAAATTTGGGTTCCATAATATTTCCAGAAATTTGGGTCAAATATTGACCCATATAATAACACTATTCCTTTAGTTGATCTAGACCATTTGTTTTTTTAAAGCCTATTTTTTTTAGTTTATAAAAACTCATTAAGAAGCCTTAGCCCTATTTATTAAGTGAGCCCAATTCAAACACAAACCCATTAAGAATCAGTGTTCTGAAAACTAGACCGGACCGGCCGGTTCGACCGGGTTTCGGAAGGAAAAGCGGTTCACAAACTAATAAAAACCATTCTCAACGATCGGACCATTTTAAACTTCAAATGAACCGCTTAAACAGTGGAAGACCACCGGTCCAACTAATATGTTTCTTTTTTTTTTCTTCGGCTTCAAAAATCCAACTTCATTCATCTTCTCTTTCACCTTCATTCATCTTCGGTTAGATTTGAGCTTAGAATGTNTTAATTCTTCAAATAAGGGCATTTTGGTCATTTCACACTAGACATAATTATTACTTAATTAATGCTATTAAATGCAATGAAGCCTACTCATCCTTGACTTTTTCCATGCTTATCCACAGGTAAAATGACCATTTCGCCCCTAATGTCTTTCTATGGATAATTGATTCATACCGTTTCAAATGAATCGACTATTTTGCCCTTAGTTAGATTTTATGATTTTTAACATAAAATTAACATCTAAATGACTATTTTGAGTTAAGAACATACCTTTGACATCTTGGGTTAGTACACCACAGACCCGATTGGAGAGATTTGTGGGTGGACTTCATCCTACTATCGCCAGAGATGTTATGTCAGGTCATCAATTATATTTTTATAATTACGGATTTGCCCTTCATTTATAAACACAAATTTTTCCCACACAATTTGTGAAATCAACATCTAAATTTGGGGATTTCGAGGATTCCCCGAATTCCTTATTTGGGGATTGGCCCTAATTTGGGGATTCCTTGAATTCCTCGTTCAGGGAACATGCCGGATTCGGGGAATCCCCCTAGGCTTTCGGGCCGAGCCTGGAGACATAGGTCCCCGGCCCATGCCCATCCCTAGATGTGATTGCTTTTATGCTAGACTACTAACACCACATTGATTACAAGATTATAGGTTGACTCAGTTACTTTTCTATAATCAATGTGATATTGATACATAAGTAACTTTATCAGTTGGAATCCCTGTTAGAAATATTTTAATTCACATAAGGTGGTCCATGGTTGTTTTGAAGTTATTTACCTTTGATGGAGAGGTTAATGCAGTTAATAAAATAACTGCAGTTTGATAGTTAATAAAATTGCTATATAAAAGGGTATTCTCTCTCTATTCCTAACGTGAGTTTTTCTTCTTCCATCAAATGAAATAAACAATTGACAGAAAGGAAAAGGAGAGAGATACACTACCTTCTTTTACATCATCAAGAAATTAATCATGGAACCAAGTATGTATTACTTCTTTAATAAATAGTGAATATTAATCAAGTTTCAGATTCTGAGATTTAATGTTTATGCAATTTAGGGTATAAAAATATGATTATATTACTGATTCTTTGCCATTGATGAAATTGCAATTAAGTTTTACATGTGGTATTAGAGCAAATTCAAGTTTAGAAACTGACGTATTTTCCATTAAGTTGATTTTTTATATATCACTGTTCTTATGGTATAAAGAAATTAGATTGGGTTTGGAAATTGATAAATAGGAAGGTTGTGGTTAAAATAGATTAAAGAATACCTCTTAAGTGGCTGGAAAGTTGGCCAGAATCGAATTTTTCTTATGCTAAAATGTCTAGATGCATTTTTCAATAAAAAAAATTCCAAAAATTTGGGTTCCATAATATTTCCAGAAATTTGGGTCAAATATTGACCCATATAATAACACTATTCGTTTAGTTGATCTAGCCCATTTGTTTTTTTAAAGCCTACTTTTTTTTAGTTTATAAAAACTCATTAAGAAGCCTTACCCCTATTTATTAAGTGAGCCCAATTCAAACACAAACCCATTAAGAATCAGTATTCTGAAAACTGGGCCAGACCAGCCAGTTTGACCAGGTTTCGGAAGGAAAAACGGTTCACTAACTAATAAAAACCATTCTCAATGATCGGGCCGTTTTAAACCGCAAATGAACCGCTTAAACAGTGGAAGACCACCGGTCCAACTAATATGTTTCTTTTTTTTTTCTTCAACTTCAAAAATCCAACTTCATTCATCTTCTCTTTCACCTTCATTCATCTTCGGTTTGATTCGAGCTTAGAATGTGAAAGAAAAAAAAATAAGGAGAAGATCTGAAGAAGAAAGAGAAGAAGTGAGAAAAGAGAAGAGAATATGGAAGAAGTAAGGAAGAAAGAGAAGAGGACGGGGAGAAAGAGAGAGAAAAAAAAAAAGATAAGGTGACAAGTGAGAATTGAGAAGAAGAAAGAGGAATGAGGTGACAAGCGATATATATATATATAACATCACCAGTCTGACCCGTCTATCAGACCGGTTGAACCGTTCAAACCGGCAATCGGATCTTTATCCCGTTTAGAATCCGGTCCGATTTTCAAAACATTGTTAAGAATAACCCATAAAGAAGACCAACGCATTTAGTATGAACGAGCAACCCAATCCAGCCAAACGAAGCAACCCAACCTTGTTATGGTCCAAAAAGTGAATTGCTCCATTCAACAATTCAAACCGATCAACGGGTCAAATCGGTTCAGACCATTGACTAGATTAGTCAAACAGTCAAAATGGGTTAACCGACACATGAGGGCGCATGCCCAATGCGCGATGACAAGTGAGAGTGCGTGAGGGCGTGTGTAGGCAGGTGTGCGGCGCATGAAGGATGTGTATATGTTTCTAAACTATAATTTTCTTTAGAGAAAGATAGAATGTCCACTTAGGATATAATTATAGTTATTATTTAAGTTTGATAACTATATTATGTATAATTTGTTAGTCAACAAAGAGGCCAAATTAGAATGATTATTTCATAGATATCGAACTAAGTTAGATTCAATTACTCATGATCGTTAGATGTTTTATTGAGATGACATGATATATTGGACATGAGTAATTTGAAGTTCATAAATTATAGGATAGTTAAGGATCAGCCAAAGATAGATTAGTTAATCCTATAATTATGAACATAACTGAGGTTAATTAACGTACTTAATTAGCTGTGTTTAGTATATCCAAAGATAATGAACATGTCTAACGAAGGCACATTTGATAGCCAATTAAGAAAATTGCATCAATTAAGTTTAATTATTGTATATTGTTATATCTCTCAAAGGAGTTTTTCAATATACATTTATGTTTTAATAATAATAAGTTTTAAATATGTGAATCTAAAATTGTGTATTAAATATAAAACTCAAAGCATTAATGTGTAAGCATAATTTTGTTTTTACATCATCTGCTCTTCATGCCTTATCTGTTGTTAAGTTTAATGGGTTCAATTATAATGAGTGGAGAGCAAGTCAAGTGTTACTTGGGTATTCAAAATCTCGACCTTACACTCATGATAGAGAATCCAATTGATCTCATTGAGAACAACACTGATGAGGAGAGGTCTTTCCATAAAAAATGGGAGAGATTGAATAGATTGAGCCTAAAGTTTTTATGGATGACAATGGTGAGCAAAATTAAGATCTCATTTCCTAACATAGAATATGCTAGGGAATTTATTAGATTAGCCAAAGAGACTTCTCAGTCTGAGGCCCCTGACAAGTCTTGTATTGGGGCATTAATGAAAAGCTTGACCACCATGAAATATGATGGTTCTTGTAGCATGTATGAGCATGTGACTGAGATGTCAAATATAGCAGCAAGAATTAGAAACATGGGAATGTCTGTAGACGATTGTTTACTTGTTCAGTTCGTCATTAACTCTTTAGTCCATTTCAAATTAACTATAATACAATTAAAGATAAATGGAATATGACTAAGATGCAAACTAAGTTAGTACAAGAGGAGGAAAGATTGAAGAAACAAGGAGTTCATTTAGTTAATCTCATGGGCTCGTTTGGAGTTAAGAAGAAATCCAACAAGAAGTATGGAAAGGGCAAAAGGCCATTGAAGATTAATGAGTCTTCTGCCCAAATCCATAAAAGGATAAGACTAAAGAAAAGTGTCATTTCTACAAGAAAGTTGGACATTATAGGAGTGACTGCCTAAAACGTAAGGCATGGTTTGAAAAGAAAAGTAAGCCTAGTGCTTTTGTAGGTTTCGAATCATATTTATCAGAAGTTCCTTATAATACTTGGTGGATTAATTCTGGATGTATCACTCATATTTCTAATACTATGTAGGGATTCCTTATGACCTAAACCATAAATGATAATAAAAGATTTGTATACATAGGAAATCGGGTCAAAGCACGAGTAGAAGCCATTGGAACCTATCGTTTAATTTTAAGTATTGGACATCATTTAGATTTGTTTAATACTTTTTATGTACCGAAGTTATCCCATAATTTAATATCTTTATTTAACTTGATTTAGAAGGATATACTTTTAAATTCAGGAATGGATGTTTTAGTTTATTTAAATATAATTGTTTAATTGGTTCTGGTGTGCTTTGTGATGGACCATATAAATTACATCTTGATAGTTTGTTTGCTGAGACATTATTGACCTTGCATCATATATAGGAATAAAACGTGCTTCTGTGGATGGGAAATCTGATTATTTATGACATAAACGTTTAGGCTATATATCAAAAGAAAGAATGCAAAGATTAGTAAAGAATGAAGTTTTACCTGATTTGGATTTTGCTGATTTTGGCATTTGCATGGATTACATTAAAGGAAAACAAATCACATCCACTGTTAAAAAAGTAGGCACTAGAAGCATAGGACTCATTGAATTAATACACACTGATATATGTGGTCCTTTTGATGTACCTTCTTTAAGTGGAGAATGATATATCATTACTTTTATAGATGACTTTTCACATTATAGATATGTTTATCGATTGTGTGAAAAATCTCAATTTGTTAATATCCTAGAGGTATTTATTAATTATTACTGAAGTTGAGAGGCAATTAGATAGAAAGGTGAAAGTAGTACGATCAGATAGAGGTGGTGAATATTATGATAGATACAATGAATCTGGACAATGTCTAGATCCATTTGCTAAATTCCTAGAAAGTCGAGGCATATGTGCTCAATACACAATGTTGGGACACCGCAACAAAATGATGTTACAAAAAGGCATAACTGTACATTAATAGATATGATTAGGACTATAATGAGTAACTCCTCATTACCCTCATCATTGTGGATATACGCATTAAAGACTGTTGTATATTTATTAAACAGGGTTCCTAGTAAGACAGTTTCAAAGACTCATTTTGAACTATGGACATGAAAGAAATCTAGTTTGAGGCATCTACATGTTTGGGGTTGCCCGGCATAAGTCAAGATTTATAATCCACATGAAAAAAAAAACTAGATTCAAAAAAGATTAGTGGATTTTTTATTAGTTATCCAGAAAAATCTAAAGGATATTGTTTTTACTGTCCTAGCCATGGTACGAGATAGTTGAAACTGGAAATGCGAGATTCATTGAGAATCCTGAAACTAGTGGGAGTGTTAAACAACATAAAGTGAATATTTAAGAAGTCAGGGCACAGGTCCCTGCGCTTATGACTTCTACTGAGGTTATGGTTCCTGTAGTTGTCAGACGTTCTGATAACAATCAAGAACAGTAAATAATTGAGCAAACACTTCCTGATAATGTAACAGTCAATGAACCTATAATGGATGAGTCATATGAAGTAGTAAATGAACAAAAAGAAGTAATATTAAGAAAATCTCAAACACAAAGGAGATCTGCCATTACTAATAATTGTGTGGTTTATCTTCAAGAGTCAGAATTTGACTTGGGAATGGAAGCAGATCCAATTTTGTTTTCCCAAGTCCTTCAAAGTGATGATTCTACAAAGTAGTTAGACGCCATGAAAGAAGAGTTAAAATCAACAAAATACAATGAAGTTTGGGATCTAGTATTGCCTGAAGGCTGTGGAATAGTCGAGTGTAAATGGGTCTTTAAGACCAAGCGTGACTCTAATGGCAATATTGAATGGTACAAGGCCAGACTTGTTGCCAAAGGTTTTACTTAGAAAGATGGTGTTGATTACAACGAGACCTTTGTGCCGGTTTCCTCAAAGGACTTGTTTAGAATTATTCTAGCAATGGTAGCACATTATGATCTGGAGCTTCATCAAATGAAGGTGAAAACTACCTTTCTGAATGAGAATTTAGAAGAAGAAGTGTACATGGAACAACCTGATGGTTTTCCAATGAAGGGAAGGAACACATGGTGTGTAAATTAAAGAAATCATCATACGGATTGAAACAAGCTTCCAAGTAATGGTATCTCAAGTTCAATAATAGCATTACCACTTTCTGAGTTAAGGAAAACATTATTGATTAGTGTATATATCTGAAGGTCGATGGGAGTGCATTTGTAATTCTAGTCCTATATGTTAATGACATTTTCCTTATTACTTATAATCTTGGCATGATGTATGAAACTAAGAAGTTTTTCTCTAAGAACTTTGAGATGAAGGATATGGGCGAGGCATCCTATGTGATTGGAATTGAAATTAACGATTGTTGGGATTGTCTTAGAAAGCTTATATCAACAAAGTTCTAGAGAGATACAATATGGATAAGTACTCTGCGAGTTCAGTTCCAATTGAAAAAGGTGATAAGTTGAGCCTTAAGCAATGCCCACAGATTGAATTGGAACGTAAGTAAATGGAGCATATTCCATATGCATCTGTTGTTGGAAGTTTAATGTGTGCTCAAACATATACTAGACCAGACATTAGTTTTGTGGTCAGCTTGCTAGGCGGATACCAGAGTAATCTTGGAATGGATCATTGGCGAGTTACAAAGAAAGTGTTGAGATATTTATAAGGGACGAAGGATCATATCCTTACCTATAAGAGATTCAATTATCTTGAGGTGATTGGATATCCAGATTTAGATTTCATTAGTTGTGTAGACACTAAGAAATCCACATTTGGGTGCATATTTCTGTTAGCTGGAGGAGCAATTTCATGGAAAAGTGCGAAGTAGTTTGTCATTGTTGCTTCCACTATAGAGGCTGAGTTTGTGGCATGGTTTGAGGCCATAGTTCAAGGATTATGATTGCGGAATTTTATTTTAGGGCTTGGGATTGTCGATAGTACTGTCAAGCCACTGAAAATTTATTGTGATAATGTCGTAGTAGTTTTCTTCTCTAAAAACGAAAAATATTCAAAGGGTGCTAAACATATGGAACTGAAATACTTTGACGTTAAAGAAGAAGTTTAGAAACAGAGCGTGACTATTGAGCATATCAGCACCAATTTTATGATAGCAGATCCGCTAACTAAAGGGTTGTCACCTAAGACCTTTAGTGAGCACGTTGAGAGGATGGGTAGTATTGCCCTTCATGACGAATTTATGATGTGTTGTATATGTTTCTTGATTTACATTACCCTCCTCATGTTTTAGACACTCTAAACTCTTGATGTGTTGTTTTTTATTCATATAAATTATTTTGTTGTTTGTTTCTTTTTATTATATTGTTTAGTATACGTGAATGATAAAGATGACAGGATTTGTCCTTAATAAGGACATTACTGTTAGACCATTAATAATCATTATAGATTATTTTGAGCACAGAATTTGTAACAAGATACATGGAAAAGGGACTATGTTGATTCAATGACACATGACCACCACGATCCTTATGGGTTCTTGCTCAATAATATTTATATTTTGACCATTTTAAGATATGACCTTTGGCTAATTATTATTGTGTATACATTATGTATTATTTTTGAAATATAAAGTTATATAGTATTACATGGACGTAGTGGGAGAATGTTAGAAATATTTTAATTCACATAAAGGTGGTCCATGGTTGTTTTGAAATAATTATAGAAGTGTTCGATTCTGGGTACCTTGCATTTTTTAAAGGAACCAGACTAACGGTTCCTTGAAATTTGGAACCGAAAACCGGAACGGAACCGACGGTTCCGATTCCTAGGTACCCAGAACCGACGGTTTCGATTCCTAGGTACCTAGAACCCAAACCTGTAACAACGGTTTGGTTCCGGTTCTAGGTACCTTGTAAAATTCATGACCCCTAAAAGGTTTTAAAATGACAAAAAAACCCTTAAAAACTTACAAAAAACCCCTCACTGGAATTGTTAACAAAATAAATTACAAAATATAAATTAAAAATTAAAAACACCATTACTTTGTAAAGATAGATTCTCAAAAGTCAAACCAATTTACTTTAAATGTTATGAAATATAAATATAAATGTATTCACATTACTTTTTTCTAAAAGTTTTTATTAACCCCCTACTCTTAATTTATTTTTATTAGTTTGGTTCCTGGTTCCGGTTCCTAACTATGGAACTAGAACCGGAACCAGAAACGCACAGTAATGGTTTCAAAAATTTGGAACCGGAACCTATCCGTTGACGGTCGGTTCCGGGTAGGACCGAAACCAAAACCCGGGTACCCGCCGGTTCCGATTTCAATCGATTCTTTTAAACACCCTAAATAACCTTGATAAAATGTAGTAAGAAACACAAGTTATGTTTGCAGCCAATCGGTTAAGGGCTAGAAAGTGTATTCGTTATGAATTTGTTTAGAGTTTTTTTTTTTTTTTAAATATTAAAAGGAATGATTTAAAAAAAAAAATGAAAATGCATTTGTCATATTTGTCTGAAATGTATTTTAAAAATTATAATATAATTCGAAATCAGTTGGCAACAAAACATAGTCAAATTGGATTTTAACTTGATCTAGTTGAAGAAATAAAATAGAATATGGTTCAATTTTCACTAAGTTCTATTTAAAAGAGAGAAAAAAGTTTATAGAGGAAAGAAGACATAAAAATTTGCTGAGTTTTCTTGTGTTTAGAAAAAAAAAAAACAAAAAAGTAAATGAACGGAGACATTTTGCATCTTACAAGAGAAAAAAATGACAATATGAAAAGAGAGAACATTAACCTTTATAATCAATAAAAACTTGTATTCAAATAAATGTAAAAATTATTTGTATATTAAGAAAGAAGTTTTCATTTTCAATTAAAGGAAAATATATTCTTGTTTTGCAAAATATAATATTTCTTTCATGTTTTAAAGAGTATTTTCATCCTAATGAGACTTTTTTGAAAAACTAAATGAAAAAGACACAATTCACATTTCTACCAAAAAATGGACACTATAACGATGTTAATCAGGCTGCAATATTAACTGCATAAATAGGTGTTTAAAAAATTTTATCATACACACATACAGATTTGAATATCATCATCCGATGTAGTTAGGGATGGGCATTTTCCTGCCCCATCGGGGACCCAGACTGAACGGGGCGAAGATTCCCTGAATGATTCGAGGACAAGACCGGGTCCGGGCCGAATTCAATCGCCGAATTTGCCCTAGCCCGATCGATCTCTGCCCCCCCTGATAAATATGTTATATATGTATATGTATCATTTGATATACACATATATATGTTATATATGTATAATGTATAATGTATAATATATATGTATAATGTATAAACATATGTATAATGTATCATAGCATTATATATATACATAATATGCTATGAAAAAAAATTTATACATTATATTATACATATACATAATAGTTATTATCCATAATCATTTGCTATTTTGATTCATTAAATAAATTAATAAATCATTATAATTTTTAATACATAATAAATATGTATATATGTATAATGTATCATTTGATATACATAATATAATGTATATATGTAATGTGTCATTTGATATTTTGATTCATAGAATTATTAATTTCATTATCTAATTACCCTTTGTAAAAACCCCTTCCAATCAGATATCCTCTGAATATTCTCAATGAGAACCGGAGATACATGTTTGGAGAACGAGTGTATTTAGAAAAAAAAAAAAAAAAAAAAAAAAAAAAAAAAAAAAAAAAAAAACCTATGTAAAGATAAATAATAATATCCGAAACATACATATAAAATGTCATGCAGGATCCAAACATATAATTTCAAAACTTTAAGAATTATCCGTAAAAACACAGTCGAAACATATATAGAGTGGAAGATTCCAAAAGGTGTTTCACAAATTATCATTTACATTATTTACATCAAGATAAAAACTCGAGATGACAATAAATCATCTCCCCTCATGTGAGCCCCGCTGTCTCTGCATCCTCGCTTTGATCTATGCAAAGCAATTAACAATAAAAGGGTGAGTGCTAATCGCTTAGTAAGGAATTATCCGTTTCATTCTAAAGTGTTATTTGACCTTTATTGAAACATATTTGTTAACACATCACATTACCTTTTACATCTAGGCATTTCCCCTTTATTTATTTTTTCCTTTCATTCATAAGTCTTCATCATTTTATCTCATGGTTAAAAAAACATCAATGTATCACGTACAACTAAGTAGTAAAGATAGTACACGCACATTACATGTCATGAATAACATCTAAATATCATCTAACATGAGTATAAATCATCTCGTGATGTAAATAACATCATAACTAATAGTGCAACTAAATGCATATGAAGCATTTAACGTATAGCCGATCAGACTTTATTAGCGTCTTAAGCACTCATATCATCTAGCCTCAAATTCATCTAGAGCTCAATCATCGAAAGGCGTGCTGCGCGTTATTACATCTAAAGCATATATTCATCTTTCCTAACGGTATACGAGGATATGCTTACGCGTTTCCATCATGTCTATATGCATCTCTAACATCTTATGGCATGTAAATACATATTTTGGTGAGCTTAATACTCTTAATTCTATGTTATCAATCCATTTACATTACCTCTTGCTCAAATACATCATTATTAAACATGTATTACATTGCATCTTCATGCCATTTCATAATATTAATCATGCATTGACACATGACCATGTATCTTTTCAAAGATATCTAACCAGGGTAAACCTTAGTACATGGCATAATACAATAATACATAATAATCAATTCATCATCATAAGATTGATCATGTTAAATCTATAATTTATAACCATTATACTCAGGCCATTTTCCATCTATTTCTCAAATGAATTGGCTATTGGCATAAACATAAAAGTTATAGGTTTGTGTCTTAGCTTTCTAATGCTTCAAGAATCATCTCATTTTGATTTTTATAACTCAAGTTTGGTCGACATAATGAAGCAGGTTTAACAAAACCCCTAAACTCACAAATCCGAATTTTCAATTAACTATACCACATCAATCCGATTGAATTAACCAATAGGTCAACTTATAGATCCAATAAACCTCCCCTTAATAGTCTTTAACATCTTAAAGGAAGTGTAAAATATCTCCATAAATCACATTATTGTTATAACATTGTAAGCTAATGCAAACAACACCTCACACTTCAATAGCAACCATTCAACACCATGTGGCCTCCAATACTACAAGTTTGCCACAATCAGCATCCACACTTCATTTTCTCAATCAAACATAACAACTAATAAAACATAAATAGAAAACTTCATGTATAATGAATCAAGGCAATAAGTAGAATAAATGAGTTCATTACACTTGCCATCAAATAATTCTATGCCTTAAGCCTTAATTTAAGGTTTCATAAAAATCTACAAACCCTAGCTATACACCTAAAGTCATGGGAGGTTCTTCCTACCTTTTTAAAGATTCCTTTAACAAATCCTTTGCCTTTGTCTTCTTTACAACCTTAATCCTACATATATAACATTATACCTCACATCTACTTCAAATCTTCAAATCACATCAAACTAAAGTTTTTAATCCTTACCTTAAACCCTTCAAACTGAAGATCAAGGCTCCTATCTTGCTCTCCTTGAAAAAAAAAGCAAAACTCCTTTAAAACTTAGAGAACGAAAGCTTGTTTCTGGAAGATTTGAGAGAAAATGGAAGAAATGTTGAAGAAGCTCTCTCCCTTGGCTTGAACGAATTTCATCTCATTTATAGGAAAATATTCATTTATTTTCCAAAATTATGCATTGGCCCAATTTTTAATTGTATAAATCATAAGTCATTAATTCTTCAAATAAGGGCATTTTGGTCATTTCCACATAGACATAATTATTACTTATTAATGCTATTAAAGCAATGAAGCCTACTCATCCTTGACTTTTTCCATGCTTATCCCAGGTAAAATGACCATTTCGCCCCTAATGTCTTCTATGGATAATTGATTCATACCGTTTCAAATGATCGACTATTTGCCCTTAGTTAGTTTTATGATAACATAAAATTAACATCTAAATGACTATTTTGAGTTAAGAACATACCTTTGACATCTTGGGTTAGTACACCACAGACCGATTGGAGAGATTTGTGGGTGGACTTCATCCTACTATCGCCAGAGAGTTATGTCAGGTCATCAATTATATTTTTATAATTACGGATTTCCCTTCATTTATAAACACAAATTTTTCCCACACAATTTTTGAAATCAACATCAATATTGGGGTTTCTGAGGATCCCGAATTCCTTATTGGGGATTGGCCTAATTTGGGGATTCCTGAATTCCTCGGTCAGGGAACATGCCGGATTGGGGAATCCCCCTAGGCTTTCGGGCCGAGCCTGGAGACATAGGTCCCCGGCCCATGCCCATCCCAGATGTGATTGCTTTTATGCTAGACTACTAACACCACATTGATTACAAGATTATAGGTTGACATCAGTTACTTTTCTATAATCAATGTGATATTGATACTAAGTAACTTTATCAGTTGGAATCCCTGTTAGAAATATTTAATTAATAAGGTGGTCCATGGTTGTTTGAAGTTATTTACCTTTGATGGAGAGGTTAATGCAGTTAATAAAAATAACTGCAGTTTGATAGTTAATAAAATTGCTATATAAAAGGGTATTCTCTCTCTATTCCTAACGTGAGTTTTTCTCTTCCATCAAATGAAATAAACAATTGACAGAAGGAAAAGGAGAGAGATACACTACCTTCTTACATCATCAAGAAATAATCATGGAACCAAGTATGTATACTTCTTTAATAAATAGTGAATATTAATCAAGTTTTAGATTCTGAGATTTAATGTTTATGCAATTTAGGGTATAAAATATGATTATATTACTGATTCTTTGCCATTGATGAAATTGCAATTAGTTTTACATGTGGTATTAGAGCAAATTCAAGTTTAGAAACTGACGTATTTTCCATAAGTTGATTTTTATATATCACTGTTCTTATGGTATAAAGAAATTAGATTGTGTTGGAAATTGATAAATAGGAAGGTTGTGGTTAAAATAGATTAAAGAATACCTCTTAAGTGGCTGGAAAGTGGCCAGAATCGAATTTTTCTTATGTAAAATGTCTAGATGCATTTTTCAATAAAAAAAATTCCAAAATTTGGGTTCCATAATATTTCCAGAAATTTGGGTCAAATATTGACCCATATAAAACACTATCGTTTAGTTGATCTAGCCCATTTGTTTTTTTAAAGTACTTTTTTTTAGTTTATAAAAACTCATTAAGAAGCTACCCTTTTATTAAGTGCACAATATCAAACACAAAAACCATTAAGAATCAGTATTCTGAAAACTGGGCCAGACCAGCCAGTTGACCAGGTTTCGGAAGAAAAACGGGTCACTAACTAATAAAAACCATTCTCAATGATCGGGCCGTTTTAACCGCAAATGAACCGCCTTAACAGTGGAAGAACACGGTCCAACTAATATGTTTCTTTTTTTCTTCAACTTCAAAAATCAACTTCATTCTTCTCTTTCACCTTCATTCATCTTCGTTTGATTCGAGCTTAGAATGTGAAAGAAAAAAAAAATAAGGAGAAGTCTGGGAGAAGAGAAGAAGTGAGAAAGAGAAGAGAATATGGAAGAAGTAGGAAGAAAAAGAAGAGGAGGGGAGAAGAGGAGAGAAAAAAAAAAGATAAGGTGACAAGTGAGAATTGAGAAGAAGAAGAGGAATGAGGTGACAAGCGATATTATATATATAACATCACCAGTCTGACCCGTCTATCAGACCGGTTGAACCGTTCAAACCGGCATCGGATCTTTATCCCGTTTGAATCCGGTCCGATTTTCAAAACATTGTTAAGAATAACCCATAAAGAAGACCAAAGCATTTGTATGAACGAGCAACCCAATCCAGCCAAACGAAGCAACCCAACCTTGTTATGGTCCAAAAAGTGAATTGCTCCATTCAACAATTCAAACCGATCAACGGGTCAATCGGTTCAGACATTGACTGATAGTCAAACAGTCAAAATGGGTTAACCGACATGAGGGCGCATGCCAATGCGCGATGCAAGTGAGAGTGCGTGAGGGCGTGTGTAGGCAGGTGTGCGGCGCATGAAGGATGTGTATATGTTTCTAAACTATAATTTTCTTTAGAGAAAGATAGAATGTCCACTAGGATATAATTATAGTTATTATTTAAGTTTGATAACTATATTATGTATAATTTGTTAGTCAACAAAGAGGCCAAATTAGAATGATTATTTCATAGATATCGAACTAAGTTAGATTCAATTACTCATGATCGTTAGAGTTTTATTGAGAGACATGATATATTGGACATGAGTAATTTGAGTTCATAAATATAGGATAGTTAGGATCAGCCAAAGATAGATTAGTTAATCCTATAATTAGAACTAACTGAGGGTAATTAACGTACTTAATTAGCTGTGTTAGTATATCCAAAGATATGAACAGTCTAACGAAGGCACATTTGATGCCAATTAAGAAAATTGCATCAATTAAGTTTAATTATTGTATATTGTTATATCTCTCAAAGGTTTTTCAATATACATTTATGTTAATAATAAGTTTTAAATATGTGAATCTAAAATTGTGTATAAATATAAAACTCAAAGCATTAATGGGTAAGCATAATTTTGTTTACATTCAGCTCTTCATGCCTTATCTGTTGTTAAGTTTAATGGGTTCAATATAATGAGTGGAGAGAAGTCAGTGTTACTTGGGTATTCAAAATCTCGACTACACTCCTGATAGAGAATCCAATTGATCTCATTGAGAACAACACTGATGAGGAGAGGTCTTTCCATAAAAAATGGGAGAGATTGAATAGATTGAGCCAAGTTTTTAGGAGACAATGGTGAGCAAAATTAAGATCTATTTCTAACAAGAATATGCGGGAATTTATTAGATTAGCCAAAGAGACTTCTCAGTGAGGCCCCTGACAAGTCTTGTATTGGGGCATTAATGAAAAGCTTGACACCATGAAATATGATGGTTCTTGTAGCATATGAGATGGACTGAGATGTCAAATATAGCAGCAAGAATTAGAAACATGGGAACTGGTAGACGATTGTTTACTTGTTCAGTTCGTCATTAACTCTTTAGTCCATTTCAAATAACTATAATCAATTAAAGATAAATGGAATATGACTAAGATGCAAAATAAGTTAGTACAAGAGAGGAAAGGAAGAAAAAGGAGTTCATTTAGTTAATCTCATGGGCTCGTTTGGAGTTAAGAAGAAATCCAACAAGAAGTATGGAAAGGGCAAAAGGCCATTGAAGATTAATGAGTTCTGCCCAAATCCATAAAAGGATAAGACTAAAGAAAAGGTCATTTACAAGAAAGTTGGACATTATAGGAGTGACTGCCTAAAACGAGAAGCATGGTTTGAAAAGAAAAGTAAGCCTAGTGCTTTTGTGGTGAATCAATTTATCAGAAGTCTTAATACTTGGTGGATTAATTCTGGATGTTCACTCATATTTCAATACTATGTAGGGATTCCTTATGACCTAACCTAAATGTAATAAAAGATTTGTATACCTAGGAAAACGGGTCAAAGCACGAGTAGAAGCCAGGAAACTATGTTAATTTAAGTTTGGCACTCATTTAGATGTGTTAAATATTTTATGTACCGAAGTTATCCCATAATTTAATATCTTATTTAACTTGATTAGAAGGATATACTTTTAAATTCAGGAATGGAGTTTTAGTTTATTTAAATATAATTGTTTAATTGGTTCTGGTGTGCTTTGTGAGGACCATATAAATTACATCTTGATAGTTTGTTTGCGAGACATTATTGACCTTGCATCATATATAGGATAAAACGTGCTTCTGTGGATGGGAAATCTGATTATTTATGACATAACAGTTTAGGCTATAATCAAAAGAAAGAATGCAAAGATTAGTAAAGAATGAAGTTTTACCGATTTGGATTTTGCTGATTTTGGCATTTGCATGGATTACATTAAAGGAAAACAAACAAATCCACTGTTTAAAAAGTAGGCACTAGAAGCATAGGACTCATTGAATTATACACACTGATATATGTGGTCCTTTTGATGACCTTCTTTAAGTGGAGAATGATATCATTACTTTTATAGATGACTTTTCACATTATAGATATGTTTATCGATTGTGTGAAAAATCTCAATTTGTTAATATCCTAGAGGTATTTATTATATTACTGAAGTTGAGAGGCAATTAGATAGAAAGGTGAAAGTAGTACGATCAGATAGAGGTGGTGAATATTATGATAGATACAATGAATCTGGACAATGTCTAGTCCATTTGCTAAATTCCTAGAAGTCGAGGGATATGTGGCAATACACAATGTTGGGACAACGCAACAAAATGATGTACAAAAAGGCATAACTGTACATTAATAGTATTAGGACTATAATGAGAGTAACTCCTCATTACCTCATCATGTGGATATAGCATTAAAGACTGTTGTATATTTAACAGGGTCTAGTAAGACAGTTTCAAAGACTCATTTTGAACTATGGACATGAAAGAAATCTAGTTTGAGGCATCTCATGTTTGGGTTGCCCGGCATAAGTCAAGATTATAATCCACATGAAAAAAAAAAGACCATTGACATGTGATTCTAAATATCAAAATATAAATAAGGGACAGCCACAAATTCTAAAAAATGAAAAGCAAATAAAGTTTCCACCATACCTAAGATATTAACATAATCCTTACCGCAATGGTCCATATCTTCCTATATGTTTACCATCATGTATTACAAATTATCCGTAAAATTTTGCTGTAAGAACTTAAAGCTTTACAAAACAAATGCACGAGAAGAATACAATATACCTCTTGGATTGCCTAACCGAATTAGAAATGGAAGAGCCACTTCCTTTATCTTCATCAGCCACATTCTTAACAGGCACTGAATTTCCAACAATTTGTTCCATCTTTTTAAACCACGGCCAATGACTGGTCGAAATTCCACCATTATTCATCCTGTGCCGCTCCAACTTATACCTTTTCTTCAAATTATCAACCTTGTTCTTACACTGCTCCACACTCTTGCTGTGCTTCTCGCACCGCTCACTCACGGTCACCGCCACCTCCTCCCAGTCCCTTCCCCTCAGATTCCCCCTATTCAACTGCATAAACTTGTCCAAATACGCGTCAAGAAGGCACGCGATCGCCGCGTCGCTCCACTCCTCCCGATCCTTCCTGTACTCGTTCTGATACTGCTTCGACTTCTTCGAACTGTACGGGCTACTGACATTACTAACGTCTCCATTGTTGACATCTTCCCGATCTTTCCTTTTCTCCGCCGTCCGTGCAACCACGATTTGAGAATTATTATTGTTGTTGTTGTTAGCGGAATTGAAAGCCGAATCGATAGCGTTTTCTTCTTCGTCGTCTCCACATCGCACGCCGATGTTCTCGGGGATCCGTTGAGGCTGCGACGCGTGTCCAGGTTCGAAACGTTGAGGCGTGTAGGGTGATCGTTCTATTTGTTGTTGTTGGTAGATCTGGTGGTGGTGGTCGTCACCAAGGAGCGGAAAATCGTCGTCACAAGAGGCCATTAGGGGACGTTAGGGTTAGGGTTTGTTGGTGAACGGCGACGTTAGAGTCGGGATGAGACGTTGAAGGAAGAGAGAAGAAGAGGTTTAACGGAAGGGGAGTATCGTGAGATAGAGAGATGGGCCGTGACGGATGGTGACGGTTCCGTTAAGTAATAAGGGAAGTGTACGGACACGTGGTTAGAGCTGAATGGGTGAGAACATACCGTGGACATTTTTGTTGATTTGTTTTGGAGATTTAAATTTGAATGGCAGATCGTTTGCCTCTTTTGGGCACGTTTGGTGGCGTTGGGTTGGGAGTTGTTGAATTGCAACACCTTCACCGTTACTCTTAACAAAGGGAAAGAAACACATGTAACCTAAAGTAACATTTACCTCCCCCAGGTTGCCAAAATTAACAAAGACACCCTATATAAGTAAACAGTAAATTTTATATAATAATAATAACAACCTTGATATAATGTAGTAAAGAACAAAAGTATGTCTTGTCAACCAATCGGTTAAGGGCTGGAAAGTGTATTCGTTTATGATATTAAGACCCAGACCTGTCCCTAGGACTGGTCCTATGGATCCAAGACCGGTGCTATGCGCTTGGATAATTCCCCCTCCCCCCCCCCCGATCTTTTTTTATATTTTAGGGGCGAAATGAAATTTTATAGGGGGTTTTTAGTATTTTTCAGGGGTAGATTAGTAAATTTCTAAAAAATTTATCACTTTAATCATCTCATCGGTTAAAGAACATCTTCTGTCTTCAACAATCCGACCACTCATTAAAAATGTTGACTCGGATGCAATTGTAGAAACCGGCACAGATAAAATGTCACGTGCCATTTAGGCTACAATGAGGAATCGACTTTCATGTTAGTTCCCCCACTGAAGAATATACATATCATGTTGCTCTTTCATCGTCATAAACGGCAGGTCCACTTGTAGGTAGCGATTCAGCTCATTTGATCCATGTATGTATGAGCTGGAGCTACTACTTCCATCATGTTCCACATACATCAACTTGCTTGATCCTTGACGAAGGGCTACATTAAGGTCCGGATCCTCTCTCCTGAACGTTCCACTTCCACTTCCATTGTATCTGTTCTCATATAAAGAAAAAAGGCTATCCAATTTTTGTTTAAAGTTAGTCAAATAAGACGTATAATCGTGTCCTAAATGCTGGCCTATCTCAGTAATTATACAGTTAATTACTTATAATTTAAACTTAGGATCTAGAACAATGCCTAATCTATATAAGAATGGAATATCTAACCATTATCTCTCATATTTTTCTTCCATCTTTAAAACAATTTCCCTTAAAATGTTATTATATCTATATTGAGCAAAAGTTTTAGCAATTTGAAGTAAAATATCTAACACTAAATTAGTAGTTGGATAATAAATACCACTTAATGTATTAGTAGCATCATAAAAAATTTGAAGAAATGAATAAAAAAGTTCACAAACCGCCCAATCATCGTAGCTGACAACTTCCTCTGGATAGTGCTTCCGGTTGACGAAATCTGTAATTTGTTTCGCGGTTGGCAAAGTTTTTTCCAACATCAAGTAGGTGGAGTTCCAACGGATAAGCATGTCTGTACATAACTTCAAAGGTTGAACCAGTGGGTTCTCTTGCTTACAATATTTGACGTACTCCTACCATCTTTTATTGCTACCGCCGACGATAAATCTGATAGTCGTGCGCACCCTCTCTACCTTTGAATGTATAGCATCTAAACTTGCTTTAACTATCAAATTGATGATGTGGCAAGCATATCTCTGGTGAAAAAATTTGCCTTCACCACGCGAATCCAATCTCTTTTCAAATAAAGAGATTGTCGTAGTGTTAGCAGCTGCATTATCAAGCATTAGTGCTACAACTCTATCAGTTAATAAATATTCTTGCAAAACTTCAAGAATTGTAAAATAAATAGTTTCAGCACTATGTTTTTCATATAATGGTTTAAAACCCATCAATCTTTGTTGTAAACCCCAATTATGATCTAAGAAATGTACTGTGACAGTTAAAAAATCAGTTTTTGATCTACAAGCTCATATATCTGATGTATGTGCAATAGATATATTCCTAAAATTTTGAAATTCGTTTTTAAGTTTATTTTTTATTTTGTTATAAGGTTTTAGTATATCTCTTCTACTTATACTTCTACTAACAACGATATATGCTGCACAAAATGTAGTTTTAATCATGTGAATAAAATAAGGATTTTCAGATAAACAAATGGGAGAGTCCGTAGCAACTATGAATCTTGCTATTTCCTCTCGTGCAATATGTGCATTGTATTACCATGTTGAAAGAGTTGAGGATTGTGAATTAAAATTAAGTTGAGTTTGAATTTGTCTACCTAATTCACTTGAAGATGTATCTGGCAACTGCATTATTTGGGAGTACTTCTTCTCTACGTGTTGTCGCATCGTCGAAGTCCCCTTCTCAACGCTAATAATGGTTCCACAGAAATTACATATCCCACACGATTCTTCCCCTTCCCCATTTGTCTTTGGCCGTTTTGATTTGGTGAAGTGTCGTCATATATCGGACACGACCATCTTTGATGGTCGGGGGGGTCGAGCTATGCCCGTGCCCGTTGACTCCTAGCTCGCATGTGTTTGCCTACACCTCGTCCCAACTGAATGTGGTTGTGGAATTGCAGATGCTTCCTCTAAAGGAAATGGTGAAAATGGATTGAACCTTTCCATTTCTTCTGTGGATGGAACGTAAAACTCATTTAGGGAAGCTATTATAAATTTATGATAAAATAATAAATAACTAAAATGAAAAGAAATTAAATAATAATAATATGAAATTATGATGATATTGAAAAATAGAAAAAAAAATTGAATAATATAAATAAATTATATGAATAAATTATAAATATAAATATAAATTGAATAAGAATTTGATTGGAGATTTGGAGTAAAGAGATTGAGAGAATGAGAGATTGATTAGTGTGGAAAAAATTAAAAGGATTTTGGGTTATTTATAGTGTAGTGGGGGGGGGGGGGGGGGGGGGGGGGTTTAAGAATGAAAAAAAAAAGGTTATATAAAATTATAACCATGGTGCATGTCGGGTTAAAAAAAAAAATTATAACCATTGGCAGCAGCTAATGGTTAGTGCAAAAAAAATTATTCTTTTATTTTTTTATCAATTTTGTAAAATTTCATTTTATCCTTGTAAGGGGGGGGGGGGGGGGGGGGTTTAAGAATGAAAAAAAAAAGGTTATAATAAACCATTGGCTGGCATGTCGGTTAAAAAAAAAAATTATAACCATTGGCAGCAGCTAATGGTTAGTGCAAAAAAATTTTATTCTTTTATTTTTTTATAAATTTTGTAAAATTTCATTTTAATCCTTGTAATTATGTTTATTTTAAATTTATAAGGGGTTTTATGTAATTATACAGATGACTAAACAGAAAAAATTCAAAAAAATTTGGGCCCAGGCCCGGGCCTTGGAGGAGGGCCCTCCTCCTTAGGCCTGGTCCCAAGGACCGGTCCTCTCAAGGACCGATCATAGGACCACATTTTTGGGCTGGGTTTTTGGACCCAGTCCCAAATGCCCCACTCTAATTTTCACTAAGTTTTATTTAAAAGAGAGAAAATGTTTATAGAGAAAAGAGGACATAAAAATTTGATGAGTTTTCTTTGTGTTTAGAAAAAAACAAAAACAATAATTAAATGAACGGAGATATTTTGCATCTTACAAGAGAAAAAATTGACAATATCAAAAAGAGAAACATTACCCTTTATAATCAATAAAAAATTTGTATTCAAATAAATGTAAAAATTAATTTGTATTATATAAGAAAGAAGTTTTCATTTTCAATTAAAGGAAAATATATTCTTGTTTTGCAAAATATTAAAATATTTCTTTAGTGATTTTAAAGAGTATTTTCATCCTAATGAGACTTTTTTGAAGAACTAAATGAAAATGACACAATTAATATTTCTACCAAACAATGGACACTTAACGATGTTAATCAGGCTGCAATATTAACTGCATAAATAGGTGTTTAAATAATTTTCATCATACACACATATAGATTTGAAATATCATCATCAGATGTAGTCAGGGATGGGCATTTTCCCTGCCCCGTTGGGGACCCAGACTGAACAGGGTAGAGATTCCCTGAATGGTTCAAGGACTGGACCAGGTCTGGGCCAAAATTCAATCCCCAAAATTTGCCCTAGCCCGATCCATCTCTGCCCCACCCTGATAAATATGTTATATATGTATATATATATCATTTGATATACACAATATATATGTATAATGTATAATGTATAATTTATAATGTATAATGTATATGTATAATATATCATATGTATTATACATTATACATAATATGCTATGAAACAAAATTTATACATTATACATTATATATTATACATTATACATAATATGTTATTATCCATAATCATTTGCTATTTTGATTCATTATAATAAATCAATAAATCACTATAAATATTTTTAATACATAATAAGTATGTTATATATGTATAATGTATCATTTGATATACATAATATATATGTTATATATGTATAACGTGTCATTTGATACTTTGATTCATTGAGTCATTATTTAAATTCCATTATCTAATTACCCTTGTTATATTTTTATAATTACGGATTTGCCCTTCATTTATAAACACAAATTTTGCCCACACAATTTGTGAAATCAACATCTAAATTTGGGGATTTCGAGGATTCCTCGAATTCCCTATTTAGGGATTGGGCCTAATTTGGGGATTCCTTGAATTCCTCGTTCAGGGAACAGGCCGGATTGGGGGAATCCCCCTAGGCTTTTAGGCCGAGCTCGAAGACATGGGTCCCCGACCCATGCCCATCCCTAGATGTGATTGCTTTTGTGCTAGACTGCTAACACCACATTGATTACAGGATTATAGGTAATGGTGAAAAAGCAACTCGCCCGGCCCGCAGCGGGTTGGCAGTTTTGGCAAGCCAGGTCATTTTTCTATAATCGATGTGATATTGATACATAAGTAACTTTATCAGTTGGAATCCCTGTTAGAAATATTTTAAATCACATAAGGTGGTCCATGGTTGTTTTGAAATAATTAAATTGGCTAAGGTGCATGATGGTTATTTACCTTTGATGGAGAGGTTAATACAGTTAATAAAATAATTGCAGTTTGATAGTTAATAAAATTGCTATATAAAAGGGGTCTTCTCTCTCTGTTTCTAACGTGGGTTTTTCTTTTTCCATCAAAAGAAATAAACAATTGACAAAATGGAAAAGGAGAGAGATACACTACCTTCTTTTACATCATCAAGAAATTAATCATGGAACCAGATATGTATTACTTTTTTAATAAATAGTGAATATTAATCAAGTTTCAGATTCTGAGATTTAATGTTTATGCAATTTAGGGTATAAAAATATGATTATATTACTAATTCTTTGCCATTGATGAAATTGCAATTAAGTTTTACAAGTGGTATTAGAGCAAATTCAGGTTTAGAAACTGATGTATTTTCCATTAAGTTAATTTTTTATATATCATAGTTCTTATGGTATAAAGAAATTAGATTGGGTTTGGAAATTGATAAATAGGAAGGTTGTGGTTAAAATAGATTAAAGAATACCTCTTAAGTGGTTGGAAAGTTGGCCAGAATCGAATTTTTCTTATGCTAAAATGTCTAGATGCATTTTTCAATAAAAAAAATTCCATAAATTTGGGTTCCATAATATTTCCAGAAATTTGGGTCAAATATTGACCCATATAATAACACTATTCCTTTAGTTGATCTAGACCATTTGTTTTTTTAAAGCCTATTTTTTTTAGTTTATAAAAACTCATTAAGAAGCCTTAGCCCTATTTATTAAGTGAGCCCAATTCAAACACAAACCCATTAAGAATCAGTGTTCTGAAAACTAGACCGGACCGGCCGGTTCGACCGGGTTTCGGAAGGAAAAGCGGTTCACAAACTAATAAAAACCATTCTCAACGATCGGACCATTTTAAACTTCAAATGAACCGCTTAAACAGTGGAAGACCACCGGTCCAACTAATATGTTTCTTTTTTTTTTCTTCGGCTTCAAAAATCCAACTTCATTCATCTTCTCTTTCACCTTCATTCATCTTCGGTTAGATTTGAGCTTAGAATGTGAAAGAAAAAAAAAAGGAGAAGATCTGAAGAAGTAGAAGAAGAAAGAGAAGAGGAGGTGAGAAAAGAGAAGAGAATATGGAAGAAGTAAAGAAGAAAGAGAAGAGGACTGGAAGAAAGAGAGAGAGAAAAAAGACGAAGGAGAAGATCTGAAGAAGAAGAAAGAGAAGAAGTGAGAAAAGAAAAGAGAATATGGAAGAAGTAAGGAAGAAAGAGAAGAGGATGGGGAGAAAGAGAAAAAAAAAAAAACAAAAAAAAAAGATAAGGTGATAAGTGAGAATTGAGAAGAAGAAAGAGGAATGAGGTGATATATATATATATATAACATCACTGGTCTGACCCGTTTATCAGACCGATTGAACCGTTCAAACTGGAAACTGAATCTTTATCCGGTTTAGAATCTGGTCCGATTTTCAAAACATTGTTAAGAATAACCCATAAAGAAGACCAACCCATTTAGTATAAACAAGTCAACCCAATCCAGCCAAACAAAGCAACCCAACCTTGTTACAGTCCAAAAAGTGAATCGATTCATTCAATAGTTCAAACCGATCAATGGGCCAAGCCGGTTCAGACCATTGACTAGACCAATCAAACGGTCAAAATGGGCTAACCGACACATGAGGGTGCATGCCCGGCATGCGACAACATGTGACAGTGTGTGAGGGCGCATGCAACTAGGTGTGCAGCACATGAAGGATATGTATAGGTTTCTAAACTATAATTTTCTTTAGAGAAAGATAGAATGTCCACTTAGGATATAATTATAGTTATTATTTACGTTTGATAACTATATTATGTATAATTTGTTAGTCAACAAAGAGGCCAAATTAGAATGATTATTTCATAGATATCAAACTAAGTTAGATTTAATTACTCATGATCGTTAGATGCTTTATTGAGATGATATGATATATTGGACATGAGTAATTTGAAGTTCATAAATTATAGGATAGTTAAGGATCACCCAAAGATAGATTAGTTAATCCTATAATTATGAACATAACTGAGGTTAATTAACATACTTGATTAGGTGTGTTTAGTATATCCAAAGATAACGAAAATGTCTAACGAAAGCACATTTGATAACCAATTAAGAGAATTGCATCAATTAAGTTTAATTATCGTATATTGTTATATCTCTCAAAGGAGTTTGTCAATACACATTTATGTTTTAATCATAATAATTTTTAAATATCTGAATCTAAAATTATGTATTAGATATAAAACTCAAAGTATTAATGTGTAAGCATAATTTTGTTTTTGCATCATCTGCTCTTCATGCCTTATCTGTTGTTAAGTTTAATGGGTTCAATTATAATGAGTGGAGTAAGCAAGTCAAGTGTTACTTGGGTGTTCAAAATCTCAACCTTACACTCATGACAGAGAATCCAATTGATCTCATTGAGAACAGTACTGATAAGGAAAGGTCTTTCCATAAAAAATGGGAGAGATCGAATAGATTGAGCCTAAAGGCTTTATGGATGACAATGGTGAGCAAAATTAGGATCTCATTTCCTACCATAAAATATGCTAGGGAATTTATTAGATTAGCCAAAGTGACTTCTCAGTCTGAGGCCCCTGACAAGTCCCGTATTGGGGCATTAATGAATAGGTTGACCACCATGAAATATGATGGTTCTTGTAGCATGTATGAGCATGTGACTGAGATGTCAAATATAGCAGCAAGAATTAGAAACATGGGAATGTATGTAGACGATAGTTTCCTTGTTTAGTTCGTCATTAACTCTTTAGTCCATTTCAAATTAACTATAATACAATTAAAGATAAATGGAATATGACTGAACTTCAAACTAAGTTAGTACAAGAGGAGAAAAGATTGAAGAAACAAGGAGTTCATTTAGTTAATCTCATGGGCTCATCTGGAATTAAGAAGAAATCCAACAAGAAGTATGGAAAGGGCAAAAGGCCATTGAAGATTAATGAGTCTTCTGCCCAAATCCATAAAAGGATAAGACTAAAGAAAAGTGTCATTTCTACAAGAAAGTTGGACACTATAGGAGGGACTGCCTAAAACGTAAGGCATGGTTTAAAATGAAAGATAAGCCTAGTGCTTTTGTAGGTTTCGAATCATATTTATCAGAAGTTCCTTATAATACTTGGTGGATTAATTCTGGATGTATCACTCATATTTCTAATACTATGTAGGGATTCCTTATGACCTAAACCATAAACGATAATAAAAGATTTGTATACATAGGAAATCAGGTCAAAGCACGAGTAGAAGCCATTGGAACCTATTGTTTAATTTTAAGTACTGGACATCATTTAGATTTGTTTAATATTTTTTATGTACCGAAGTTATCCGATAATTTAATATCTCTATTTAAACTTGATTTAGAAGGATATACTTTTAAATTCAGGAATGTATGTTTTAGTTTATTTAAATATAATTGTTTAATTGGTTCTGGTGTGCTTTGTGATGGACCATATAAATTACATCTTGATAGTTTGTTTGTTGAGACATTATTGACCTTGCATCATATATAGGAACAAACCGTGCTTCTGTGGATGGGAAATCTGATTATTTATGACATAAACGTTTAGGCTATATATCAAAAGAAAGAATGTAAAGATTAGTAAAGAATGAAGTTTTACCTGATTTGGATTTTACTGATTTTGGCATTTGCATGGATTGCATTAAAGGAAAACAAATCACATCCATTGTTAAAAAAGTAGGCACTAGAAGCATAGGACTCGTTGAATTAATACACATTGATATATGTGGTCTTTTTGACGTACCTTCTTTAAGTGGAGAATGATATTTTATTACTTTTATAGATGACTTTTCACGTTATAAATATGCTTATCGATTGCGTGAAAAATCTCAATTTGTTAATATCCTCGAGGTATTTATTAATTATTACTGAAGTTGAGAGGCAATTAGATAAAAATGTGAAAGTAGGACAATCAGATAGAGGTGGTGAATATTATGATAGATACAATGAATCTGGACAATGTCCAGGTCCATTTGCTAAATTCCTGGAAAGTCGAGGCATATGTGCTCAATACACAATGTTGGGACACCGCAACAAAATGATGTTGCAAAAAGGCATAACTGTACGTTAATAGATATGATTAGGAGTATGATGAGTAACTCCTCGTTACCCTCATCATTGTGGATATACGCATTAAAGACTGTTGTATATTTATTAAACAGGGTTCCTAGTAAGACAGTTTCAAAGACTCCTTTTAAACTATGGACATGAAAGAAATCCAGTTTGAGGCATCTACATGTTTGGGGTTGCCCGACATAAGTCAAGATTTATAATCCACATGAAAAAAAAAAAAAACTAGATTCAAGAACGATCAGGATTTTTTATTAGTTATCCAAAAAAATCTAAAGAATATTGTTTTTACTGTCCTAACCATAGTACGAGAATAGTTGAAACTTAAAATGCGAGATTCATTGAGAATCGTGAAACTTGTAGGAGTGTTAAACCACATAAAGTGAATATTCAAGAAGTCAGTGTAACGCCCACATCGAGGTACATAGCTTAACTTATGCCCTTATACCCTTAGTTGAATTTTGTTAAAGTTATTTTGAGAAAAATGTGAAGAAAATGCCTTAAAATTTCATTAGGGTAAAATGGTATTTTCACTCATAATTAGTTGAAAATGTGGGGAGTGAAAAAAGATAAAATTTCATGGAGAATGCATTAAAATGAGCGCATTATGGTAATTGACTAAGGGACATAGATGAAATTTTATAGAAAGTGCAAGGGCAAAATGGGAAACTATAAATAATATTATGTTATAACAAGAATTGAAGAATGAAACCCTAGCCACTTCTTCTCCTCTTTCACGCCACTTACCACCCAAATTCTCTCAATTTCTTCAATTCTTTTTCAAGGGAAATTCATAGATTTTGGGTACCTTTTAGTGGGTTTTCAATCCCAAGCATCCTTAGGTAAGATCCTTGCAGTAAGAAGTGAGTTTTAATTTTTGAAGTTGAATTTTGATGATTTGTGTTCGTAGGATTTAAGAGAAAGAGAGTTGGATCAAAGAAGATTATTAGAGTGTCGGATTGCTCACATCTAACGTAAGTAAATCCTACCCTAGTTATGATTTAAGTAATATTGTGTAGAGAATTTCTTTTATGCATATATGTGTTTTATGTGAAGAATTGTTAATGGATTTGGTGTTGAATGATAATTAGAACTTATCCATGAGAAGTAGTGTTTGTGTATTTGATATTTGACGTGAGTTTAGATGAAATTTGGAAGAATTGAAGTAGAAATTTTGGAGTGCATATTTTGGACAGGTTTAGCATTAAAGATAGAAGATTTTATACCAAATTTTTGGTGGCTTAGAAAAGAGGTAGAAGTGTAGCCAAATTAGAGTTGATTTGTGCACATGAATTGTTTGATGAAATGTCAAAAAGAAGTGCATGTATGAGTATGATTATGGGTTACTTTGGATTGAGTTTGTAGATGGTAGAGAATGACATGTTTGCATTCCATATTGCATTATTGCATCTAAACATGTAAATTTAGAAAGAATTATAAGCATGAAACCATCTACATGCATACATACTCATAAGAGCATGAAAAAGCACTAAAGAATGTTAAAGAGTAAATAGAAAGAAACGAGAATATTAAAGAAGTTCAAATCTGAATTTTTATTTAAAGAAGTGTAAAAAGATAAAAAAAAGAAAAGGTTGTTGCGATGGGGAGCCCGTGAGTGACATAGCCCCACATGCACGCCGCCTTTAGTAAGCAGCCTCAAAATTCAGAAAGAAGAATTGTACAATTCGTTAGGAGTGTGTGTGGATGAGGACTGTACCTAGAATTAGAGAATACACTCACAAGGCCAGGGTTCCAAATCCATGCCTCAACCGAGTCCGATCGACAAGAAAGAATAGAAAGAAAGACATACAAAAAAGAAACAGAAAACAGAATAAGAAAAATAGAAAAGAAAATGCACATTTTATGCATTTGTGCATTTGCATCATATATATGCAAAATACCATGCCCATTATCTGAGTAGTGGGAAATTAGAATAGAGAAAGAACAAAGAGAAAGAATAGAGAGAAAAACAGAGAAAAAAATAGAGAAAGGATAGAGAAGAATCGAGAAGTGTGATGTAAGGAAAAAAATTCAGAAGTTAAGCAACAGAGAGAGAAGGGTATCATAGCGGGTTTACTTGCTAAGCAATTAGTGCTCACCTCGTTGTTTTCAATGTTTTTGCAGGTAATAGGTGAGATGCAGTCGCTCGGAATATCATGTAGCGGAAGGGTTGGACTACACTATCAAGTTACTATTTTGAGACTTTATTATATTATTTATAGATTTGTATATAAAGAAAAATTAAATATGGGCCCATAATTTTATACTCGTTTATATGTATATTTTCTTATATATATATTTAGTGAGTTTTATTGTTATTTTACGAGTATACTAGCTAGAAAGAAAGTATTACAGCCAGGGCATAGGTCCCTGCACCTATGACTTCTATTGAGGTTGTGGTTCCTGTAGTTGTCAAACGTTCTGATAACAATCAAGAATAGTAAATAATTGAGCAAACACTTCCTGATAATGTAACAGTCAATGAACCTATAATGGATGAGTCATATGAAGTAGTAAATGAACAACAAGAAGTAACATTAAGAAGATCTCAAACACAAAGAAGATCTACCATTACTAATAATTATGTGGTTTATCTTCAAGAGTCGGAATTTGACTTGGGAATGGAAGCAGATCCAATTATGTTTTCATAAGTCCTTCAAAGTGATAATTCTGCAAAGTGGTTAGACGCCATGAAAGAAGAGTTAAAAATCAACAAAATACAATGAAGTCTGAGATCTAGTAGTATTGCCTAAAGACTATGGAATAGTCGAGTGTAAATGGGTCTTTAAGACCAAGCGTGACTCTAATGGCAATATTGAACGGTACAAGGCCAGACTTGCTGCCAAAGGTTTTACTTAGAAAGATGGTGTTGATTACAACGAGAACTTTTTGCTAGTTTCCTCAAATGACTCATTTAGAATTATTCTAGCAATGGTAGCTCATTATGATCTGGAGCTTCATCAAATGAAGGTGAAAACTACCTTTCTGAATGAGAATTTAGAAGAAGAAGTGTACATGGAACAGCCTGATGGTTTTCCAATAAAGGGAAGGAACACATGGTGTGTAAATTAAAGAAATCATTATACGGATTGAAACAAGCTTCCAGGCAGTGGTATCTCAAGTTCAATAATAGCATTACCACTTTCTGAGTTAAGGAAAATACTATTGATTGATGTATATATCTGAAGGTCAGTGGGAGTGCATTTGTAATTCTAGTCATGTATGTTAATGACATTTTCCTTATTACTTATAATCTTGGCATGATGTATGAAACCAAGAAGTTTCTCTCTAAGAACTTTGAGATGAAGGCTGTGGGCAAGGCATCCTATGTGATTGGAATTGAAATTATTCGTGATAGATCACAAGGATTGTTGGGATTGTCTCAGAAAGCTTATATCAACAAAGTTCTAGAGAGATACAATATGCATAGGTGCTTTGTGAGTCCAGTTCCAATTCAGAAAGGTGATAAGTTGAGCCTTAAGCAATGCCCACATATTGAATTGGAACGTAAGCAAATGGAGTATATTCTGTATGCATCTATTGTTGGAAGTTTAATGTATGCTCAAACATATACTAGACCAAACATTAGTTTTGTGGTCAGCTTACTGGGCAGATACCAGAGTAATCCTGGAACAGATCATTGGCGAGCTACAAAGAAAGTGTTGAGATATTTATAAGGGACGAAGGATCATATGCTTACCTATAAGAGATTCGATTATCTTAAGGTGATTGGATATTCAGATTTAGATTTCATTGGTTGTGTAGACACCAGGAAATCCACATTTGGGTGCATATTTCTGTTATCTAGAGGAGCAATTTCATGGAAAAGTGCGAAGTAGTCTGTCATTATTGCTTCCACTATAGAGGCTGAGTTTGTGGCATGCTTTGAGGCCATAGTTCAAGGATTATGATTGCAGAATTTTATTTTAGGGCTCGGGATTGTCGATAGTATTGTCAAGCCACTGAAAATTTATCGTGATAATGTCGTATTAGTTTTCTTCTCTAAAAACGAAAAATATTCAAAGGGTGCTAAACATATGGAACTAAAATACTTTGACGTTAAAGAAGAAGTTTAGAAACAGAACATGACTATTAAGTATATCAGCACTAATTTTATGATAGCAGATCCGCTAACTAAAGGATTGTCACCTAAGACCTTTAGTGAGCACATTGAGAGGATGAGTATTATTGCCCGCCATGACTGATTTATGATGTGTTGCATATGTTTCTTGATTTACATTACCCTCCTCATGTTTTAGACACTCTAAACTCTTGATGTGTTGTTTTTTATTCATATAAATTATTTTATTGTTTGTTTCTTTTTATTATATTGTTTAGTATATGTGAATGATAAAGATGACAGGATTTGTCCTTAATAAGGACATTACTGTTAGACCATTAAGAATCATTATAGATTATTCTAAGCATAGAATTTGTAACGAGATACATGGACAGGGACTTTGTTGATTCAATGACACATGACCACCATGATCCTTATGGGTTCTTACTCAATAATATTTATATTTTGACCATTTTAAGATATGACCTTTGGCTAATTATTATTGTGTATACATTATGTATTATTTCTTAAATATAAAGTTATATAGTATTACATGGACATAGTGGGAGAATGTTAGAAATATTTTAATTCACATAAAGGTGGTCCATGGTTGTTTTGAAATAATTAAATTGGCTAGTGGGCATGATGGTCATTTACCTTTGATGGAGAGGTTACTGCAGTTAATAAAATAACTGCAGTTTGGCAGTTAATAAAATTACTATATAAAAGGGGTCTTCTCTCTCTGTTTCTAACATGAGTTTTTCTTCGTCCCTAGGAGGAATAGCAATTGACAGAAAGGAAAAAGAGAGAGATACACTACCTTCTTTTACATCATCAAGAAATTAATCATGGAACCAGGTATGTATTACTTCTTTAATAAATAGTGAAAATTCATCAAGTTTTAGATTCTGAGATTTAATGTTTATCCAATTTAGGGCATAGAACTATAATTATATTATTGATCTTTGAAATTGATGAAATTAAAATTAAGTTTACAATCCCAACTTTGTATACGTAGCATTGTATAATAAAATTAAAATAAAATATTTTGAGAAAAGGACAAAAACAAATTGACCCGTGTTATTTTAAATAAAACTCACAATCGTAGGAATAATTGGAATATAAAAACTTAAGGTATATGAGATCGAAGCCATAGGGAATATCAAATTAATAGAAAACTCAATAAATTATAATATTAATAACTTAGTTCACAAAAATTAATTTTAAAATAATCTATTACTAAATTAGATTCTAGTTATATACTACAATCTCATACAACAAATTAATTATACATAGTTTCAAACACACCATTTAATTATTCAATTTAGTTCCCTTAAGTGCTTAGTTTTCTTTGTGCTTAGGTTGTGTACAAGTATTGATTTTTTTTTTTTCATTTGAAACATAATTCTAGTCTCTTCTCCATAGTTAAAGTTTTAAGATTTTTTTAAAGAAAAAAGTGAATTATTAAAGCTACCAGCTAAATATATTGTAGACTGAACTCATTCAAGAATACACTTGATGGGTTTAGTTTAGGCTAATCCAATGCAGTTCTGTTTTTCTATTTGGGAATAAGATAGAAACAAAAGCACTCGCAGAAGAAGGTACGAGAGTTGGCAAAAACCATTGTTTAGAATCTTAAGTCGAATTTCGATGTGTGTGTTGCCTAGTGTCATGGGTTGAGTTCTTGTTTTTCTATTTGGGATATCAAATAAAGAACGCAACACTCGCAGAACAAGGTATGAGAGTGGCAAAAACAATTGTTAGAATCTTAAGTCGAATTTCGATGTTGTTGCCTAGTATCACGGGTTGAGTTTAATTGAAAAATCGTGTGGTACTAGTAACTCAAATTTACATGATGTGGGAGTAATTGTTCAGCCTAACTCAAGCGGAAACCTTAAATCAAAAAGAGCAAGCGAGAAATGTTGAGACAAGCATAAAACTCTATGTATTGAGAATATTTACTAGATTGTGGTGAATGATTTACAAGTGAGGTGAATGACCTTATTTATATGCTAATTCCCCTTAGTTGGCCATGAGTTAGCATATTAGTTGACATGCAAGTTGGCATATAGCTTGCAATGAAGCTTCCATGCAACTGTATGTGGAGAAGAATTTTGGGCTTTTTGGCCAATGGGCCTTATCTTTCAACTAGCCCAGATATCTCCCCTAGTAATTTGGTAACACCTCGTCACTTCCTTTATAATGGTTGATGTGATCCTGAATTGCCACAACGAGTCCTCGAACTCCCAACTAGATTCACTTTCAGGAAGCCTTTCCATTTGATGAAGTACTCCGGTATTTCGGTACATCACTTCTTTTACTTCTCAGTATGCTAGAATGAATCCATTTTTTATCAAATCAATTCTCCTCGAGTGGAGTCTCCACATCCAGACAGTATGGCTTAAGTTGCTCAGGGAAGACTGAATGAATCTTCAGCTTGGTGGAAGCTCAAGCGGTAAGATGCCTTGCCTACTCTCCGATGACAGGAAAGGTCCTTCATACTTCCTTAAGAGACCTTGTGGCAACGAAGTAGGACTTATGTTGCACGAGAAGTAGCTTGACCATGACAAAATCTCCAATTTGGAACTCACATGTGTGGCTCTTAAATCTGCCATTTCTTATCTTCTTGCCTGCTTGTCTAAGTAGGTATGTGCTAGGTCGTGGTTTTGCCACTCTTAGCGAACTTAAAGGCTGAGGGATAGCTCCCCATATAAACTGCCAAGGTGTTAGGAGTCAATGGTTGCTCGATTGCCAACTCAATAGGACTTTGACTCATAGACTCCGAACGGTGTAAGTTGTAGCAAAATTGGGTTACGGCTCGCAACTTTGCCCGATTCCTTGGTTGGCACTCACAAAGTACCTCAAGTACATCTCCAATAAAGCGTTGCTCTCTTGGTTTGCCATATTGTCTATGGGTGAAAGCTTGTGGAGTATGCAAGTTTCGAACCCATAAGCTTGAAGAGTTAAACAGAACTTACCGGTGAAGCGGAACATCCTATCTCATACAGGTGTCTTTGGAAGTCCCCAATACTTACCACATTCTTGAAAAAGCAACCTGCAGTTTCCTCCACTGTAAAGGATGATGATGCAAGGATGAAGGTGGCATATTTGGTGAAGTGATCTACAACACGAGTATAATACGTACCCTCGGACTTGGAAGGCAAGTGATGAGTCCATGGAAAAACTTTCCCATAGTCTCTCTAGTATGGGAGTGGCTCAATAAACCTCCGATTTTGTGTGCTCTATCTTGTCTTGTGGCACACAAGACAAGTCTCACGTATATTTCACGTCATCATGCATCTGTGGCCAATAACAAATAGCCACTAAGGCAAGGGTGCGATACACACCTTGATGCTCGCCCATTTGGAGTCGTGACACTCCTTCAAGATTTCATGCATAAGATTCCCCACTTAGGCATAACTATGCGCTACCCCGTTGTGTAGAAAAGGTCGTCCTCTAGCCAAAAGTGTCATGTCTTTCCTCCTTTGCAACCTTCACAATATTTTGCACTTCATGTCCTATGCTTCTTTGATCCGATCAACAAGAGAACTTTGAACACGGTGATAGAAGCAAGCTCCAATTTGTGACTAGTGCATCTACAACAAGGTTTACTCGACCCGACTTGTAAACAAGTTCATAGTCGAACTTGCAAGAAAGCTTGCCATCTAGCTTGCTTGGGTGAAAGCTTCTTTTGAGTTTGGAAGTAGCTAGTGGCAATGTTATCCGTCATGACTACAAACTTGACTCGAGCAAGTAATGTGCCAAGTGCAAAGATAATGAGTGACCGTCGCCATCTCCTTTTCTTGGAATGTATATAGTCTCTCTGTGTCATTGAGCTTGCATTTTTCAAAGGCTGTAAATGTACTTCTTGCATAAGAACACTGCCAATGGCAAAATCGGAAGCATTGATATGTACCTCAAAAGACTTGGCGTCATCCGATAAACATGAGTACGACCTCCTTCATAATGCTCTTTTGAGTCTCTCGAAGACATCTTGGCACCTGTTGACCATTCCCATTTTCTCTCCTTGGAAAAGATCTGTTAGTGGTGCCGATTATACGAGAGTAACCTTTAATGAAGTGCTGATGGTAGAATAGCAAAACGCGGGCAGGTAGGTCAAGTCCAAACCGTCACGGGCCCAAAACAAGTCAATCTAAACGGGTCCCTACCCTATGCGGGTATAGGTAGGCCCATGGGTACCCACACCATTCATAAAAGTTTTAAATTATGACAGTTACACCCTTGAAATTCCTGCAATTTCAATTATGACAATTATACTCCCAAAATCTGCACTTTTTTTTACAATTATGCCCCCACAATCAACTACTCTAAATTCAATAGTGTAATATTTGCATTGCATATATTAGAAACCACTGCTAATAATTTCATGTCAATTGGGCATACTTAGTTTTAATTTTTTTTTTTCACCTCAAGTATTCCAACGAATAAAAATTTAATTCAATTTTAGCAACATCAAATAAGTTATTGTATTTTATTAATGTAATGAAATTTGTAGGAATTAATAAGATAAAAAGGTTCATTCGATCATCAGTCTATTATAATTTCAGAGAATGCTAGTAATTCATCCTAAAACTAAAAATGAAGTGTATAAAAGTCCAAGAATCTTGTTAGCATATAGTATCTAGCTAGAAATTATTAGCAGTATGATAATTTTATCAAATTCAAGGACAAACAAAATAAGAAAGAAAATTAAAGCCATGAAGCATATATCTGCAATGATCTAACTGGTCATAAAAAGATATGTTTCTTATTTCTTAAGTATGAAGCCAGCTCAATCATTCAATATTCAACAACCTTTGTCTTTAGTTGAAAAGAGAAAGAGAAAAAAGATTTTAATTAGATTTTTTATTTTAGTTTGTTAAGTTAATGATTAATTAAAAAAAATAGGACTAATCTCTCAAGTCATATCAATCTTTAGAATTATCGGCGTTTTGTGGATTTTGTTTAGCGATTGTGTTTTGTATAGTTTAGGGATTTGTTTTTTTAGGGATTTGGTCTAATTTTTTTTTTAAAATATGGGTACCTGTGGGTACACCCGGCCCACCTGTAAGAAAAACGGATGGGCCGGGCATGGGTCTAATTCCATGGGTTCATAAGGCTTGACCCGTACCTATATTATTTACCAGGTATGGGTTGACTCGGGGTTCGGATCATTTTTCTAGGTCTAGCCGATGGTAGTTGACTAGTCCCAAGAATTATCGTTAGACTGCTAAAGCTTGTGGGTGGTTCCCAATCGGCAATGGCCTTCACTTTTGCTCCATCCATGATTAGTTTCTCATCTTTAAACTTATGGCTTAAGAAGCCTATTTCTTGTTAAGCAAAGCTGCACTTTTCTTTCTTTACATACAATACATTTTGTCGTAATACATCGAATACAATTCTTAAACATTTTAAATGCTTTTCCAAAGAATTGCTATAAACTACAATATCGTCTACATATAATATAACAAATTTATCAAGATAAGGATGGAAAATCTTATTCATTAAAGTACAAAATGTGGCAGGAGTATTAGTGAGACCAAAATGCATAACAAGGAATTCAAAAGAATCATAACTTGTCACACAAGTTGTCTTGGGCTCGTCTCCTTCAGCTATTCTCGCTTGATAGTACCCCGAGCAAATGTCAAGTTTGGTGAAGAACTTTGCTCCCCCAAGTTGATCAAACAAGTCAGAAATATGAGGAATGAGATACTTGTTTTTTATGGTTACCTTATTGAGAGCTTGATAATCTATGCACATCCGTAGACTTCCATCCTTCTTCTTTTGAAACAAGACCGGTGCTCCATATGGCACCTTGGACGGTTAGATATAGCCTGCATCTATTAAGTCTTTTAGTTGCTTCAGGAGTTTCTCTAATTTCGGCTTCGCCATTCGCTGAGGAGCTTTGGTGGGTGGTGTAGCTCCTTGCTTTAGCTCAATTTTGTGATCCAACTTCTTCCTAGGTAGAAGCTTCCTTAGAAGCTCTTTTGGCATGATGTCGACATACTCCTCTAAGACAACTTGATTTTCCCCCAAACTTTAACTGATATGGGATCATGATCTCTCTTTAGGGTGGCCAAAAACGTAGCCTCGCCCTTCTTCACACCTTTGGTGACTTGCATTGCTAACAAAGGACTGTGATTCAACTTGCACCGTTGCTTGTTGTCTTACCATATCCACCATGCACTAAGTCGTCCCTTCAAAGAGACATAACTTGTTCTCGGATGGAAAGGCCACAGCCTTAACCTTATTTAAGAAATCAATACCAAGAATCATATCATAATCATCCATAGGAATGATGGAGAAGTTTACCTAACTGCTAAACTTGCCTATGCGTAGCATGACTCCTTAAACCACGCCAAATGATGGTCTAGCCTTAGAATTCACCATCTTGAGCCATCCTCCTTCCTTAGAAGCCTTGACCTCAAGTCTCCTAGCTTCTCCCTCTAAAAGGAAATTGTGTGTCTTCATAGTATCGACCAACGAACGAACCCCTATCCTATTCACGAAGGCATCCACGAATGTAAGCCCTTTTGCTTGGGCCTTTGGTTCCTCCATTAGCTTTTAAAGCATTAAGTATTTGAAGAGAGCTTACTCGTGCCTCTTTTTGTTGATGCTCATAGGTGTCTACCATCACATTGAGAGGACTTATTTTCGAGCATTCACAAACATAGTGTGATCCTCCACAAAAGAAACACTTGATATGCTCATTTTTCTTATCGATTTGCTTCCATTTTCCTTGATATTCTTACAGTTTTGAGGTAGAGGCTTTACCTTCGACTTTCTTTTCTCCCCTACCGGATCCTTTGTTGTTTTTCTTCCATTTGTTGTAGGAATCATCCTGCCTCATAACCTCAACAATGGATTCAGCAGCAACCACGGCTAAAGAGAAATTCAGGACATTGTGGTGTTTTAATTTGGTTTTGATCCATGGTGATAAACAGCTCATGAAGTTGAAAAACTTGTCATCCTTAATCATGTTAGGAACTTCAAAAATAAGGCTGGTGAAGGCGTTGACATACTCCTTCAACGTGCCTTTGTGTCGAAGATAACGAAGTTTCTCTTTCGCTTCAAAAGTAGCTTTTTCGGGATAAACTGTAACTTAATATCATTTTTAAAACCACTCCAACTATTAAGGTGAACATACCTTTCTTTATTTCTTGGCTCCTTCATCTCTACCACAGGAGTGCATCGTCGATCAAGTGCATCGAAGCCGTAAAATTTTTGACGTCGTCATCTTCTACCCTCAAATGCTTGAGATACTACTCTATATTCGACAAGAATGTGTCTAACTCCTTGGCATCTCTCTTCCCACTTAAAGGATTTGGGTTTAAGAGCATCGACTTTAGGTGCTTTGACTATAAGATGGCATTAGTTCACCACTGCTTCCTTTCAAAGTTTCCAATTGCCACGAATCTCATTCACTTTCTCTCGCATAGCTCCAAACTTGAAGAAGACTTTCTCAAGATTGGCATACATTTCCTTTAAAATGGAAATCTTAAATTAAGTAAGAGTAAGGGACAACTCACCTCTAAGCATATCTTTTGCTTCGTCGAGGTCCTCCTTTGTTACCATACTCTCGCCCACATGAACTTGAATATCCTCAATGGCTTCCTCTAGTCTTGGGAATCTCTCTTCCAAGGAATTAGCATGTGCCTCAAGAGTATTAGTGTCTTCGATCTATGTTTGGCTCTTGCTTCTCTTTTTGGTGGATGGTTCTTTTGGTGGGACTCCCTCTCGGCCATGGTATGGATCTCCAATTTCTGACATGATGACTTGTAGAACTTCGACTCTGATACCATGTAGAGTTTAATTGAAAAACGTATGTGGCACTAGTAACTCAAATTTACGTGATGGGTGAGTACTAGTTCAGCCTAACTCAAGCGGAAACCTTAAATCACAAATATGGCTGTTTCGAGCTGAGCCAAGTTTTTGGCTTAACGAGCTCGGCTTGTGAAATGGGAGGGTGAAACGAATTCGAGCTGAGCTAAGTCGCTGATTTCCTGGCTCGATTCGGCTCATTGAAGGGAGAGGGATAATTCAAACCTGGCTCACGAGCCAAGTTCGAGTCGACTCGGTTAAGGCTTGTTTGACCAAATTCATTAATTTATTTAACTCAAGCTAAACTTTTTTTTAATTTTTTGGCTCCATTCACCAACACCCAAATCAGCAAAATAGTAGAGAGCAACCAAAACAGAAGACCCAAAAGAATAAGGATATACAATCCTTTGTACAAGCCACCACCCAGCCAAGATAAACAATCCTAAGGAAGTCACAAAGCACCCCAAAGTAGCAAAGAAACCAGCAACAAGGTGCCTAAACAAGAGGCACAAAAAAGACCCATATGGGGAGCAGATTTGCAGCTTGCTGGAAAAAAAAAACAACAGCCCTATAAAAGGAGTAGGTTTGCAGCTCACTGGAAATGTAGCAAAACAAGCTGCTGCACAAACAAAAACATCAGTAGCCCCAAAAAAGAAAATCATAATACACTTCTTTCTTGAACAATCTCTTCACTTTCTTTCAAAACTAACTCTTTAAACTCTTTTCAAAAGGAGAAAAAAAAATGGCAATCTTTACCTTTAACACTAGAAATATAACCTTATTTATATCTTGTTTCTTGATTTTTCTCTCTTTCCGAGCTCTTTGTTTGTCTTCTTCAATCCATGATCTTCTCAGGTCAAGAGGGTTGCCTCCTGGCCTTCTTCCGAAGGAAGTGAAGTCTTATTCACTTTCTGAAAATGGGATGCTTGAGGTTGTTCTTGAAGGGCCATGCTTAGCCAAATATGAGAAAAAGGTTTTCTTCGAAAGTGTTGTTAAAGCTAATCTCAGCTATGGTAGTCTCAACGGAGTCGTGGGTTTATCTCAAGAAGAACTCTTCCTTTGGCTTTCAACCTTTAGGCATTTAGGGATTTCAAGTTTGAGGCATTTAGAGATTTTGATTGCAAAGGCCTTTTTTCGAGTTTTACTAATTGTTACATTGGGGGTGATTGTCATATTTACAAAGGTCTAGTAATTAAAATAACATTTTCGTCCCCCATAGTTTTTGACATATACTAAAATAACTTTGCTTATGCGAGCCAATTTAGGCTCGCGAGCCGAGCCGCATGCTAATTGAACTTAGCTCGATTAATATAATGAGTTGAGCTGAGCTTTTTTCAAGTTTTCTTCTAGCTGAGCCAAGCCATCTCACGAGTAGCTTGGCTTAGCTAACAACCCTAATCACAAAGAGCAAGAGAGAAATGTAGAGAAAAAGTATAAAATTCTATGTATTGAGAATCTTTACAAGATTGTAATGAATGATTTACAAGTGAGGTGAATGGCCTTATTTATAGGCTAATTCTCCGTAGTTGGCCATGAGTTGGCATATTAGTTGGCATATAGCTTGCAATGAAGCTTCCATGCAACATGTATGTGTAGAAGAAATTTTGGGCTTGTTGGGCTTTTTGGGCCAATTAGGCCTTGTCTTTCAAGCAGCCCCTGACACTAGGCTACCATGACGCAGTTCCAAGCCCAAGCCCAAGTCCTTCTGCAGACCCAGGCATGTCTTATAACCCTTACACTGACACTGTACAACAAAAGTCAGTTTTGATCATCATACTCCACCACCAATGTCGATATAAACCAGATTGCAAAAACAATGGACTCAGGTTAAAATGATAGGCCTTAGCCAAAAGTGTCATGTCTTTCCCTCCTTTGCAACCTTCACATATTTTGCACTTCATGTCCATGCCTTCTTTGATCCCATCAAGAGACTTTTGAACACGTGATAGAAGCAAGCTCCAATTTGGACTTAGTGCATCTACACAAGATTTACTCGACCGACTTGTAAAATTCATAGTCGAACTTCGAAGAAAGCTTGCCATCTAGCTTGCTTGGGTGAAAGCTTCTTTTGAGTTTGGAAGTAGCTAGTGGCAAGTTATCCATGACTACAAACTTTGACCGAGCAAGTAATGTTGCCAAGTGAAAGAAATGAGTGACCGCGCCATCTCCTTTTCTTGGAATGTATATAGTCTCTGTGTCATTGAGCTTGCATTTTTCAAAGGCTGTAGATGTACTTCTTGCATAAGAACACTGCCAAGCAAAATCGAGAAGCATTGATATGTACCTCAAAAGACTTGGCGTCATCCGATAACATAGTAGACCTCCTTCAAACTGCTCTTTTGAGTCTCTGAAGACATCTTGGCACCTTGTTGACCATTCCCATTTTCTCTCCTTTGGAAAAGATCTTTAGTGGTGCCTATTATCGAGTAACCTTTATGAAGTGCTAGAGACCTAGCAAAACAGGCGCAGGTGGTCAAGTCCAAACCGTCGCGGCCCAAAACAGTAATCTAAACGGGTCCCTACCTTATACGGTATAGGTAGGCCCACGGTACCCACCATTCATAAAAGTTTTAAATTATGACATTACACCCTTAAATTCCTGAATTTTCAATTATGACAATATACTCCCAAAATTCCTGCACTTTTCTTTTTACAATTAGCCCCCCACAATCACATACTCTAAATTCAATAGTGTAATAATTTGCATTGCAATATTAGAAACCCTGCATAATTTCATGTCAATTGGGCATACTTAGTTTTAATTTTTTTTTTTCACCTCAAAGTATTCAACGAATAAAAATTTAATTCAATTTAGCAATCAAATAATTATTGTATTATTTATTAATGTAATGAAATTTGTAGGAATTAATAAGATAAAAATGTTTCATTCGATCATCAGTCTATTATAATTTAGAGAATGCTATATTCATCCTAAAACTAAAAATGAATGTATAAAGTCCAAGAATCTTGTTAGCATATGTATCTAGCTAGATTAATTTTATTATGCAGTATATAATTTTATCAAATTCAATGGACAAACAAAAAGAAAGAAAATTAAAGCCATGAAGCATATATCTGCATGATCTAACGTTCATAAAAAGATTGTTTTCTTATTTCTAAGTATGAAGCCAGCTCAATCATTAATATCTCAACAACCTTTGTCTTTAGTTGAAAGAGAAAGAGAAAAAAGATTTTAATTACATTTTTTATTTTTTAGTTTGTTAGTTAATGATTAATTAAAAAAAGGACTAATCTCTCAAGTCATATCATCTTTGAATTATCGGCGTTTTGTGGATTTTTTTAGCATTGTTTTTGATAGTTTTAGGGTTTTGTTTTTTTAGGATTTTTTTTTTTTTTTTAAATATGGGACGTGTACACCCGGCCCACTTAAGAAAAATGGATGGGCCGGGCATGGTGTCTAAATTCCATGGTTCATAAGCTTGACCCTACCCTATATTATTTACCTTATGGGTTGACTGTGGGTTCGGACTCTTTTTCAGGTTGGATGGTGTTGATAGTCCCAAGAATGATCTAGACGCTGTCAGCTTGTGGTGTTGTCCAATCGGCAATGGCCTTCACTTTTGCTCCATCCATGATTAGTTCCTCATCTTTAAACTTATGGCTTAAGAAGCCTATTTCTTGTTAAGCAAAGTTGCACTTTTTCTTCTTTACATACAATAATTTTGTCGTAATCATGATAAATTCTTAAACATTTTATTGCTTTCCAAAGAATTGCTATAACTACAATATCGTCTACATATATAAACAAATTTATCAAGAGTAAGGATGAAAATCTTATTCATTAAAGTACAAAAGTGGCAGGAGTTGTAAGACCAAAATGCTAACAAGGATAAATAATCAAATAACTGTCACACAAGTTTTCTTTGCTGTCTCCTTCAGCTATTCTCCTTGATAGTACCCGAGCAAGGTCAAGTTTGGTGAAGAACTTTCTCCCCAAGTTTCAAACAAGTCAGAAATAGAGGAATGAGATACTTGTTTTTATGGTTACCTTATTGGAAAGCTGATATCTATGCACACCGTAGATTCCATCTCTTCTTTTGAAACAAGACGTGCTCCATATGGCACCTTGGATTGGATATAGCCTGCATCTATTAAGTCTTTTACTTCAGAGTTCTCTATTTCGCTTCGCCATTCGCTGAGGAGCTTTGGTGGTGGTGTAGCTCCTTGCTTTAGCTCAATTTTGTGATCCAACTTCTCCTAGGTAAGTAGAGCTCTTTTGCATGATGTCGACATACTCCTCTAAGACAACTGATTTCCCCAAACTTTAACTGATATGGGATATGATCTCCTTTGGGTGGCCAAACTTAGCCTCGCCCTTCTTCACACCTTTGGTGACTTGCATTGCACAAAGGACTGTGATTCAACTTGATTGCTTGTTGTCTTACCATATCCACCATGCACTAAGTCGTCCCTTCAAAGAGACATAACTTGTTCTCGGATGGAAGGCCACGCCTTAACCTTATTTAAGAAATCAATACCAAGAATCATATCATAATCATCCATAGGAATGATGGAGAAGTTTACCTACTGCTCGACTTGCCTATGCGTAGCTGACTCCTTCCCACGCCAAATGATGGTCTGCCTTAAATTCACCATCTTGAGCCATCCTCTTCCTTAGAAGCCTTGACCTCAGTCTCCTAGCTTCTCCCCTAAAAGGAAATTGTGTGTCTTCGTGTATCGACCAACGAACGACCCCATCCTATTCAGAAGGCATCCACGAAATAAGCCCTTTTGCTTGGGCCTTTGGTTCCTCCATTAGCTTTTAAAGCTTAAGTATTTGAAGAGAGCTTACTCGTGCCTCTTTTGTTGATGCTCATAGGTTCTACCATCACATTGAGAGGACTCTATTTTCGAGCATTCACAAATATGGATCCTCCACAAAAGAAACACTTGATTGCTCATTTTTTTCGATTTGCTTCCTTTTCCTTGATATTCTTAGTTTTGAGGTAGAGCTTTACCTTGCTTTCTTTTCCCCACCGATCCTTTGTTGTTTTTCTCCATTGTTTGGGAATCATCCGCTCTAACCTCACAATGGATTCAGCAGCAACCACGGCTAAAGAGAAATTCGGACTTGTGGTTTTTAATTTGGTTTTGTCCATGGTGTATACCGCTCATGAAGTTGAAAACTGTCATCCTCATGTTAGGAACTTCAAAAATAAGGCTGTGAAGGCGTTGACATCTCCTTCAACGTGCCTTGTGTCGAAGATAACGAAGTTTCTCTTTCCTTCAAAAGTAGCTTTTCGGATAAATGTAACTATATAATTTTTAAAACCACTCCATATTAGGTGAACTACCTTTCTCTATTTCTTGGCCCCTCAAATAAAATATTTTGAGAAAGAGGACAAAAACAAATTGACCCGTGTTATTTTAAATAAAACTCACAATCGTAGGAATAATTGGAATATAAACTTAATGGTATATGAGATCGAAGCCATAGGGAATATCAAATTAATAGAAAACTCAATAAATTTATAATATTACTAACTTAGTTCACAAAAATTAATTTTAAACATAATCTCATAAACATAATCTATTACTAACTTAGATTCTAGCCTATATACTACAATCTCATACAACAAATTAATTTTATACATAGTTTCAAACACACCTATTATAATTATTCAATTTAGTTCCCTTAAGTGCTTCAGTTTTCTTTGTGCTTTAGAGTTGTGTGCAAGTATTGATTTTTTTTTCATTTTGAAACATAATTCCTGGTCATCTTCTCCATATGTTAAAGTTTTAAGATTTTTTTTAAAAAGAAAAAAGTGAATTTATTAAAGCTACCAGCTAAATATATTGTAGACCTGAACTCATTCAAAGAATACACTTGATGGATTTAGTTTAGGCTAATCCAATGCATGTTCTTGTTTTTCTATTTGGGATATAAGATAGAAACAAAGCACTCGCAGAAGAAGGTACGAGAGTTGGCAAAAACCATTGTTTAGAATCTTAAGTCGAATTTCGATGTTGTTGTTGCCTAGTGTCATGGGTTGAGTTCTTGTTTTTCTATTTGGGATATCAAATAAGAACGCAACACTCGCAGAACAAGGTATGAGAGTTGGCAAAAACAATTGTTTAGAATCTTAAGTCGAATTTCGATGTTGTTGCCTAGTATCACGGGTTGAGTTTAATTGAAAAATCGTGTGGTACTAGTAACTCAAATTTACATGATGTGTGAGTACTTGTTCAGCCTAACTCAAGCGGAAACCTTAAATCACAAAGAGCAAGCGAGAAATGTTGAGACAAGCATAAAACTCTATGTATTGAGAATATTTACTAGATTGTGGTGAATGATTTACAAGTGAGGTGAATGACCTTATTTATATGCTAATTCCCCTTAGTTGGCCATGAGTTAGCATATTAGTTGACATGCAAGTTGGCATATAGCTTGCAATGAAGCTTCCATGCAACTTGTATGTGTAGAAGAAATTTTGGGCTTTTTGGGCCAATTGGGCCTTATCTTTCAACTAGCCCATGATATCCTCCCCTACGTAATTTGGTAACACCCTCGTCACTTCCTCTTTATAATGGTTGATGTGATCCCTGAATTGCCACAACGAGTCCTCGAACTCCCAACTAGATTCACTTTCAGGAAGCCTTTCCATTTGATGAAGTACTCCCGGTATTTCGGTACATCACTTCTTCTTACTTCTCAGTATGCTAGAATGAATCCTACCTTTTTATCAAATCAATTCTCCTCGAGTGGAGTCTCCACATCCAGACAGTATGGCTTTAAGTTGCTCACGTGGAAGACTGAATGAATCTTCAGCTTTGGTGGAAGCTCTAAGCGGTAAGATGCCTTGCCTACTCTCCCGATGACAGGAAATGGTCCTTCATACTTCCTTAAGAGACCTTTGTGCAACGAACGTAAGGACTTATGTTGCACGAGAAGTAGCTTGACCATGACAAAATCTCCAATTTGGAACTCCACATGTTGGCTCTTTAAATCTGCCATTTCTTTATCTTCTTGCCTGCCTTGTCTAAGTAGGTATGTGCTAGGTCCCGTTGGTTTTGCCACTCCTTAGCGAACTTAAAGGCTGAGGGATAGCTCCCCATATAAACTGCCAAGGTGTTAGGAGTCAATGGTTGCTCGATTGCCAACTCAATAGGACTTTGACTCATAGACTCCGAACGGTGTAAGTTGTAGCAAAATTGGGTTACGTCTCGCAACTTTGCCCGATTCCTCTGGTTGGCACTCACAAAGTACCTCAAGTACATCTCCAATAAAGCGTTTGCTCTCTTGGTTTGCCTATTTGTCTATGGGTGAAAGCTTGTGGAGTATGCAAGTTTCGAACCCATAAGCTTGAAGAGTTCCAACCAGAACTTACCGGTGAAGCGAACATCCTTATCTCATACAGTGGTCTTTGGAAGTCCCCAATACTTTACCACATTCTTGAAAAAGCAACCTGCAGTTTCCTCCACTGTAAAGGATGATGATGCAAGGATGAAGGTGGCATATTTGGTGAAGTGATCTACAACAACGAGTATAATACCGTACCCTCGGACTTTGGAAGGCAAGTGATGAAGTCCATGGAAAAACTTTCCCATAGTCTCTCTAGTATGGGAAGTGGCTCTAATAAACCTCCCGATTTTTGTTGCTCTATCTTGTCTTGTTGGCACACAAGACAAGTCTCCACGTATATTTCCACGTCATCATGCATCTGTGGCCAATAATACAAATTAGCCACTAAGGCAAGGGTGCGATACACACCTTGATGTCTCGCCCATTTGGAGTCGTGACACTCCTTCAAGATTTCATGCATAAGATTCCCCCACTTAGGCATAACTATGCGCTACCCCGTTGTGTAGAAAAGGTCGTCCTCTAGCCAAAAGTGTCATGTCTTTCCCTCCTTTGCAACCTTCACAATATTTTGCACTTCATGTCCTATGCCTTCTTTGATCCGATCAACAAGAGAACTTTTGAACACGGTGATAGAAGCAAGCTCCAATTTGTGACTTAGTGCATCTACAACAAGGTTTACTCGACCCGACTTGTAAACAAGTTCATAGTCGAACTTCGCAAGAAAAGCTTGCCATCTAGCTTGCTTGGGTGAAAGCTTCTTTTGAGTTTGGAAGTAGCTAGTGGCAATGTTATCCGTCATGACTACAAACTTTGACTCGAGCAAGTAATGTTGCCAAGTGCAAAGATAATGAGTGACCGTCGCCATCTCCTTTTCTTGGAATGTATATAGTCTCTCTGTGTCATTGAGCTTGCATTTTTCAAAGGCTGTAATATGTACTTCTTGCATAAGAACACTGCCAATGGCAAAATCGGAAGCATTGATATGTACCTCAAAAGACTTGGCGTCATCCGATAACATGAGTACGACCTCCTTCATAACTGCTCTTTTGAGTCTCTCGAAGACATCTTGGCACCTTGTTGACCATTCCCATTTTCTCTCCTTTTGGAAAAGATCTGTTAGTGGTGCCGTTATTATCGAGTAACCTTTAATGAAGTGCTGATGGTAGACCTAGCAAAACAGGCGGGCAGGTGGGTCAAGTCCAAACCGGTGCGGGCCCAAAACGAGTTGATCTAAACGGGTCCCTACCTTATACAGGTATAGGTAGGCCCACGGGTACCCACACTATTCATAAAAGTTTTAAATTATGACAATTACACCCTTAAAATTCCTGTAATTTTCAATTATGACAATTACACTCCTAAAATTCCTGCACTTTTCATTTTTACAATTACGCCCCCACAATCAACTACTCTAAATTCAATAGTGTTAATAATTTGCATTGCATATATTAGAAACCACTGCTAATAATTTCATGTCAATTGGGCATACTTAGTTTTAATTTTTTTTTTTCACCTCAAAGTATTCCAATGAATAAAAATTTAATTCAATTTTAGCAACATCAAATAAGTTATTGTATTATTTATTAATGTAATGAAATTTGTAGGAATTAATAAGATAAAAATGTTTCATTCGATCATCAGTCTATTATAATTTCAGAGAATGCTAGTAATTCATCCTAAAACTAAAAATGAATTGTATAAAGTCCAAGAATCTTGTTAGCATATAGTATCTAGCTAGATTAATTTTATTATGCAGTATGATAATTTTATCAAATTCAATGGACAAACAAAACAAGAAAGAAAATTAAAGCCATGAAGCATATATCTGCAATGATCTAACTGTTCATAAAAAAGATATGTTTCTTATTTCTTAAGTATGAAGCCAGCTCAATCATTCAATATCTCAACAACCTTTGTCTTTAGTTGAAAGAGAAAGAGAAAAAATAGATTTTAATTAGATTTTTTATTTTTTAGTTTGTTAAGTTAATGATTAATTAAAAAAAAATAGGACTAATCTCTCAAGTCATATCAATCTTTTAGAATTATCGGCGTTTTGTGGATTTTCTTTAGCAATTACGTTTTGTTTAGTTTTAGGGATTTTGTTCTAGTAATTTTTTTTTTTTTTTTTAATATGGGTACACCCGGCCCAGCAGTAAGAAAAATGGATGGGCCGGGCATGGGTTCAAATTCCATGGATTCATAAGGCTTGACCCATACCCAATACTATTTACTCGGGTATGGGTTGACTTGTGGGTTCGGACTCGTTTTACCAGGTTTGGTTGATGGTAGTTGATTAGTCCCAAGAATGATCATAGACCGCTCACGCTTGTGGGTGGTTCCCAATCGGCAATGGCCTTCACTTTTGCTCCATCCATGATTAGTTCCTCATCCTTAAACTTATGGCTTAAGAAGCCTATTTCTTGTTAAGCAAAGTTGCACTTTTCTTTCTTTACATACAATAAATTTTGTCGTAATGCATTGAATACAATTCTTAAACATTTTACATGCTCTTCCAAAGAATTGCTATAAACTACAATATCGTCTACATATACTACAACAAATTTATCAAGATAAGGATGGAAAATCTTATTCATTAAAGTACAAAATGTGGCAGGAGTATTAGTGAGACCAAAATGCATAACAAGGAATTCAAAAGAATCATAACTTGTCACACAAGTTGTCTTGGGCTCGTCTCCTTCAGCTATTCTCGCTTGATAGTACCCCGAGCAAATGTCAAGTTTGGTGAAGAACTTTGCTCCCCCAAGTTGATCAAACAAGTCAGAAATATGAGGAATGAGATACTTGTTTTTTATGGTTACCTTATTGAGAGCTTGATAATCTATGCACATCCGTAGACTTCCATCCTTCTTCTTTTGAAACAAGACCGGTGCTCCATATGGCACCTTGGACGGTTAGATATAGCCTGCATCTATTAAGTCTTTTAGTTGCTTCAGGAGTTTCTCTAATTTCGGCTTCGCCATTCGCTGAGGAGCTTTGGTGGGTGGTGTAGCTCCTTGCTTTAGCTCAATTTTGTGATCCAACTTCTTCCTAGGTAGAAGCTTCCTTAGAAGCTCTTTTGGCATGATGTCGACATACTCCTCTAAGACAACTTGATTTTCCCCCAAACTTTAACTGATATGGGATCATGATCTCTCTTTAGGGTGGCCAAAAACGTAGCCTCGCCCTTCTTCACACCTTTGGTGACTTGCATTGCTAACAAAGGACTGTGATTCAACTTGCACCGTTGCTTGTTGTCTTACCATATCCACCATGCACTAAGTCGTCCCTTCAAAGAGACATAACTTGTTCTCGGATGGAAAGGCCACAGCCTTAACCTTATTTAAGAAATCAATACCAAGAATCATATCATAATCATCCATAGGAATGATGGAGAAGTTTACCTAACTGCTAAACTTGCCTATGCGTAGCATGACTCCTTAAACCACGCCAAATGATGGTCTAGCCTTAGAATTCACCATCTTGAGCCATCCTCCTTCCTTAGAAGCCTTGACCTCAAGTCTCCTAGCTTCTCCCTCTAAAAGGAAATTGTGTGTCTTCATAGTATCGACCAACGAACGAACCCCTATCCTATTCACGAAGGCATCCACGAATGTAAGCCCTTTTGCTTGGGCCTTTGGTTCCTCCATTAGCTTTTAAAGCATTAAGTATTTGAAGAGAGCTTACTCGTGCCTCTTTTTGTTGATGCTCATAGGTGTCTACCATCACATTGAGAGGACTTATTTTCGAGCATTCACAAACATAGTGTGATCCTCCACAAAAGAAACACTTGATATGCTCATTTTTCTTATCGATTTGCTTCCATTTTCCTTGATATTCTTACAGTTTTGAGGTAGAGGCTTTACCTTCGACTTTCTTTTCTCCCCTACCGGATCCTTTGTTGTTTTTCTTCCATTTGTTGTAGGAATCATCCTGCCTCATAACCTCAACAATGGATTCAGCAGCAACCACGGCTAAAGAGAAATTCAGGACATTGTGGTGTTTTAATTTGGTTTTGATCCATGGTGATAAACAGCTCATGAAGTTGAAAAACTTGTCATCCTTAATCATGTTAGGAACTTCAAAAATAAGGCTGGTGAAGGCGTTGACATACTCCTTCAACGTGCCTTTGTGTCGAAGATAACGAAGTTTCTCTTTCGCTTCAAAAGTAGCTTTTTCGGGATAAACTGTAACTTAATATCATTTTTAAAACCACTCCAACTATTAAGGTGAACATACCTTTCTTTATTTCTTGGCTCCTTCATCTCTACCACAGGAGTGCATCGTCGATCAAGTGCATCGAAGCCGTAAAATTTTTGACGTCGTCATCTTCTACCCTCAAATGCTTGAGATACTACTCTATATTCTACAAGAATGTGTCTAGCTCCTTGGCATCTCTCTTCCCACTTGAAGGATTTGGGTTTAGGAGCATCGGCTTTAGGTGCTTTGAATATAAGATGGCATTAGTTCACCACTGCCTCCTTTCAGAGTTTCCAATTGCCACGAATCTCATTCACTTTCTCCCGCATAACCCCAAACTTAAAGAAGACTTTCTCAAGATTGGCATACATTTCCTTTAAAATGGAAATCTTAAGTTAAGTAAGAGTAAGGGACAACTCACCTTTAAACATATCTTTTGCTTCGTCGAGGTCCTCCTTTGTTACTGTACTCTCGCCCACATGAACTTGAATATCCTCAATGGCTCTTTCTAGTCTTGGGAGTTTCTCTTCCAAGGAATTAGCATGTGCCTCAAGAGTATTGGTGTCTTCAATCCGTGTTTGGCTCTTGCTTCTCTTTTTGGTGGATGGTTCTTGTGGTGGGACTTCCTCTCGACCACGGTATGGATCTCCAATTTCTGACATGATGACTTGCAGAACTTCGGCTTTGATATCATATAGAGTTTAATTGAAAAACTTGTGCGGCACTAATAACTCAAATTCACGTGATGGGTGAGTACTAGTTCAGCCTAACTCAAGCGGAAACCTTAAATCACAAATATGACATTTTCGAGCTAAGCTGAGCCGAGTTTTTGGCTTAACGAGCTCGACTTATGAAATGGGAGGGTGAAACGAGTTTAAGCCGAGCCGAGTCGCTGATTTCTTGGCTCGGCTCGACTCGTTGAAGGGAGAGGGATAATTCAAACCTGGCTCACGAGCCGAGTTCGAGTCGGCTCGGTTAAGGCTCGTTTGACCAAATTCATTAATTTATTTAACTCAAGCTAAACCTTTTTTAATTTTTTGGCTCTATTCACCAGCACCCAAATCAGCAAAATAGTAGAGAGCAACCCAAACAGAAGACCCAAAAGAACAAGGATATACAATCTTTTGTACAAGCCACCACCTAGCCAAGATAAACAATCCTAAGGAAGTCACAAAGCACCCCAAAGCAGCAAAGAAACCAGCAGCAAGGTGCCTAAACGAGAGGCATAAAAAAGACCCATATGAGGAGCAGATCTGCAGCTTGCTAGAAAAAAAAATAGCAGCCCTATAAAAGGAGTAAGTTTGCAGCTCACGAGAAATGCAGCAAAACAAGCTGCTGCACAAACAAAAACATCAGTAGCCCCAAAAAAGCAGATCACAATACACTTCTTTCTTGAACAATCTCTTCACTTTCTTTCAAAACTAACTCTTTAAACTCTTTCCAAAAAGAAAAAAAAAATGGCAATCTTTACCTTTAACACTAGAAATATAACCTTATTTATATCTTGTTTCTTGATTTTTTCTCTCTTTCCGAGCTCTTTGTTTATTTTCTTCAATCCATGATCTTCTCAGGTCAAGAGGGTTGCCTCTTGGTCTTCTTCCTATGGAAGTGAAGTCGTATTCACATTCTGAAAATGGGATGCTCGAGGTCGTTCTTGAAATGCTCAGCCAAATATGAGAACAAGGTTTTCTTCGAAAGTGTTGTTAAAGCTAATCTCAACTATGGCAGTCTCAACAGAGTCGTGGGTTTGTCTCAAGAATAACTCTTCCTTTGGCTTTCAACCTTTAGGCATTTAGGGATTTCAAGTTTGAGGCATTTAGAGATTTTGATTGCAAGGGCCTTTTTTCGGGTTTTACTAATTGTTACATTGGGGGTGATTGTTATATTTACAAAGGTTTAGTAATTAAAATAACATTTTAGTCCCCTATAGTTTTTGACATCTACTAAAATAACTTTGCTTATGCGAGCCAATTTAGGCTCACGAGCCGAGCCACATGCTAATCGAACTCGAGTAGCTCGGCTCGGCTAATATAATGAGTTGAGCCAAGCTGGCTCTCGAGTAGCTCGGCTCGGCTAATAGCCCTAATCACAAAAAGCAAGAGAGAAATGTAGAGAAAAAGTATAAAATTCTATGTATTGAGAATCTTTACAAGATTGTGATGAATGATTTACAAGTGAGATGAATGGCCTTATTTATAGGCTAATGCCCCTTAGTTGGCATAGTAGTTGGCATATAGCTTGCAATGAAGCTTCCATGCAATGTGTAAAAGAAATTTTGGGCTTTTTGGGCCAATTAGGCCTTGTCTTTCAAGCGGCCCGTGACATTAGGCTGCCATGATGCAGTTCCAAGCCCAAGCCCAGGCCCTTCTGCAGACCCAGGCATGTCTTATAACCCTTACACCGACACTGTACAAAAAAAGTCATTTTTGATCATCATACTCCAACACCACCAGTGTCGGTATAAGCCAGATTGCGAAAACATTGGACTCAAGTTAAAATGACACCATCAGTGTATTTTATTAAATACGATGTTAGCCTCCTGCCATTTTAACTCTACATAATTTTGAACCATCAAGTTGTCAAACAACAATTTGTTGACGTCGTGACTTAGATACGACATCGGTATCATGTTGGTGTTTGTTAAGAGAAACAACAAGCCTTTGTGTCGTTTGAGGTTTACAACAACAGCCTGAGGTCATTTTAACTCTATGTAATTGCGAACTACCAGGCTCTTAGATGACAATTTGTTAATGTTAGCTCTTATAAATGACACCATGTTCATGTCGGGGTATCTTATAGGAATATTTCAATTTATTCTGAATTCCTCAAAAGTGACAATATAAGCATGTCGTTTTACACCTCTTATTATTTAGATACCATTACTCAACTGTGATAATTTTGTTGCATCATTTTATATCCTCTTAATTAGAAAACAAAAACACAAAATTCATGAAAGAGCATGCCCATGTATTATTTTATTTCATTTTCAAATCTTTTTATTCTATTTTTTTTCATTATAATATGAAGAAAATGTATTTTTTCCTTTACTTAGTAAAACATATATTAGACAAAAAATATCAAAGGTTTGCTAAATACAAAGGATAAAGTATTACTATTGGATCTCAATTGTTATTGTTGTCAAACCCTAGGGGTAATTATGTAATTTTATATTTTCTGTCTACATTAATCTTTCAATTCGAGACAAAATCAGGACAAAAATGGACTATTATTTGGATGCACTTGTCATACCAAGATATTTTAAGTCTGAGTTTAATATATCGAATAGAAGAAAAAAAGAACAAAGTTAAATATCTTATTTTGCATAATATCATTAAAGATATTTTAGTCATTAATGTTTTCAAAATTAGATCCAAAGTATGCTTTTAGTAATAAAAAAATAATTGTAGCTTTTGTGTCTCTTGGCAATAGTAGGCTTAAAGCAAAGATAATAGTTATCAATACGAGATTTCTCACCAAATATGGAATTCCTGAAATGTCCTCTGATATTGTTGATTTTGGGTTGACTAGTGCGGTGGGTAGAATCTGGGACTTTAATATTTGCTATAAAGTCCAGATGACCCTGCGATTAGAACAGTAGAGGTCAAGGGTAGGCCTGCAATCGAACCGAACATGAACGAACAGGTTCGTTCGAAAATCGTTCGATAAGTATGTTCGATTGTTCGTGTTCGTGTTCGTGTTCGTGTTCGTGTTCGTATTCGAACGAACACATGATGTGTGTTCGTGTTCGTTCGATTAACAAAAAGCTCGTTCGTGTTCGTTCCACTAACTTGTTCGACTAACTCGTTCGACTAACTTGTTCATTCAACTAACTCGTTCGATAATTCATTCGATAATTTGTAAATACCTGTTCGACTAACTTGTTCGATAATTTGTAAATACATGTTCGAATAACTCGTTCAATAACTTATAAATACATGTTCGAATAAAAAATGTACACTAACTTTCCAATTCATGCTCTAAAAAACAAATATGTAACAATTTATAATTCATACCCATTTAATTCAATATTTGAAAATAAACCAACTCTTTATCTATATTTATATTTTAAACAAATCAATAAAAACTCACTAAATTAAAATAACTAATCATCATAAATAATAAAACTTCAAAACAAATTAAACAGAACAATAAATCGTTCAAAACAAATTTAGTTCCATATCAAACATGACACAAACAAAAGGAATTTGTTTACATATATATATTTATTATCATTACATAAATTATCCTAAATATTTTAAATATTTACATATATATTTTGTATCAACACTCATAAATTTATAGTGGAATAAAAGTCTATTGTAATATATGATCAATACATATGTGTGATTAATTTGTTGTATATATATATTTTGTATCAACACCCATAAATTCATAGTGAAATGATGGCCTATTATAATATATGATCAATACATATGTGTGATTAATTTGTTATATATAATTGTTAATTGTGTATATACAAAATTATTATCATACATATATTAATCATAGGTTAAATATGTTATGAAATTACCAAAATTATAGGTTATCATATATTTATTATCATTACATGAATTATCATAAATATTTTAAATGTTTACATATATATTTTATATCAACACCCATAAATTTATAGTGGAATGTAAATCTATTGTAATATATGATCAATATATATGTGTGATTAATTATATATATATATATATATATATTATCTTTACTGTCTACATATTTATTCTGTACCAACACCTATAAATTCATAGTGATATGAGAGTTTATTGTAATAAATGATCAATACAAATGTGTGATTAATTTAGGTTTAATTAAACTATTATATTATTAAATTTGGTATGCTATACATCACTTGATTATACAATATGTTATGTTTATCAATTTACCATACTATATTTATTATTTATTAATTGAAATGCTATCTTATAATATTTAATTATTGATTACATTTAGAAAAATATGAAGCTATTATGTTATTGGATTTACTATATTATATATCACTTGATTATACAATTTATTATGTTATTAAATTTGTCACGCTATGTATCATAATAATTTATTACTTTTTAATTAAAATTCTATATACTTATATATTTAATTATTGATGACATTTGGAAAAAAAAATTCAAACATATTATATATATAAGAAAAACAAAAGCATCATAATATTTTATTATTGATTACCATTAAAAAAAATTCATCTAAACTAAATCAAACATAATATAAAAATGAAAAAAAAAATTTTAATTATAATAATGCATAACATATTTTTCGAACATAAACGAACGAACAATCGAACGGATGGATTAGTCGAACGTATAGTGTTCGCGAACATAATCGAACGAACAACCCCTGTTCGAACTCGATCGAACATATTATCGAACAACTATCGAACTGTTCGCGAATATTATTGAACAGTAATCGAACGAACAACGAACGTTCACGAATTGTTTGGTTCGTTTGCAGCCCTAGTCAAGGGTGCGTCCACAAGTTTGTGAGTGTTGATACTTTGACACTCAAGTTAGCGGAGTAAAACATCAATAGCAAATTATAAGTGAATAGCTCGATTAGGATGGATTAGAATATGAATAAACCTATTGAGGGATGCTCCTTATATAATGATGAGGAGATTGTCTTAGATTTAGTTTCCTCCTTAGTATAGGAGTCCTTATATGGTGGGATAATAGGATATCTCTATTTTATGATAGAATCCAATAAATATTTGGTCACGATCTTTCTTTTGATTCTTGCCCCTTTTAATATGATATATCTCATTATAATGACTATTATAATATTTTGGGAATATATATTAATTTAGGTTGATGTTTGGAATACTCTGACATTGATATGACCAATTTGTCGTTGCTAAATTCTAGCACTATAGAAATATAATACCTACTCAGCATTTTCTATGAACAGAAGAATGTGGTATGAAAATATGAATTATTTGTATTGGATGAAATATTTATTGTTCTTATTGTTTTTATAAAATTTACTGTTATATAATTAAATTTTTTATTTTCGTAATTATGTTAATGTCATTTTTGACAAATTGGTGGCAAATATCTAAGATGAAGATGTTGATGAAGTAAATTTATGTTATTCACACATGTAAAAACTATAACTTCAATTTTGTTTAAAGTAATAAATTTATACTTGGGCTTAGGCTTGGGCTTACAAAACAGCGGGTCCACATCTTGGAAATAGACCCTTCTTGTGTCTGGGCTCGGGCTTGAGTCTTAGGATTGAACCCAAGACCAGGTTTTTATATAAAAAAATATATTTAAAATTTTTTTTATTAATATATATATATGTTTTATAACCTTAGTTTTTTAACTTCTGCTATTAACCTATTAACCAAATAAAATCTTTGCTTAATTATTTCTATCATAGTTATCTAATACTTAATTATTTCAATTACATTTATATCGTACTAAATTATATCCTACTTAATCATTTATAACCATAATTATATAATTTCCTTTCTTTTCAATTTTAGGGAAGAAGAGTTGAAATTTTGATATTTAGGCTATTAAGTATTAAACCGTAATTCTGTTCATAATATATTATGCTTAACTTTTTATAACATTTATATTGTGCTTAATTATTTCAATCTCAATTATATCCTACTAAATTATATTCTTAATTCTTGTACTATAATTATTTTTTTTTTCCTTTCACTGTTCGAGAAAAAGGTTTAAAAAATTGGTAGTTAGGCATTTAATAATTTATAAAATTGGAAATTGGAAATGATAATATGATTGAATAATATATATAACTTATCTAGTATATATATAATTTTAAAAAAGTGTACCGTTTTTATTTTCTTTTAAATAAAAATTCCAATAGTTCTGGGACCCATACCATACAGGTCTTGGTCAGACGGGGTCATTTCTCAAACATGTATCTGGTTCATCGTACAAGTCTTACTCGGGCCGTTAAGAGTTATTTCTTACAATAAAGCTATCGGACATTAGGGCTCCTTTGATTCACAATTTTGTGTTTTTTTTGAGAAATTTTTTTTGAAAAAAGTTAATAAAAAAATTAAATTGGGTGGGTATTACGATGTAGGATTTATAAATTGTAAGATACCCCCTATGTTTATTTTTTTACAAAACACCCCTTATAATAAAACATTAAAAGTTAACAAAAATACCCCCAATCCACCCTCAAATACGGACAGTCGGCCACCACCACCGGAGGGTGGCCGAAGTCGCCGTAACAAAAACATTAAAAATATTTAGGGGTATTTAATTGAATTAATAAATTTAAGAGGTTTAAAAAATATTGAATAAAGTTGAATAATATTGTGAGTTTTTTGGTATTTTACTGTTTAACTTTTTTGGGAATACTAAAAGTAGTATTCCCAAAATCCAACCAAACGAAGCCTAGTATTTTTGCACCGAAAATATGTTATGGCCTACGTGTCCTTTCACTCACACTAGTAATTCAGACGCATTATTAAATATTTTTCTAATAAATCGTTGTCCATCAATTATGAACAATCGTTCACTTACATAGACTCCCGTCCATATTATATGGATGAGATCTATTACTACGGATGAATATCCCTATTTAAAGGACGCTCGTCCATAAGTAAAATAGAATAAATTTTTTTATAAAAATTAGGAACAGTCGTTCATCCGTTATGGATAACCATCCCTTTATTTTGGACAGATGTCCGCAAATAAGAGATGTCCATCCTTAACCAAAATATGAAAAAAAAACTTTGGAAATAGCCATCTATAAATTTTAGACGCTCATCCCTTATGTTTAGACACCCATAAGAAATAGACGACCGTACATTATTTTGGTTTTAAAACAAAAGAAAAACTTTGTAAGGCCGTCCTTTAACCGTGGCCGGGCCCGTCCATTATTTTGGTTTTAAAAACAGAAGAAAAACTGTGAACCAAAGAAGCTATTTCACCGTTTCCAGTTCAGCTTGCTTCTTCTTCGCTTTTGATAATTTAACCTCCTTTAGAAGCATTTGCTTCTCATTTGTATCCAATTTAGAACCAAAGAAGCTATTTTACCGTTTCCAGTTCTGTTTGATCAACATACTGTCCTTGCACCAACTTATTCAGGATCGGTGTATATGCAGTGAGTGCGAGAAACCATGCATGCGAGGCTACAAAGTAGTACTTTGGTATCTCAAGCTCATCAGCGATCTTAAAAGATTCAGCTCTGAAGAGGTCAAAAATCATCGCAGTTGGGAGAGATTTCAAAGTAGATATTGCTGCACGTAAAGCTGATTTGCTTTCATGGATCATGATTGCAAGTATGGTGACGAGCACGGTATCAGGGCCTAGGAGGTGCGAGATATCTGGCGGCGGAATTTCGATAAGTTGACAAAGTTTTGGACTCATGGCAGCTTGGATCATCTTTGATTCTGCGACTGATGTTTGAGAAGCAACAAAGATTGTTACTTCAAAGTTGTGAAGGGTGACAAGGCGTTTTCTAGGTTCCAGAACAGGGATGAGGTGCCCCAAACCGAGATTTGATATTAGAACTGCATGTGGCTTTGAGATGGAGGTCTCCATGGCTCAAAGTTTAAGGATTCACTGGAGCTGGAGCTAAATTCTTTACCAAGGAAGGATACAATTATTATGGACCTTCAGCTAAATTTGTGTGGTACATATGTAAGAAAATATTAAATGATAAGAGTCAGGTTTTTGTATTATTCAGAGCTAAACATGAAAAAAGTTAAGAAAATACTATTTAAAATGAGAGACCTTCCTGATTCTTTTCATAAGGACGGCAGTTCGTCCACACTCGATGGACTGCCGTCCTTATGAAAAGAATCAGGAAGGTCTCTCAGTTTCCTTCAATCTTTCATTCAACTCCGAAATAGCTTCATCTTTCTGTTTCTCAAACACCCTCAATTCATTAATAAGAGCTCCAATATGTTGCTGGAGCTTCTTCCTCTCATTAAAAGAATCAGGAAGGTCTCGAAACAGGAAAAGAAAATCACTTGAAAATCTTCTTGATTCCAACTCACGTAGGAAGAAGAAGGACGTTACAAAGAGACGGTCTGGCTTTGGTTTTAGAAGTCAAAACTCTCACTAAGATAATCTCTTACTTGTTCTTGCTTCTGAGCAGAATCCACTTTTCATAATACATGGGATTGACTAAAGATAAGGTTTTGAAATTGGTGGATCTTTCACGTGTCTCTGGATCGCAGAAGAATTGAGAGAAGCTGCAAAGCAAGAAGCTCAAGGTCATTCTATTGAGATTTGGAAGCACAAACTGCTTTTATTGAACTTGTGTCGAACCAACGGCAACTTGAAGCATAATTGGGCCGAGCACTTAGGCAAGTTGAAGCTGCGAAACAAGAGCTTGGTTCAGTCTTGGTGCTGAAGGACGATCTTGTTGGCTCAAAAACTATCAATGGAAATTCTAAAGATGCGCAAGGATTTGGACCAGAAAGATAAGGTTTTGTCAGCAATGCTGAGGAAATCTAAAGTGGATACAAATGAGAAGCAAATGCTTCTAAAGGAGGTTAAATTATCAAAAGCAAAGAAGAAGCAAGCCGAACTGGAAATGGTAAAATAGCTTCTTTGGTTCACAGTTTTTCTTCTGTTTTTAAAACCAAAATAATAGACGGGCGTCCTTTCATTTAGGACGCCCGTCCACAATATATGGACGGTGATCCAAAGTTTTTCTTTTGTTTTAAAACCAAAATAATGGATGAGTGCCCATTCCTTACGGACGTCTGCCCAAACGTAAGGGATTACCGTCCAAAATTTATGGACAGCTGTCCCCAAAGATTTTTTTTTTTTTTTTATTTTCATATTTTGGTTAAGGACGGGCGTCCCTTATTTGCAGGCCCCTGTCCAAAATGAAGAGACGATCGTCCATAACGGATGAACGACTGTCCCTAATTTTTATAAAAAAAATTTATACCATTTTACTTATGGACGGGCATCCTTTAAATGGGGACGCCCGTCCGTAGTAAATGGACCCCCGTCCATATAATATGGATGGAAGTCCATGTAAGTGAACAACCGTCTATAATTGATGGACGATGGTTCATTAGAAAAATATTTAATAACGCGTCTAGATTGCTGGTGTGAGTCAGGGGACACGTAGGTCGGTACACATTTTCGGTGCAAAAATGCCGGTGTCCATAGCTTTATTGTATTTCTTAAGTATGTATTGGATTTTGAATTTTAATATACCAATCCAGATCCGAGTGTAAGGGGGTGTTTGTCTAAGCTTATAAGCTAGTCAAACTAGCTTAAAAGCTCTAAAATTAAGCTGACCTGTTTGTTTATAACTTTTTTGAGCTTATAAGTTGAGCTTATAAGCCAAAAAAAATAAGTTGGGGGGAGGTACATTTTTTCTTTTTTTTTGCTTATAAGCTAGTTTGACCAAGTATATTATCACATTATCCTTGTTTAATTTTAAAATTCCATAGTATACCCTTATTTAACGTAGTACATTTTTTAGTCATTTTATAATAAAATGTACTTATAAGCCACATTTTATCAAACACATCAATTACTTATCAGTCACTTATAAGTATTTTAACCAAATACGTAATTGTTTAAAATTTCAAATGCTTATAAGCTAAAATTAGCTTGTACTTATAAGCTAATTTTTATAAGCTAAGACAAACACCTCTTAAATCCACATAGATCTACGGACTATGAGACTCAGATTTTTGCTAAGTCTAAAAATAATAAAATAAACAAAATTTCTAAAATAACAAGTTGATGAATGACCAAAATTCAACTCTAAACCAAGGGCCAGGCCGTGCCTCAACTCAATTGTCAATTCTATTGCCTTGGCATTTCAACGTAGGCAAATACTTGTTCTCCCTCCAAGTTCAACCTTTGGCAATCCCGAAGGGCCGAATCAAAACGACAGCCCATGGTATTTATTCTAAGTAGTGGACCAACCTTTACATAGGCGCTCACGGTCTCAGTTTCCTTTCCTTTTTACTTTTTATTTTTTTCATTTTCGTGGGGCGGAGACACTTTCCGCTTTGGCAATCGAACAAACAACCACCCCTTCTCCACGTTGAAAGTTGAAACTGCACCAAACTACACACCCCAAAGCACGTGTTTTTTTATTTTATTTTAAAAATCCCCCACCCCCCACCTCACTCTGTTAACGCTTCACACTTACTCGCTCCTCTGAATCAACCACACATTCACCTTCCTGTCACGCGCTACACATGCGCTTGGTTTTAACCTACCCCTTCCCCACGAAACTCACACTCCAAACCTCGGCGCCGCATGGTTGTTGATGTGTCGCGAGCCGTTAGATTTCCTCCCTGCTTGCCACGTGTACTTTAAAAAATCTGATTTCGAAAAATTGAAAATTGAAAAAATCATAATACGGTACTAATTAAAATTAAAAATTGTATCAGCCGAGTGGGAAATAAAAGTAGAATATAAGTGCAAGCATATCTTAAGGTCACGCTTTAACATCGAACAAAAACAATCAAAGCCTTCTTCTTCTTCGTCGTCGATTGATTCACGCGAAAGTCTGCGTTTGGTATTCTCTGAAAAGATGCATTCAAGTCACTTGCTTCTGGAAGAGCCGATTCGGATGGCTTCAATCTTGGAGCCATCCAAGGCCGTAAGTGATATGTATCTGGATTCGTTTCTTTTCTGTGATTTTTGTTTTGATTTTCGATCTAATATGAAATTCTGTATTCTTTTCGCAGAGTTTTTTCCCTGCAATGACGAAGATTGTAGGAACACTTGGCCCTAAATCTCGATCTGTTGATGTTATATCCGGTTGCCTCAAAGCAGGAATGTCTGGTACGTTCTGGAGTCCCTTTCTAAGTTTTACAAATCAAAAGATTGTGTTTTTTTTCTTTTTAATGTAGTTTGTTGCGAGTGTTACAGTTACAAGTTGTGACGTATATTGTTATCAGAACTTGTTAAATGTTTCATTATTTTTGGTAGTTTCTGGTGTTTGTTTTTTAGTGAGTGAGGTTTATGGTATTCGCAGTGGCTAGGTTTGATTTTTCGTGGGGTAATCCTGAGTACCATCAAGACACTTTGGAGAATCTGAAGGCTGCTGTCAAGAGCACTAAGAAGCTTTGTGCTGTATGTTTGAGATTATCGAAACAGTGGTTCTTATTGTTAGTCTGTTATGTAAGCAAGTACCGTTGCGAATACGACAATTTGTTGTTTGGGTTTCAGGTTATGCTGGATACTGTGGGTCCGGAGTTGCAGGTTATCAATAAAAGTGAGAAGCCTATTTCACTTAAGGCTGATGCTTCTGTTGTTCTCACTCCTGATCAAGGACAAGAAGCCTCTTCACAATTGTTGCCCATCAATTTCGATGGACTTTCTAAGGTTCCACATTTTTTGTGTTTAATGTTACATTCATATTGTACAATGTTGTGATTTATACTTGCAACATTCTACTTCACATTTATGATATCATATTTATTATGATTTTATATTGAATTTACTCATTAATGCTCCGCATGGCAAGTGCCCTGTTGCTTTCTCAAAGCAGAATGTTTGTTGCAATTTCTTTAAACATGCGGGTTATATTATTGAGAAAACGTATGTGGATGGATAGCAACGACACGGAACTTTGAAACTGTCTGTTTTTTTGACTTTGTTGATGGATTTTCTAGTTGCATGCTCTGTTTATGTGCCATGAATGGGACAATTAAAATCTTTTACTTGGTTTTTACAGGCAGTTAAGAAGGGAGACACCATTTTCATCGGTCAATACTTGTTCACTGGAAGAGAGACTACCTCTGTATGGCTGGAGGTAAGAAAAATAGAACCCAGATGGCTATGGACCTTGGAGTAGGCCTTTTTTGTTTCAATTTAAAAGTTCTCTTTGGAATTCAGTATGTCGTATTGAGTCAACTTTTACTGGTGAAAGTTTTTCTACAATAATTTTCGGAAAACTTGTGATTGCTTATGTTGACTCATAAGTTTCAATTTGTGTTGAGCAGGTTTCTGAAGTGAAAGGGGATGATGTAGTTTGTGTGATAAAGAACACTGCAACTTTGGCTGGTTCATTATTAACTTTGCATGCCTCTCAAATTATTATTGAATTGCCAACCCTCTCTGATAAAGACAAGGAGGTAAATCCTGGTTTCTGTTTATAAGATCTAGTGGTTGATGTAATATGCTTAGGGAATTTTCTCTCTTGAGTATAATGTTTGGCTTGCTGCACAAGCTTGTTAATTTGGTGCTTCTCCTTATGGTTCAGGTTATTAGTTCTTGGGGAGTTCAAAACAAAATTGACTTCCTCTCCTTGTCATATACCCGCCATGCTGAAGATGTGCGCCAGGTAATCTGTTTAAACTGTTCTGCTATTATATTATTTATTTATTTCTAAAATTGATGAGTTTGCTGCATTTTTCTTATTTCTACTTTCTTTATCTGAATGATTTTTAATTCTTTATGTTCTTATGCAGGCTAGGGAGTATCTTTCAAAGTTGGGTGATCTCTATCAAACTCAAATTTTTGCAAAGATTGAAAATATAGAGGTTTGTGGGGCATACTGTTTGATTATAAGATTGACTTAGTTTTCTGGATGACTTATGATTAGCTACTTTAGTTCAGTTTAGTTTGAGTTATGTTTCTGTATTTATGTTGTCATTTCTAGGGTTTGACTCATTTTGATGAGATCCTTCAAGAAGCAGATGGTATTATTCTTTCCCGTGGAAATTTGGGTATAGATCTCCCACCCGAGAAGGTCCATTTCTTATCTTGACTGAAAAATGAAGTGTTAAGTCTTAAACTTCCTATATGGTGGTTTCCAAGGTGTATTAGTAAATTTGCTTTAAGATCCCCCGAAGTTGCATTTATCCGGAGGGTCGATCATTTCATTTAGATTCTAAGCACTGTAGATAGAAATCAAATCTATTTAGAGTGGGAAACAAAAATGCCCTAATTTTTTTTCTTTTATTATTTTTGAAGTACTCATTAGACATCCATTTAGATTGTCCTGTAGTGAAGAGGGGTTTTGAAATTGGTCATTCTAATAGCAAGACATCTAAAAGTTTTGTGGACATGAATTATAAACAAGTGAGAGATGGTCTTTTGCAAGTCATATCTTGTGTGTCTGGTAGATCTCACTGGCAACAGATCTCTGTGTACTTTGTAGGTGTTCTTATTTCAAAAAGCTGCCCTTTACAAGTGTAACATGGCTGGAAAGCCTGCAGTTGTTACTCGTGTTGTGGACAGTATGACTGACAACCTAAGGCCTACTCGTGCAGAAGCCACTGATGTTGCAAATGCAGTATTGGACGGTGCGTTGGTATCTTTTAACTCAATCTTGTTACTTTAAAATCTTTTAAAATTTTGTAACTCCATTACATTCATATCAAATATTATGGATACTCTTCAATTTTATTGTTGATTTGGTATTCAATGTATCTGATTTTCTGCCAAACTGTTTACAAGAACAATGCAGGAAATCAGTACCTTATTCTAAGTCCTATTTTTTTTATACATGCAGGGAGTGATGCAATTCTTCTTGGTGCTGAGACTCTACGTGGCTTGTATCCGGTTGAAACCATTTCAATTGTTGGTAAAATTTGTGCTGAGGTAAATAATCATAACTCAGGATGGAAACTCCTAAGATAAAATTTCAATTATGAACTTGTGATTGCCTCTTAATAAATTGAATGCTTGACTTTAACATCTGGAATGTGCTTGGTATGAGTGGTTCTATAGTCATGATGAGCTGGTAAATCTTTTGTACATTTTCTTGTTTGGTTGGCTGATGTACATTTTTGCATGGTAGAGATGGAAGTGTTCTTCAAACAATTGGTTTATTTGTTCCTGAAATTATACCCCATAGATGCTTTATGATCATACTAAACATTTTTTATATTTTTCTTTCTCCAATGAGCACATGAATAACCTTTGCCTTGTTTCCAATATTAGATCTCTCTTGTATGGAGTCCTTCCTTTATGCGGCAAATCAACAGCCTTTGCCTTGTTTTCAATGAAAGAGAGAGATAGAGAGAACCACTTGGTTTACAGTAATTTTATGCTCTTCCGTTTACATCATACAACTTTTAGACTGACCTGTTGGACTCTGTTCACCAGATCAACATGGAAACAATTTCAGTTATTGCACTTCAAGGAATCAATCCAATATGTGATGCTGTTGATGTCATAACCATAAGTGCTGTGAATCGTTTATTGTTTCCATCTGTAAAACTGTGTAAAATTCTTGAAATTTTTTGTGTGGATGCTTCATGCTTATATTTCAATTTTCGCACTTCAAGGAATCAAACCAATAAATGATGCTGCTGATGCCATAACCATAGGAGCTGTGAATCGTTTATTGTTTCTATCTGTAAACTGTAGGTAATTTATTATATTTTGTGTGGATACTTCATGCTTATATTTGTATCTCCTATGCTGCAGCATTTACGTTGATTTACTTTGCTGGGCTTGACATAAAAATACACACTAATATTACATATGTGGTGGAATTTGTAGTATAAATAGTAGAATTTATCTTTCTGTTTTCCTTTGTGTGTTCCATGTAATGTTTGACCTTTTCTTATAATGCATACAGGCAGAGAAGGTTTTCAATCAAGACCTATATTTTAAGAAGACTGTCAAATATGTTGGAGAGCCAATGACGCACTTAGAATCTATTGCTTCCTCAGCGGTATTCACTCTTTGGCTGTTCTTTAAGTATATGCTTTAATTTTTTATATTTTATGTTTCTATGACTCCAATCCCGGTTGAGAATTGAAGTAGTTGGATATTTCAAAATGTGTTCTTATAGGTCAATTTTTCTGTAGGTAAGGGCAGCCATTAAGGTCAAGGCATCTGTTATTATATGCTTCACTTCGTTAGGAAGAGCTGCAAGGTACTCTTTTTCAATATGCAGGCTGAGGTTCAGGGCCATCAAATGCTTGATTGATTCTATAATTATTTATTTATTTATTTATTATTATTATATATATTTTTTTTGCGGCTTTTCATATTTTTTTCTGCAATGTTCGTAATACATTAAACATGTAATGCAGGTTGATTGCCAAGTATAGGCCAACAATGCCAGTTCTATCAGTTGTAATTCCCAGGCTTAAAACAAATCAACTAAAATGGAGCTTTAGTGGAGCGTTTGAGGTATTTCCTTTATAGTTCATTCAATGCATGACCTTCATTTATTAGTTCTACAGTTCAGAGAAGAACTTTTTGTTTCACCTATAATCCTTTTGATTTATTTGAATAATTGGTTTTCCTATGGAGATTTTGATACAGTAAGGAATCTCTTCCAATTATTGCAGTGTCCTATATCAAATTTTTTCAAAAATATGTTTTTCTTAACTTGCATTTAGAGGTAATATAACCGTTCAAGGCTTGGTGGATGGACTTGATATCTGATAACCTGTGTGACTTCTATGTCAATATTTGAATGTGTAATTTGCTGATAGAATCTGTTTCAAATTTTTAGAGCTTAAAGAGTTAATGAATCTTTGTTGTTATTGCCATTTTACCTTCTATCATATTGTCAGATCAAATGCTCCGTTTATCCTGTAATCTTCCGTAATATATGTTGGGAAAGTCATTTTACATTAAGATTTCTAGGTTCACTAAATTGAGGATTCTTAACTGTTAATCTTTCATGTACATTATTTGAGGTTTACTTATTGATTTTCCTGGAAACTATTGTTCTATTGAAGGAGGTGTTATTTATTCATCTTTTCCTTTTATTATTTTATGGTAGAACTTTCGTGGTCTATTAGTCTCTTAGTATTCAAGCTGATATATGCTTATAGTTTACCCTTAACTTTCAGGCAAGACAATCTCTCATTGTGAGAGGCCTCTTCCCCATGCTTGCTGATCCACGACATCCAGTAAGTTCTGTTTCTTTTATCCTTTGTTTTTCAAGCTGTATTCTTTGTTAAATTATAACTCGTCGGGGTTCAAAGTTATTAATTGGATTCTGTTATTTCTTTCTTCAATTTCATTTTTTTATTTTAAGTGGCAGGCTTTGATATTCCTGTATATTTCTATTTCTTGAAAAAATTCCTTTATATAGTGTTTTTCTTGAAATCTGATATCATATAAATAATGGACATTGCAGGCTGAGTCTACAAGTGCAACAAATGAGTCTGTCTTAAAGGTTGCCCTTGACCACGGAAAGGCTTCAGGAGTTATAAAATCGCATGACCGAGTTGTTGTTTGCCAAAAAGTTGGGGATGCATCTGTTGTTAAGATTATCGAACTTGAAGATTAAAATATGCGTTGTACCCTCATAACGTGGTATTTTTGTTTCTCCAAATTTTTTGAAAGCGATGGTGGTAGACTATGTTGGTAGCACCTGTGAGGTATATCTCCAGGTTTGGAGTCAAGTTTATGATGGAAATGTATTGAGAAAATACACTGGTGATTATCAAACTTTGTTCGCTGTGATAGTTGCGGAAGATTTCTCCGCAACTCCCAATTTTAGGTTCAAATATTGGAAGTGATATTTGCAAAATGATTCCATAAGTTTGTTTTGTTGGTATTTATACCAAAGCACATGGTTTTCATGTGGGATAATTAGTTGATTTACTCTATTGCAAAGCTCAACTTCATCCTTAATCCCCTCGCAGGACTTGAAAAATTATGTTCGGTTGGTTATGTTCTTATATTGTTCAGAAGGTGAAGAATGTCATTTCATTTAATTACTTTGTACACTTTTGAAGTCTTAGATCTTTTGAATGTAATTGTCAATGTTTTAATAATCGACCCGGGCTGAAATCTGGTAAAGTTGTCGGGTCTTGGGTTGACCGGTTTGATCAGTTGATAAAACCTTTAAAATTTAACAAATACACTCTTAAAAATTTGTTAAGTTCTATAGGTTTGGAATTTAGCAAACACACCCCAAATACAAATCGATCGACGACTAACGACACTTCAAATGCAATCCTAATAATCCTTTAATCCATTCCTTAGAAAATTTACCCAAGATTGGGTTGAATTCAGTTCGATTTTAATCAAGTCTCATAGACATCGGCGTTGATATTCTAGGCTAGATCTCATCGACGTCGAAGTCGACAACCCTCCCCGTCACCCCAAAAGGCCAAAAATACTCCTTTCTTCCTCTCGACCAAAACCCACCTTATCCCACATTCGTTAGCCTCGCTAATCGTCGGCAAAAGCCAGTTGTTGTCACTTTTTTTTTTTTATTTCTGGTTGATTCACTCATTGGAAATCAATTCCATTGCCACCATTGCACTCATTGACACTTTCTCTTCAAAAGTTCCAACATCTCAGCTTTCAATTGTTCATCGATCATCATCCCAAATTTTAGAGTTTTAAGTGAATAGAGAAATTGTTAACCTGACCTAGTGAAGCTCTCAGGTCCTAGTTAAACCGGCCGGGCTGGGTCGGGTTTTAAAATGGTGGTAATTGTGGAGACAAAATAGTTCACCAGTTTGCTCAAAGCATGATTTGTTAACTACGCATATTTTCTTGTTGCCTGTACCTCTGATGTAATAGGATTAGCAATTATTTCTTAGTTTAAAAGCATCATATTGACGATAAATGACATTTATTTAAAATTAAATTTAAAGTATAGATATGATAGTATTCTTCCTATTAATTGTGACCTCATGTCTGATGATAATGACCTAAGAGGCAGTGAAATATCAATTACTTCTTGTAATTTTAGTGGAGCTATTTAGTAATAACTCAGGAAGGATAAAGTAAACAGAGTAAATAACAAGGACCAAAGTGAAAAATTGAGAGATGTGACTGATATAGCATAAACTCTCGAATATTTGGATTTGCTTTCACTTTCAATTAATAACTATCCTTACTCAAGAAAAACCCTATAGGTAAAAACCTAGTAAAGAAATACAATTGTAACATGAAGTTGAACGTGCTTCATACTGTCTCATCAAAAATCTTGTTAGGAAAACCCAGTGGGACAAAACCTGATAAAGGAAAAAAGAGTACAGTGCACATATGTCCAGTACAATTTACTTGTCTAAAAACTCCTTCTAATCGTTGCTCTTCTTGATCAATGCTCCCCCTCATAATGGTAGAATTAATTTTGTAACTTATTGAGCCATCGCATACTATTGCTATACACTAACTTTTCAAATGTTGATGTCGGTAAAGCCTTAGTGAATAAATCTACAAGATTATCACTGGAGCGTATTTGTTTGACATCAATCTTACGACTTTGCTAGAGTTCTTGAGTGTAAATTTTTTTTGGTGAAATATGCTTGGTTCTGTCTTGTTAGCCATACACATTCTCAACTGGCTTCATGAAGCGCAAAAATCTTAGAGTGGTTGGAGGAAGTAGCAACCAATGTCTGTTTTATAGAGTTGTAACGCCCACATGGAGGTACGTAATTTAATTTATGTTCTTATTCCTTTAGTTGATTTTTGCTAAGGTTATTTTAAGGAAAATGTGAAGAAAATGCCTTAAACTTGCATTAAGGGTAAAATGGTCTTTTCACTCAAAATTAGTTGAAATTGTGGGGAGTGAAAAGAGATAGAATTTCATGGAGAATGCAATAAAAATGAGGGCATTATGAAAATTGACTAAAGGACATAGATAGAATTTTAAAGAAAGTGCAAGGGCAAAATGTGAAACTATATATAATTTTTATGTTATATCAAATTGAAGAGTGAAACCCTAGCCACTCTTACCCATATGCACGCCACTTTCACCTCCATATTCTCTCAAATTCTTCAATTCTTCTTCAAAGGAAATTCAAAGGTTTTGGGTGTTTTTGAGTGGATTTTCAATCTTAAGCTTCTATAGGTAAGATCCTTGCACTAAGAAGTGAATTTTAGTTTTTAAAGTGTTGATTTTAATGGTTTATGCTCATAGGATTTAAGATGAAGAGAGTTTGATCAAAGGAGATTCTTCAAGGGTTGAATTTGCGCATATCAAAGGTAAGTAAATCCTACCTTAAGTGTGATTTAAGTTATGTTGTATAGAGAATTTTCTTTGTGCATATATATATGTGTTATATGTGGAATTGTTGATGGATTTGGTATTGAATAATAATTAGAACCTATCCATGAGAAGTTGGGTTGGTGTATGTGATACTTGATGAATGTTTGGTTGAGATTTGGAAGAGTTGAAGTGAAAATTTTGAAGTGTGTATTTTGGGCAGATTTGGAGTTAATTATGGAGGAGTTTATTCCAAATTTTTGGTGGTCTAAAATAGAGATAGAAGTGTAGCCAAATTAGTGTTGATTTATGCAGATGAATTGTTTGATGAAATGCCAAGGAGAAGTGCATGTATGAGTATGATTATGTGTTACCTTGGGATGTGTTTGTAGATGGTAGAGAATGACATGTTTGCATTCCATAATGCATAATTGCATTTAAATATGTAAATTTAGAAAGAATTATAAGCATGAAACCATCTACATGCATATATATATTCATAAGAGCATGAAAAAGCCCTAAAATATGTTAAAGAGAAAATAGAAATAAATGAGAATATTAAAGGTATTCAAATCTGAAATTTTACCTAAAGAAGTGTAAAAAGATAAAAAGAAGAGAAGGTTGTTGCGATGGGGATCCCGTGAGTGACATAGTCCCACATGCACGCCGCCTTTAGTGAGCGGCCTCAGAATTCAGAAAAAAAGAATTGTACAGTCCGTTAGAAGTGCATGTGGATGAGGATTGTACCCAGAATTAGAGAATTCACTCACACGGCCAAGGCTCCAAATCCATGCCTCAACCGAGTCCGATCGGCAAGAATAGAAAGAAATAATAGAAAAGAAAGAAAGAATAGAAAAGAAAGAAAGAATAGAAAAGAAAGAAAGGATAGAAAGAAAGACTGGAAAAGAAAGAAAGAAATAAAGAAAAAGAAACAGAAAAACAGAATAAGAAAAATAGAAAAGAAAATGCATAATTTATGCATTTGTGCATTTGCATCATGAATATGCATAATACCATGCTCATTATCATGGGTAGTGAAAAATTTAGAAAACAGAGAGAAAAACAGAGAAAGAATAGAGAAAGAACAAAGAGAAGAACAGAGAAAGAATAGAGAAAGAACAGAGAGAAGAACAGGGAAAGAATAGAGAATAATCGGGAAATGTGATGTAAGGAAAGAAAATTCGGAATTTTTAGCAACGGAGAGAGAAGGGTAGCATAGCGGGTTTACTTACTTAGCAATTAGTGCTCACTCCGTTGTTTTTAATGTTTTTGCAGGTAATAGGTGAGTTGCGGTCGCACGAAACATCACGCAGTGGACGGGTTGGGCTACACTGTCACGTTGCTATTTTGAGTATATTTGTATATAAAGAAAAATTAAATATGGGCCCATACTTTGTTACTCATATATGTGTATTTTCTTATATATGTTGTTAATGAGTTTTATTAATTATTTTACGAGTATACTAGCTAGAAAGAAAGCATTACAAGAGCGCCATGATATTGTAGTACCATTATGAGTGAAAATATATCCCATCTGTGAGTGAGCTTTGTGAGGATTAGAAAGGTATCCAACATTTGTATAGCCAACTAATTTAGGATCATTAACAGATTTCATTGGATAAAACAATCCCAAACTTTTGTTTCACTGAGGTAACAAAAGACTTGTTTGTAGGGCTGCAAACGAACCGAACAGTTCGCGAACAATTCGATGTTCGTTTGATAACTGTTCGACACTGTTCGCGAATAAACTGTTCACGAACAGTTTGATGTTCGTTCGATAATATGTTTGATCAAGTTCGAACATGGGCTGTTTGTTCGATTATGTTCGCGACCAATCTGTTCGATTGTTCGTTCGTTTATGTTCGAAAAACATGGTATGCATTATTATAATTTATATATTTTTTTTTCTTTTTTATATTATATTTGATTTAGTTTGGATGAATTTTTTTTTTATGGTAATCAATAATAAAATATTATGATACTTTTGTTTTTCTTATATATATATAATATGTTTGGATTTTAATTTTCCAAATGTCATCAATAATTAAATATATAAGTATACAACATTTTAATTAAAAACTAATAAATTATTATGATACATAGCATGACAAATTTAGTAATATAATAGATTGTATAATCAAGTGATATATAATATAGTAAATCCAATAACATAATTGCTTCATATTTTTTCAAATGTAATCAATAATTAAATATTATAAGATAGCATTTCAATTAATAAATAATAAATATAATATGGTAAATTGATGAACATAACATATTGTATAATCAAGTGATGTATAGCATAACAAATTTAATAATATAATAGTTTAGTTAAATATAGTATGGTAAATTGATGAGCATAACATATTGTATAATTAAGTGATGTATAACATGACAAATTTAATAATTTAATAGTTTAATTAAATATAATATGACAAATTTATGAACATAACATATTGTATAATCAAGTGATATATATCATGACAAATTTAATAACATAATAGCTTAATTAAATCTAAATTAATCACACACTTGTATTGATCATATATTACAATAAACTCTCGTACCACTATGAATTTATAGGTGTTGATACAAAATATATATGTAGACAGTTATTCGAACGAGTTGTTGTATATTTTTTATTCGAATAGGTATTTACAAGTTATTGAACGAGTTATTCGAACATGTATTTACAAGTTATTGAACGAGTTATTCGAACAGGTATTTACAAGTTATTGAACGAGTTATTCGAACAAGTATTTACGAGTTAGTCGAACGAACACGAACAGACCTTTTGTTAATCAAACGAACACGAACAGTCATCCTATGTTCATTCGAGTTCGAACACGAAATTGAACAATCGAGCATGCTTATCGAATGAGTTTCGAACGGGGCTGTTCGTTCGTGTTCGGTTTGATTACAGGCTTACTTGTTTGATCCCATTCCAATGTCGGCGAGTTGGTGCAGAGCTAAATCTTGCCAACAGATTCACTGCAAATGCTATGTCGGGTCTTGTAAATTGTGTCAAATATAATAATACACCTACTGCATTTAGATACGGTACTGCAGGACCAAGTACTTTTCATCATCTTCTTTAGGATGAAATGGATCATTTTTAGGAACAAGAGATCGAACAACCATTGGGGTACTCAAGGGGTGAGATTTATCTATATTAAATTGCTTTAAGATCTTTTCAGTATAATTTAATTGATGGAGCAAACTCCATTTGAACAATGCTTGATCTGCAGACCGAGGCAATACTTTGTTTTCCCAAGATCTTTCATTTCAAATTCTCTTTTTAAGTACTCAACAACTTTTGTGACCTCTTTAGGAGTCTGCAAGAAACCTTGAGCCACTAGTTTGACCTTATACCTAGAAATCTTATTTTTCTCATTTCGTTTCTATGTGAATACCTACTTGTATCCTACGGGTTTCACATTTTCAGACATTTGGATTATATGTTCAAATACATTACGTTTTGCTAAGGAAGTTAATTCTGCTTGAATTGTCTCTTCCCATTTTGGCCGATCATGTCTTTGTCGACATTCATCAATAGAACGTGGCTCAAACTCATCATTCATAATTTTAGTAGCTACTGCGCATTGGAATATGTTATCGACAATAGTTGTCTCACGATTCCAGCTTTCTCTAGAGTGGGCATAGTTTTTAGAAATTTCTTCATTTCTATGTTCTTGTATTCCTTTAGAGATTTCTTCTTCTTTAGGGACTATTAACTCTTTTGGAGTTAGTTTAGAAAATGTGGAATTGTCAATTATTCCAGTATTGTCAATGTTGGCACCTATTTGATTATGTGCCTTTCATTTCCTAGGAATAGTATCCTTGGCTCCAACAGGCCTACCACGCTTCTGGTGTGTAACAGATGAATTGATCGCTGCCCGCATGGATTATTCATTAGTAACATCAATCCTTGCTGGCGTATTGACAACATGAATGTATGATCTCTTTACTTTTGCTACATCTGTAAATGCATCAGGCATTTGGTTAGCAATATTTTGCAAATGTGTTATTCTTTGCACTTCAATTTCAGATTGAGATGTGTGAAGATCTAAATGAGGCATATAATTCCCTTTCCAGGAAAGTTTAGGCCTTACTTCAGGAGGCTTTACTTTTTTCTCTAAAGATGGAAATGTTGTCTTGTCAAGATGGCAATCCGCAAAATGTGGGTAAACAAATCGCCCGTCAGGGGCTCAAGATATCTGATGATAAATGGTGAGTCATAGCCAACATATATTCCCAAACGAAGTTGGGGTCCCATTTTGATGCGTTGAGGGGGTGCAATTAGAATTTACACAACATAACCAGAAGTTCTTAAATGGGATATATTAGGCTGATGTCCAAATACAAGCTGTATTGGAGAGTATTGATGATATGCAATAGGTTTAGATCAATTAACGCCGCAGCATGTAAAACAACATTAGCTCATGCAGAAGTCGGTAATTGCGTACGTAATAGTAAAGTTCTTGCAATTAATTGGATATGCTTTATAAATAACTCTGCCATACCATTCTGGGTATGTACATGTGGTACTGGGTGCTCAACATTAATTCCCATTGTTATACAATAATCATCAAATGTCTGAGGTAAACTCACCAACATTCTCTAGACAGATTGCTTTAATTGGGTAATCTGGAAAGTGTGCCCGTAATTTGATAATTTGTGCCAATAATCTAACAAAGGCAACATTACGGGTAAATAGTAGACAAACATGTTTCAACCCAATGCCGAAGCATCAATCAGTACTATAAAGTAGCAGAAATGTCCACTTGGTGGATGAATAGGTCTACATATGTCCCCTTGAATTCTTTGTAAAAATGATGGGGATTCTACGCCAACTTTAGTGATGGATGGCTTAAGTGCCAATTTGCCTTGTGAGCAAGCAATACAAGCACTCTCATCAGGTGATAGAATCATCAGGTTCTTTAATAGATGCCCATGTGAGTTTTCTATGATCCTACGCATCATAGTAGATCCTGGGTGACTAAGACGATCGTGCCAAATTTTAAAAAGTTCAGGATCAGTGAACTTCTGGTTTATAACTGCATAGACTTCAACATTCTTAAAAAAATGTGTAATATAACCCTTATGAGAAAGCAGGGAGTTTCTCTAGTATATGCTTCTAGCATGAAATATTAGCAGTGATGCATAGAAACTCTCTATCCTTTTCACTTAAAGTTTCAATGTGGTATCCATTAAGTCGTATATCTTTGAAACTAAGCAAATTTCTTCTGGATTTGCTAGAATATAAAGCATCATTGATACTTAATTTAATTCTGCTTGGTAACACAAGTTTTTTTCTTCCGAAGCCCTTAATAATGTTTGTAGATACTGATATGGTATTTATTTTAGTCTTAGTAAAGGTCAAACCTGAGAAATATTTTATATCCCAAAAGATGGTATGCGTTGTTGCATAATCTACTATACAAATGTCTCCACCATTACTGAATATCGATGTCTCAGTTCGAAGTCCATCCTTAAAAAAAAAAATTTACATTAGTAATGATGTTTATAGAACTTCATCTTCATGATATGGAACTTCAGGTCTAATATTTGTCTCTGTTTTACAAACTTCATGTTTGTAATTGGTATTTAGAACTTCAAGTTCTAAAACGATATTTATTTATGGAATTTCAAGTTCGTTTATCAAATATAATATGGAAGTATAATTGTTAACATTAGTTATCGAAAATATAATAAAAAAATATCTAACCATAAAGATTATATGTAACAAGAATAAATAGATTTGACCATGAAGACAGTATTCAACAATAATAGTAAATAGGTTTGACCATGAAGACGGTATATAACAATAATAAATAATCCAGCCATGAAGGCGATATTTGACGATAATAAATAAATCCAACCATGAAAGAATAATAATAAATAGATCCAGCCATAAAGACAGAATTTGATAATAATATGTAAATCCAACCATAAAGGCGGAATTAGCAATAATGAGTAGATTCGACCATAAAGACGGAATTTAGCAATAATAAATAAACCAGACTATGGAAGCGAAATTTAACAATAATAAATAAATCCGAACATAGAGGTGGAATTTAACAATAATAAATAAATCTGACAATGGAGGTAGAATTTAACTGTAATAAATAAATCTAGTCATAAAAACGAAAACAAGGATTAAAAAACACTTGTAGGATTGAAAATACGTACTTTCAATAGGCATGCACCGTTATACTTGTTAAGCTCTTCGTGCTGATAACGTGTTGTAATTTTAGTGGTGCTATTTAGTAATAACTCAGGAAGGATAAAGTAAACAGAGTAAATAACTAAGATCAAAGTGAGAGAATGAGAGATTGAGTGATATAAGGATAAACTCTCAAATATTTGAATTTGCTTTCAATTTCAATTGATAATTGAATTAAAGGGAATGGGGGGTAATTAAAATTTTTATCTTTATTAAAATTATTATATACTTTTGAAAAAAAAAATATCTGATTAAAATATTAAAAACATTTTGATAAGGGGCTTCGTGTTCCAAATTGCAATGTTAGTATTTTTTATTTAAAATAGAATAAATATTTAAGCATCTTACATATGACAAAAGATGGGCGCCTGTGGCCTATGGATAAGGCGTCTGACTTCTAATCAGACGATTGTGGGTTCGAGTCCCACCAGGCGTGCCATAACTTTGATATTTCATGTTACTTTTATTTCGCTCCTCGCCTGAAAGTATAAGGTCCAAGATGTATCTCCACCTCTTCTTTGTAAATTGCCTCAAAGATTTCAAAACTTGTCTACTTGACCATTTCCTCGTTTTACTAATGCTAAACCATTATAATGCCCACGTCAAAATAAGTACATGACTTTGGGATTGATTTAATGCTCAATACAACATTTACTCTCTAAAATTTCCTTTCTTAAACACAAAATTTACCTTTACAATCAGCCTTTTCTCTAGCCTAAATGAACACTAAAATATTTATTAGAAAGTGAACGTACTTGATTCATATATAAGTACAAAATTTAATACACAAAGATTTGAGAAAACAAAAAATAAAACCACCATTTTATCTGTTATAACCTATGTAATGTGATCTATATATTGTACACTTTAAGCAGTAATGGAAGATGGGTCACTCCTCTTGTTTGATGAGTGTTGTTGTTGATGATGATGATGGTGATCAAGCAACTCAAGCTCCTTCTGCCTAAGAACAAGCACCATTCTGTCGTTCTCAAGCTGCCTTCGCTCGTTGTTAAGCTTTGCTTTCTCCATTTCCCTCTCCTTCTTCGAGCTGAACTTCACCCACTTTAACCTTTGCTTCTCAAGCTCAAAAGCTTGGTATCGATAACTCACTTGCTGCTCCTCCAATTGCAATAACCTCATCTTCATCCACTGCTTCTTCTCCCATGCACTCTTAGCTCCATCTTGAATCACACTCATTACTTCACCATTCAATTGCTGCATTAATGGTGACAAGGTAGCAGAGAAAACGCCTTTTCTTGCCCTTTTTCGAGATGGTTTCTCATCGTTGTCATCATCATCTTCTTGCCCATGCCCATTTTGGCCTCTTGAATTTCCTTCTATCGCTTCATCATCATCATCGTCGTCATCCTCATCATCGGTGTCATCCTCCTCATAATCCTCTTCTTCACTTCCCACTTTTACCATTTTTGATCCTTCCATTCCCATTCTACTCGAATTAGCCCCACCATGGGCATTTTCCGATGAATGCAAGCACCGTTGTTGTGATTGTTGATGCTGGACCTGAGACGGATCCGTTGTTACCTCTGGTGAGTGATTGCCACTAGTAGCTCCATTAGTACCACTAACATGACCACAACTATTATGATACGCACACATTTCCCTGAAAAACAAATGTTTCGAATTAAGTAACTTCTTAACCTCCTCCTTCATTTTCGGCGACAAATCCATAGTATCCAGTAAACTCTGATTCTCCACAACACGGCAAGCAGTTCCCTTACCAAGTATTTCATTAACCCTTTTGTACCTCTTATTCAAGTCATTAAATTTATCCTCACATTGTTGTGGAGACACATAAAACCCTTTCTCCATCATTGCCCTCGAAACTGATTTCCACTTCCCTTTCTTTTGAAGTAAAGCACCCGCCTTTTTCTTATCATTCCCTTCGGATCCGGCTTCATCACCAATATAAAAAACAGCCATTATAAGAAGCCTAACCATGCTATCAGTCCACTTCATTCTCTGCCAAGGAGATGCCTTTCTCTTGCCATCTCCAGCATTGTCATCCGGGGCAAATCCAAGTTCATCTTCATCACTGAGAGGCGAAAGTTGCTGTTTTGGCTTGGGGTTAAACAAGGAAGCATGTTGTTTCGCCAATTGGTGGGATTGGGATTGTGAGTGGTGGTGGTGGTGATCAGTGTCATGCTGGTGAGAATGAGAATAAGCAGCAAGCATTTGAGATTGATTATGTAAATTGTGAGGGTTTTGAGGGTTTTGAATTTGAGGATTTTGAGGGTTTTGTTGAGGGTGTAAAGACATTTCTAGGCCCAACATTCCTGAAGCAATACCAGAAAACAACCCAACATTTAAACCATTTGGTTCCATCAAACTAAAACACAACTAATTCAACAAAAACTTCAGCTTTACCATCAAATTCTAATCATAATAACAATGAAATTCTAAAAAACAATAGGCAGAGATGGAAACAAAACATACCCAAGGAAAGCAACAGGAACAGGAAGAGGAAGATTAAAGCAGAAAATAACTTATTGTGGAAGATTTGAAAGGGAGAAAGAAGTGTTAAAAAGAGTAATAAAGATGGAACAGGTCGGTAGAAAATATATACAAAGAGCGTAGCAGCTGGTTTTGGTTAGGCAGGTTTTAGTTTGGGAAGAAAAAAAACTGCCCATGGTTTTGGTTTTAGTTTTTGGATGTAAACCCACAGGTTTTGTGAAAACAAAGGGACTCCCTTTAATATTTTTATCATTCCTATTTCCTACAGTCACTTTAGACTGCAACCACTTTCTTGAGTGTGGTCAATACTTTATTTTTCTAATAATTTACGCTTACTTATGAATTTATTAACTATTTTAATAATTTTTATAAATATAAAATATAATACAAATATTATAAATATAATACGGATATCATATATAATTTTAACAAAAATGATTAAAAAAGTTAATAAAACATTACTCTTACTTTTTGACTCATTTCTTTTACTGTAATTTAATTTTTTTTTTTAATTATATGATATTTACAATACAAAATTAGGTTATTAGTTCTCGGGGAACACAAAACAAAATTGACTTCCTCTCCTTGTCATACACCCGTCATGCAGAAGATTTGCGCCAGGTAATTTGTCTAAACTTTTCTGCTATTATATTATTTATTTCTAAAATTGATGAATTTGCTGCATTTTTCTTATTTTTAGTGTCGTATTCATATTTTTATTTCTTTATGTTCTTATGTTGGGTGACCTCTATCATACTCAGAGAAAATATAGAGGTTAGTGGGCCATACTGTTTCATTATAAGATTGACCAAGTTTCTTTGGATGATTTATGATTATCTATTGCAGTTCAGTTTGAGTTATGTTTCTGTCTTTATGTTTACATTTCTAGGGTTTGACTCATTTTGATGAGATCCTTCAAGAAGCAGATGGTATTATTCTTTCCCGTGGAAATTTGGGTATAGATCTCCTACCCGAGAAGGTCTGTTTCTTATCTTGACTGAAGAATCACTGCTCAAGTGCGAATTCTTAAACTTCCTATATGATGGTTTCTAAGATGTATTACTACATTTGCTTTAAGATGCCCCAAAGTTGCATTTGTCTAACTCTTCCACCACCATGTTGGATTTTGTAAATTAATATAATTTTCACCCCTTAAACATAGATGATGTCTTAGTATACTTACAAAAATAGCACATGACATCTGAGTTTAACATTTATGTTTGAACTGTCATGAAGAAGTTTCCAAGATCTTATATTTTGCTTTTAGTAGCAAATGCTTCAATGCTAAAAACATTTTAAAAAGCACAGTAATTTTTTGCCATTTATCTAGAGGGCGATCACTTTATTTAGATTCTAAGCACTGCAGATAGAAGTTAAGTCCATTTAGAGGGGAAAAGAAATATGCACTAATTTTTATTTTCTTTTATTATTTTTGAAATACCCATTAGACATCCATTTAGATTGTTCAGTAATGGAGACAGGTTTTGAAATTGTTTATTCTAATTGCAAGACATCTAAAAGTTTTGTGGACATGAATTTTAACAAGGGATGGATGGTGTTTTGCAAGTCATATCTTGTGTGTTTGGTGGATCTCACTGGCAACGGATCTCTGTGTACTTTGCAGGTGTTCTTATTTCAAAAGGCTGCTCTTCGCAAGTCCAACATGGCTGGAAAGCCTGCAGTTGTTACTTGTTGTGTGGACTGTATGACTGACAACCTAAGACCTACCCGTGCAAAAGCCACTGGTGTTGCAAATGCAGTATTGGATGGGACGCTGGTAACTCTTAACTCAAAACTTGTTGCTCTGAACCCTTTAAAATTTTGTGAAATTTACATTTATGTGCAATATATTATGGATACTCTTCAATTTATTTTTGATCTTGTATTCAAGGTATCTGATTCTCTGCCAAACCATTTACAAGAATGACCCATTATTAAGTACCTTATTCTCAGTCCTATTTCTTTATACATGCAGGGATTGATGCAATTCTTCTTGGTGCTGAGGCTGTACGTGACTCTTACCCTGTTGAAACTATCTCAATCATTGGTAAAATTTGTGCTGAGATAAATAATTTGGACATAACTCATATGTTCATTAAGTTGGCAACTTTATTTCAGGGTGGAAGCTGTAAATATGAAATTTGAATTATGAATTTGTTCTGACTCTTAATAAATTGAATGCTTGACTTTGACATCTGGAGTGTGCTTGGTGTAAATGGTTCTATAGTCATGACGAGCTGGTACATCTTTTGTACTGTTTCATGTTTGGTTAATTGACATCCATTTTTGCAAGGTTGAGATGGAAGTGTTCTTCATAGAATTGGTTTATTTGTTCCTGAACTTGTACCCCTTTAGATGCTTTATGATCACACTAAGCATTTTCTATATTTTTTTTCTCCAATGAACACATGAATAACCTTTGCATTGTTTTAAATATTACCACTCTCTTGTATGGAGGCCTTCCTTTATACGACAAATGAACAGCCTATGCCCACTTGGCTTCCAATGATTTTCTGTAACCAACAAAAAATCCATGTGTGCTGTTCCATACTTCCATTTACATCATACAAGTTTTTAGACTTACCTGTTAGACTTTGTTCACCATATCAATATGAAAACAATTTCAAGTATCTCACTTCAAGGAATCAAAACAACATTATGCTGCTGCTGATGCTATAACCATAAATGCTGTGAATCATTTATTGTTTTCATCTATAAAACTGACTTTAGATTATTCATGAAATTTTGTGTGGATACTTCATGCTTATATATATGATTTTCTGTAACCAATAAAAATAGCCATTTCTGTTCTTCTCATCCATACAAGTTTTTAGACTCACCTGTTGACTTTGTTCACCAGATCAATAGGAAACACATTTCAATTATTACACTTCAAGGAATCAAAACAATATTATGAGGCTGCTGATTGCTGACGCTATAACCATAAATGTTGTGTGATGGAACCAACCCAAGTAACTCAGTTACTAATGCATTCAGTCACCATTTTAGGCCCACATCAACCAAGAACAGAAAGAGCATGAATGTCTTGTTTAAAATGGATATTTGGATTGATATTCAGTAGTTCATTCATGAATCAAACAAAAAGGAAAATCTGACTAAAACAGAAAAAAAGAAAGAAGCCAGGCTGATCTTCGAGGGTCACTCCTCCCCACAATTCCCAACAATATTCTCAATGCCTTCCCCCTGTTGGTTCCCCTTTTATTCCTTTATTTGTCATGCTAGCTGTGTTGTTGTTCCACCTGTCAAACAGATTCATCCACGCTGTTGTGCTGCTGCCTTACTTGTTATGCTGCTGCTCCAGCTGTCCTGTATTACTCTCTTCTCTCTTTGCCCCTTACGTTTTACCCCTTGACTATTGGTGGTCCTCATTACCCTCCCAAGGAGTGCCACCTTGTCCTCAAGGTGGAAAGAAGGGAATTGGTGGCATATGGCAGCATAGTCCTCCCATGTATTGTCACAATGGGAAAGTGATTTCCACTTGATTAGGATTTCGTACTCACCATTCAGGAGGCGTCGTTTACGTAGAGCCTGTGAGTTCGACTTGCAAGACCAGGTCACTGGTGAGTACAGTGGAAGGGCTGGGTAGTCATAGGGCAGCGGTGGCTCGTTTCAGTTGCAGCACATGAAAGACATCATGTATCCGGGCTGTGGGGGTAATTTGAGCGATACGCAACCTGACCCACTTTGGCCGTAATGGAAGGGTCCTAGTAACGGGGGCTGAGCTTTTCATTGACTCGCCTTGCGAGGGAGCGAGACGTAAGGCTGAAGTTTCAGGTAGACAGAGTCCCCTACGGAAAATTGAACTTCCCGACGTTTCCATCGCATATTGTTTCATGTGTTCTTGGGCCCTATTAGGTTCAGTTTAATTCTTCTAAGATGGAATTGCGGTCTGTTAGTTGCTGGTCTACGGCATCCACCACAGAAGAGTGCTCACTATATTTTAAAGAATGGGAGGGTCGCGACCATAGAGAGCCTTGAACGGAGTCTTCCTGAAGAGCGGCTGTAAGTGGTGTTAAACCAGTACTCTGCCCAGGCTACCCATTGGGGCCATTGATGCGGTTGATGCCCTGCAAACAGCGGAGGTAAGTTTCGACACAACGGTTGACAACCTCCGTTTGACCATCCGTTTGAGGATGGTAGCGGTACTCATGTGGAGTTAGTTCCTGATTGTTTAAACAATTCCCCCCAGAATAACTCATGAAAATTCGGTCACGGTCGGAGACAATAGTGCGGGGAAAGCCATGTAAACGACAATTTCTGTAAGGAACAGGTTGGCCACTTCTTGAGCTGTGAAAGGGTGACACAAGAAAAAAGTGGCTATACTTCGTAAGGCGATCCACCACAACCAGGATGGTGTCCAGCCTGTGAGCCTTAGGAAGGCCCCCGATAAATCCTGGACACGTCTTCCCAAACCTGAGAGGGATAGTTAGAGGTTGTAGGAGGCCAGCCGGTTGCAGTGCATCATATTTGTTTTGTTGGCAAACTGAGCAGGCCTTACACAAAAGCCTGGATATCCTGTCTCATTCCCTCCCAGTAAACTACTTGCGCTAGCCGCTTGTAAGTACGGAAATAACCAGAATGGCCCCCCGGGGGAAGAGTGAATTCCCGCAAATTTGCTGCACTTGGGACAGGATCTGGCAGCACCAAACGATCATCATAGTAAAGTAGGGAACCCACTACCTGAATTGCAATGGCTGGATAATCGACGATCAGATCTTGATAAATTTTCTGCAGCTTGCTGTCACGTGGATGGCTCTACCCACTCTTCTTTTTTTGCGAAATAACAGATTGAAATGGCTGTACACTCAACCGCCATCACGTCGGGATAAGGCATCTGCAGCTTTTTTTCTAACCCGGGTTTATACTGAATTTCATAGTTTAATCCGAGCAACCTGTATCCATTTTGTTGTTCTTCACCTTGTAACCGCTGCTCATTCAATAGTGGAGGCTTCGCTGATCGGTTCTAATAATGAAACGGCGACCCAACAAGTAGTGGCGCCATTTTTGAACCGCAAGGACCACGGCCATCAATTCTCTCTCATAAACCGAACGAAGCCGCGAGCGAGGGAAAGCCCTTGACTTAGAAGGCCAAGGGTCTGCCTTCCTGCTTAGGACAGCCCCGATACCGTATCCTAAGCGTCTGTCTCAATGACAATGTTTTTGAAAAGTCCGGCATGGCGAGGACTGGAACAGTAGTCATTACCTGTTGCAATTCTTCGAATGCCTTTTGTGCTACCTCAGACCACACAAAGAATCCTTACGGAGCAGATTTGTTAGGGTAAGGAATGGCCCCTAACCGTTGACGATTTCCGATAATATCCTGTCAAACCCGAAATCCACGAGTGCCTTTACATCCTTCGGAACAGGCCATTTTAATATGCAATCTACCTTGGAAGGGTCAACGGCAACTCCTTGCCTGAAATAATGTGGCCTAAGTATCCCAACTTACATTGCCCGAAAGTGCATTTTTTCTTGTTAACCACCAACTGGTGGTCGAGTAGAACCTGAAATGTGAGTCTCAAATGTGGCGAGTGTGCTTCTGAGTTATTACTGTACAACCATATGTCGTCAAAACCAATGAACTTACGTAGTATGTTTTGAAAATGTTGTTCATGAGAGCTTGGAAGGTGGACGGCGCATTCGATATCGAAGGGCATTACTAGAACTCGTAGTGCCCTTCGTGTGTGCGGAAGGCTGTCTTATGAGTATCTTCCTCCCGGACACGAATTTGGTGTATCCCGATTTAAGGTCGAGCTTTGAGAATATCGTGGCCCCGCCTAACTCGTCAAATAACTCGTCCACTGTCGGTATCGGAAACTTATCGGTATGGTGACTTTGTTGAGTGCTCGGTAATCGACGCAGAAACGCCATCCTCCGTCTTTCTTTTTAACCAAAAGTACTGGGCTGGAAAGGGACTGATACTTGGCTTGTATTCCGGAAACAACATTTCCTGTACAATCCGCTCTATCTCATTCTTCTGATAATATGGGTACCGATAGGGTCTGATATTGGGACTGGAGCTGCCTGTTCGAGCCTGATGCGGGATCACAAGTCGTGCCGGTGGCAGTCCCGGTAGCGGTTCAAATAAGACTTGGTATTCCCTCAATAGTGCACCCCAATCACCCTCATCCGTTACTTCTTCATGCTCATGCGCCTGCAAATATTAATTTCCAACAAATAGCCAGGCCCTTCATACTGGATCATTTTTAAATCCTTTTCATGACAACTTGGTTCTGCTCAAGAGGGGTCCCCAATCAACATGATAATTTTTCCAGACTGGTTGAATTTCATTACTGATTTTTTCCATCAGTGGTAATTTCTCCCAGTGTCTCTAACCATGCAACCCCCAAAATCACATCCGCACTATCATATCGAAGGGGTAGAAGTGTTGGCACTACTGAAATACCTTGCAGCTGTAACTTCACCGCGCGCATTCGCCTTGACAGCTTACCCTGTACCCATCACCAACTCTGACTCCAAACTTTTTAGTAGAGGTTATAGGGATTTGAGCTCATCCACTACCTGTCGGTTGATGAAATTGTGAGACGCCCCGCTGTCAATTAAACCCACCACATTTCTTCCCGCAATTTCCCCTTTTACTTCAAGTTTTTTGGCCCACTATACCTTCCACGGAACTGATGGAAAGCTCCATTGTGCCTAACGCATCCTCTTCCCCTTTGAGTTCCTCTACCGATAGCTCATTCACCTCCTCAGGATCTTCATCTTCCAACAATAGAACTTGTACCTGCTTATCCCACATCTATGACCCGGAGAATACTTCGCGTCACAACGATAGCATAAACCCCTCTCCGTTTGCGTTGGATCTCGCTTCCGTCATTCGCTTGAGGAACTCACGTCGGCCTGAATCTGGGCGAAAATTGACTGCCATGGCGAGTTGGTGCTGGAGTGGGTTTCGTTTGGGTTGCGTCGAACAGGTGGTTGTGGGTTTAGTGGGTTGATGAGTGTTGACTTGGGTCAATAGCTTTTTGTTTTTGTAGCTTCCATCATGTCGAGTTGACTGGGCGTAAGACTTTGTGCCAAAAAGAGATGAATTCCACTTAGTTACACGCGCAATCCAAATTTGAATTCCTCCACAGTTTTATTCCTTTCCTCCACACGCTGGGCCAATTGGGCCACATTAATTAGTGAATTGGTTGTTGGATGAGATTGGGCTGTTGGAGTTTGATTTCAGCTTTTACTTCAGGCCTAAGCCCATTCAGAAATGCAGCAGTGAGCACCTCTTCTTTTTCATTTGTCTAAAGCTCAACTTCTTCAATTTTCGGCGATAACCAGAATCGTGCCTGTTTGCTTGTGGCCATCAGCAGCTCCAAGGGACTCACTTCTTGGGTCCCGCTAAACCTTTGGGAGAGAGCTATTTTAAACTCCTGCCAACTACTGACTTAACCTGGTTTCCATCCATTGATACCAATGGAGGGCTTCTCCCTCCATGCATAATGCATGGGCTGCCACCCTATGTTCTTCAGCTATCAAGTTGAAAGTGAAGTAACGTTCCACCTTAAATATCCTCCATACGTCTTCACCGGAAAAGATGGGTAACTCCAACTTTCTCCCTTCCATTCACGATGATGCCATCTTCCCACCCCTTGTTTCCAGTTTCTCCGGATGGGTCACCTTCAAAGTTTTCCCTTCCCGGGCACTCCTTGGTTTCCTATATCTCATGTTCATTGTGCTCAACCCTGCCACGACTTGAGTTTCCGAAATTTCTCCTTCGTTCCTCCTCTTCTTCATCTTTTTTTCGCATCCAATTTTGCATATCGATTAAATCTCCTCATGGTGTTCACCTTTCAGTAACTTTAGCTACATCCTTCTCAACGTTCTCTATTCTATTATCCATCCTTGTTCCACCCATGCCCTGAATCAAGCTTGGCTCTGATACCAATTTGATGGAACCAACCCAAGTAACTCAGTTACTAATGCATTCAACCATTTTAGGCCACAATCAACCAAGAACAGAAAGAGGCAGTGAATGTCTTGTTTAAAATGGATATTTGGATTGATATTCAGTAGTTCATTACAGTGAATCAAACAAAAGGAAAATTACTAAAACAGAAAGAAAGAAGCCAGGCTGATCTTCGAGGGTCAGCTCCTCCCCACAATTCCCAACAATATTCTCAATGCCTTCCCCCTCTGTTGGTTCCCCTTTTATTCCTTTATTTGTCAGCTAGCTTGTTGTTGTTCCACCTGTCAAACAGATTCATTCACGCTTGTTGTGCGGCTGCCTTACTTGTTATGCGCTGCTCTCCAGCTGTCCTGTATTACTCTTCCTTCTTGCCCTCTACGTTATACCACTTGACTATTGGTGGTCCTCATTGTGAATCGTTTATTGTTTTCATCTATAAACTGACTGTAGATTATTCATGAATTTTGTGTGGATATATTTAGGGTGGTTTACTTGTTGGGCTTGACATAAAACTACACAGTAATATTACATATGTTGTGGAATTTGTAGTATAAATAATAGATATCTTTTTGTTTTCTTCTTTGTGCTTTATGTAATGTTTTGACCTTTTTCTTAAAAATGCATACAGGCAGAGAAGGTTTTCAATCAAGACATATGTTTTAAGAAGACTGTCAAGCATGTTGGAGAGCCAATGATGCACTAAGAATCTATTGATTCCTCAGCATTATTCCCTTTTGGCTGTTTTTTATATGCTCTAATTGTTTCTATTATATGTTTCTGCAATTCAATCCTGGTTGAGAGTTGGAGTTGTTGGATACTTCAAAATGTTTTCTTATAGTCCAATTTTCTATTCTTCTCTAGGTAAGGGCAGCCATTAAGGTCAAGGAATCTGTTATTATATGCTTCACTTGTTAGGAAAGCTGCAAGGTACTCTTTTTCAATATGCATGCTGGATTAAGGCCTCAACTGCTTTTCTTGATTCTAACTTTTTTTGCAGCTTTCATATTTATTTTGTCTACAGCATGTAATGCAGGTTGATTGAATATAGCCAACAATGCCAGTTCTGTCAGTTGTTATTCCCCAGCTTAAAACAAATCACCTAAAATGGAGCTTAGTGGAGCCTTTGAGGTAAATCCTTTATAGTTCATTGAAAGCATGGCCTTCATTTATAGTTCTGCAATTCAGAAAAAAGCTTTTTTGTTTGACCTATATCCTTTTGATTTATTCGAATAATTGGCTTTTTATTATGGAGATGTTATACCATAAAGAATCTCTTCCAATTATTACAGTGATCTACGTCAGATGTTTTCAAAAAATATTTTTCTTTACTTGCATTTAGCGTTAATATAACCCTTCAAGGCTTGGTGGATGGAATGAATCTGATAACCTGCATCTGAATTTAAACATCCATGTTATTATTTGCATGTGTAATTTGCTGATAGAATCTGTTTCAAATTCTAGATCTTAAGGAGTTTATGATCTTTGTTGTTATTGCCATTTTACCTTCTATTTATTATTAGTTAATGCTCAGTTTAATCCTGTAATCTTCCATATATATTGTGGTAAAGCCATTTTTTTCTATATTAGCAAGTCATTCTGGATCATTACATTAAGATTTATAGTTTACCAAACTGAGGATTCTTGACTCGTAATCTTTCATGTACATTAATAATTTGAGGTTTACTTGTTAATTTTTGTGGAAACTATTGTTCTACTGAAGGAAGTGTTATGTATTCATCTGTTCCCTTCATTTTATCGTAGAACTTTCGTGGTCTATTAGTCTTGTAGTATTCAAGCTGATTGATAATATGCTTATAGTTTACCCTAAAATTTCAGGCAAGACAATCTCTCATTGTGAGAAGCCTCTTCCCCATGCTAGCTGATCCACGACATCCAGTAAGTTCTGTTTTTTTTATCCTTCACTTCGTTATTACTCTTTTTCCTTTCTGGGGGGCAGTGGGGCTTACAACATCCATGTTTCCATATGGTGGGAAGTGGATGTCCCTTTCATGATCATAAATGAGCGCTCCCTAATTTACACCATTATTTTTCCTTTTTGTTTCTTGTTATATATATGGCGTGTGTGTTCATGCCTTCCTGTTCTGGTTGTCAGCTCGCTTGATCATCACTCTCAATAAGTTGTCAATTCATCGACAGAGCTAGGTCTATCTTGTGGTTAAGCAATTCTCATATGGGCTTAACATGAATGTCTATATCTAGGCCCAATAGGTGGTGAAACTGAACTCATGCTGTATTCTTTGTTAAATTATAACTCGTCTGGGTTCAAAGTTCATACTTAGATTCTGTCTTTTTCGAGTTTTGTGTTGACCCTTGTCCGAGTTGCAATCTGTGGCAGTCTCCTCGGTGGACTGTAATCTTGCCAGAAGTTAATTTGTCATGTTACACACCACAGCAATTTCCTGTAAAGATAATTTATGTGCACAGAAAATGATATTATTGATGTCATATTTGTCTCTGGCAAACTATTGTTTCTGTTATATCCTTCTTCAGTTTCATTTTTTTTTATTTGTAGCAACGGGCGTTAATATTCCTCTATATTTTATTTCTTAAGAAGAATTCGTATATCTATAGTGTTTTTCTTGAAAACTGATATCATACTAATCGACTTTGCAGGCTGAGTCCACAAGTGCGACAAATGAGTGTCTTAAAGGTTGCTCTTGATCATGGAATGACTTCAGGAAGATTAAGTGGTATTTGTCCTAGCTTATAAGTTCTAAAATCAAGTTGATTGTTTGTTTATAACTTTTTTGGGAAAAAGCTAGGGGAACTATTTTTTTCTTTTTGCTTATAAGCTACTTTGATCATATATATATACAGTAAAACCTTTCTATAGTCATAATGGTGGGACTAACTAATTTTATTACTATAAAGAGGTTATAACTTAATGGAAGTGTACTTACAAAAATTATAGTTTTGATTTCTTATTTTTTAATTCATGTTTTAGTAGTACAGTATTAGGATTTCAATTTATATTTTAGCAGTATTAGGATTTCAATTCAGCCTTTTAATTGCTTACTTTTGAAATGGATAGAAGACCATGTCTTGGAACCAACAAAGATAAGTGTTATTAATGGAACTATAAATACAGTTGATGCATGGTCAATTGATATGAAGTCACATATAATTGCCAATGGTTTTAAGCATTGCAAAATTAGGACCTCCGATTTTGATGAATTGCAAGTTACAAATGAAGTGGATGAGGAAAATAAAAGATTCATTGCAAAATTGAGTGATCAGATTCGACAATTTCACAACACTAATTGAATGAATATTAATGTTTTTCTCGATCATTCAAATGAGCAACAAATCGTGTATGCTTTAATCGAAGAAGAAATCATTGTTACAATTAGACAAGAAGATAAATTAAATAATCTTAAGGATGATAGTACGGAAATACAAAAAGTTTCGTGTTATAAAACTCTAAACATGTTTGAGAAGCTAAAATTATTTTGGTTTCAACAAAAAAGTGGCCATGTTAGCAAGTTATTACATACTAGTAAGGTAAAAGATGTGATAACAATTCTAAAATATAAATCATTGTTTCAAACAACTTTAGATAAATATTTTATTTCATCTTAAACCTTTAATGTAACATAATATATTTTTTGGTAATATACAGATAATTATTATTATGTGAAGGCAACTTTCTTTAAGACGGGAATTAGAAAAATTATAACTTATTACAATGTGAAGTTTATTCTTATTTATGACTATCTCAAATTGAGACCATAATTTTTTATGACTATATAGAGTTTATTCCTATAGAGAGTATTACTATAGAGAGGTTTTATTGTATATATTATTACGTTACTCCTATTTAATTTTAAAATTTCATCATATAACTTATTTTTATATTTCAAATAATTCACGCTTCTATCACTATTTATTGCATTAATTTATAATAAAATATTTATCTATAAAGTATTTGTTTATTTAATTCTAAAATTAAATTATATTGTAATATGCTTAAATATATTTTGATAATATTATAGTAAAAAATTGAGTTAATATAATTTATTATTTTATAAAATAATGTAGTACTCTTTTTAGTCATTTTAATAATAAAATATACTTATAAGTCATATTTTATTAAACGCGTTAATTATTTATCAGTCATTTATAATGATTTTAATTAAACATGTAATTGCTTAAATTTCAAATGAAGTAGTGGTGAACCCAACATATCGTTGAGGGGGGGGCTTTCTTTGCATTGTTTGCCAAACAACTAGTGAAAACTTTTAAAAATCACTCATTCTTAAGTAAAGAAAATAAAACAATATCAAAAACCTGAAAGAAAAAAACGCAATAATACAATACTTTCTTACTTAATAAATATATGGGAAGTAAAATTTTGAGTGAATGTGTTGAATAAACCTTGAGCAAAACATTCTTTTTTATTTTTATTTTTTATTTTTGGCTTCCAAAGATTATAGTATAAATTTTGATGACTTTAATCAGACATATTCTAAGCTAAAATTAACCAAATTAAACTTAGATCAAGTCAATAGTGCGTTGACTTTTAATATGAATTAATAAAAAAATGGGGAATTTTCTTGATATAAACATAGACAATAACTCAAATTTCTTTAATAATTTGGTGCAATTGAACGGTGACGTTTGAAATGTAGGAAAGTGGTGGGTGAAAGGTGAAAAATAACGTCTTTTAAAATATAGTTAAAGTTTTAATTTGGGAAAACAAGAACATTCTTAGACATAAAATAAATTCATAAGATCAATGTATTTTTCTCTCAAATTAGAATAAAAAACCTCCAAAAAACAAGTATGATTCAATTCTAAAATAAACTAAATTGAAATAAACAATACACATACCTAAAACTGATAAAATAGAAAACAAGGTTAACTGTGGCACCTTGGTAGTGAAAGCTTCAACAATTTCAGTTTTCAAAATTTTTAAGAGGAATAGCATACGAAAGAGAAAGAGAGGATTAGAGAGTAAGTAATTTTGGGGATAAAATCATAAAAAATAGGTGGAGCTGTGGAGAAGAAGAGTGGAGAGAGTTTTAAACTTTTAATATGATGTGGGCTTGGAATATATATATTAATAGCAAGTTTTTTTTTTTGTGGGTTCGATTATATGTATAATAGTTTTCACTTTTAAAAAATCTGAAGGTAGACTTGAGTATATATATGAATAGAAATTTTTTGTAGGCCTATATATTAATAATTTTTTTTTTTTTAAAGGTCTAACTTCAAAGGGATTAGATCCGCTCCTGCTTATAATCTTGAATTAACCTACAAGTATTAGTTGCTTATTAACTAATTTTCATAAACTCGGTAAAACAGGCTTCAAAGCTGAAAATTACTTGCTGTGGAAGATTGGAAAGGGAGAAAGAAGGGTTAGAAAGAGTGATAAAGAAGGAACAGGAAGGTAGAAACCATAAAGTATAAACAAAGAGCTTAGCAGCCGGTTTTGGTTAGACAGGTTTTTGTTTGGGAAGAAAGGAAACTGCCCATGGTTTTTGTTTTGGGTTTAGTTTTGGGATGCAAAACCCACAAGTTTTGTGAAAACAACGGGACTCCCTCCTTATTTTTATCATTGTTAACATCCCATTACGTCGCTTAAACTGCAACCATTTCCAATGCTTGATTTTTTCACCTCATTTTTTTATACTATACTTTTAAAGTTTATTTATAAGTAATTCTTAATAATTAAAGCCTGCCATTGGCGTAGATTGGACTCTAGGTACGATAATCCAATGAGCAAGCGCAGAGACTAACATGATATTATGAATAATTTTTTAATTAAAAACTTTTAATAATAGTTATGTGTTTTAGTGATTTTATTGAATAAAAAGGTAAATGTCAAAATGAGTGAAAAGTATAAATATGGACACAAAATAAATAGTATCAAAATTGTGGATAATGTTGGATCGATCTATTATTAGGTTTTACTAGTAAAGAAATAGATCGATTAACTATAAGTACAATCTTATTTATCTCAATGTAACATAACACTAAGATAAAATTTTGAGACTTGTTTCACTTAAAAATCTAACACATTTATTTAATGTTTAAGATCTAAAGTCACAAAGTGGCACTTAATGTTGCCAACTTAGAAACGTTGAACACTTTCAAGGGAGATTTTATGGTTGAAAATTTTGTGTAAATTATGTAAGTTAAAAGAATTTTTTTCTTTAAATTAGAATATTTATATTTGAAATTAGGTTTAGGATGGAAAGCCTCATTTTTTTAACACAAATTTTGAACTTTTAGATTAATGCATTTGAATGATTGAGATTGTATTTTCAAAAGTGCATTAACTATGCAAATTGTATTGAATTTTAACCATCAAAAGTACTTTGATCCAATGACTTATACATTGACATATTTTGTGTCAAAAATATAGATCTTCCCCTTAAAATTATGTTCACTATGAAAAAAAATAGGGATCTATATTTGATAAGGAAATAATGTTTTTATATCAATCAAACTACCATTCTTTATTTTTAGTGTTCTTTATTTTAAAATATTATGGAGTGAAATTTAAATTGCAAAATCATATATTCTAACTCACAAATATTTCATTAATCGGTATTCTATATCTTTTCTTGAAGAAATAATTAATGACATTAAGGATATAAATTATGAGACGAAGAAAATCTAAGAGCTATTATTTTTCATTAAAAAAAATGGGAATAGAAATAAACTCACAACCACTTTTAAATTTCCCTTTTTTTCTTTTACTTTAGCATAATATAAAAAGAAAAAATGAATGTGATATTTTAGTTGAAAGCATGAACATGAAGATGGTTTTGAAGCAAACAATTATTGTGAGGACGACAAATTTGATGAAAAAGTTTCCATTGAGGTTGAAACAAGTTGACTAAAGTCAAAAAGTGATAACATTAGCGTATGTTTTGGATTTGGTTGTTTTATGACCAAGAAATGTTCTTTGCAATTTTAGGGCCCATTGATTTCATTTCATTCATCTTTTACCTACACTTTTTAAATATTAATATTATAATCAAGAGTTAATTGTTCGTTTCATCCAAAACTTTTTCTTAATAATTTTGTTTATAGTTCAACTTCAACAATTCTAAGATAGTTTAGCTTATGATTTGAAAAACAAGTTTCAAACACTAAAATATAATTCAAGAATTTGAGTTACCTTCAGTATTTTTAATATAAAAATATAATTGATATAATATATAAAAGTTGTTTTTAAAGTATAGAAACTTGGGAAAAAAATGTATTTTCTTAAATAAATTTGTTTCACTATGGTTTCTCTTATTCATCAAATATTACAAACATTATTTTTTGGTTCCACTACTAGCCTAGAGATATTACAATCTAATGGATATGGGAAGGAAGTTGGAGGTAGTTATTTCTTTTGCCACCTCATCACTCTTAAACCATTCAATTGTAATGGATTGACACTGAATATTTGTGTAAACAGTTTTAAGTAAAAAATTTAGGTTGCAAATCCTGAAAAATGCTTGAGTTTGGAGTATACTTCGATATTTCGACGATAACTTGAGTTATAGACCTCGGATTTAGATAATTCTTGAACCATTTAAAATTTGACTCAAATGACTACAATTCACATGTTTACAACTTCATCAGATTCAGAAATTTTGGTGCTCAAAAGTGGAAATCTTTCCGACCATGACATGGATTTTGTATGCCGCGGTATTATGCTCTTGTGTCTGAAAGGCCAACTCATGGAACAACGCTTGCTGAGGCATGGATTCTATATTCCACGACAGAACACCTCCTGGAATTCATGAAGGCAAAGGCATGCCGAGGCATGGACGTAAAGTGCTAATTCTACATGAATTCTACCAAAAGCTTATCCAAGTTTTTCTATTCCAATTTGTATAGGATTACTACAATCACACTCCAACAACCCTAACACTATAAAATAATATCTTTAAGGGGGTGTTTGGTTGGGGGGTATTGGAGATTACTAGGGTTAAATCATTTTATATTACTTGATTACCATGTTTGGTTGTCAAGTAATATAAGATACCAGTAATCTTCAAATACCAATAGTGATTACTATTGGTAATATTTGAGGTAATCTGATTACTTCAATTTTCTTAGGTATTATAAGATTACCAGGATTATCTTTTTTTGTTACAATTCTATCCCTTATTAATAAAATTTTAGGACAATAATGCCCTTATTTTTATGAATATGGCTTTTACTATTTCACCATCAATTAATTAACTTTTTGGACAAAATGACCCTTAAATTCAAAACAAATTACAGCCCACCCAAGCCACCGCCCCCAGCCACCAGCCGTCGTCTGCCGCCGGTAACCACTGCCGCGGCCAGTCGTCATTGCCGTCGGAACGGTGCACTGAAGGTTGAAAATGGCCGCAATGCACCGATATGGCCATTTCATGCCAGATATCTGGCCAGAAATGGCCATACAGCGCACGAAGGCCATTTCTTACCTTCTGTACGTTGTTAGGTTGCCGGCGGCCTGCGGTGGTTGCCGGCGACCAGAAGTGGCTGGGTTGGTGGGGGTGCTTTATTGATTTTTCAAACTTTTATTATGAGATTGTTTTTGCTAAATTTTTAAATGTAGGGGGCTTAAATAGTCCAAATAATAATAATATTAAAAAATAATATAATAATAATATTTAATTAGAGGACAATTCAGTAATTTAAATAACATACCCATCAATTTATTCTTCCCAACCAAACATATTAATATAACATACCCACCAATTAACTAAACACATTTTCCTAAAGATTCTCAATAATCTTCAAAGTAATCTATCTTTCCAGTAATCCAACATTCCCTGAACCAAGCGCCCCCTAAGTATTTTTAGGGAGAGTGAAAATGAACAGAACAAAAAAATACACAATAATTTAGAGAGAAAGAGAGATTTAAAGGAGGACTGGAGTAGAAATTGGAGAGGAGCCATCACTCATTTGATCATCCAAGTGTTCCTAAGTTTTTCTTCTCCTTCTTATTATTATTATTTTTTTATCATAAATACAATGATTGTTTTATTATTTTCCATGAGTAACTAATTCTTTTATGATTGATAGTGATTTCAAAACCCTAGACATGTTTTATAGTTAATAGAATAGTTGCACTTTTCTAAATTCTGAATTCCTCTTGATTATGTGTTATATTCTCTGTGATGAATGCCTTAATAGATTTACTTTAATTGTTTAAGTGCGCAATTAAATAGTTAGGTTAATCAATTATTACCAATTTAGGTTGTTTAGTATGTAATCGCTTTTCTAATCTAAATAACTAGTGGTAAATTGTTCGCTGCTTGCTGGCAATAAGAGTTCACACTCAAGATAACTAAATCGATCTTATAAGTTTAGCCTTGATTCACTATGTTTCTCGTTGCTTAATGCTTTTATTAGATTAAATCTAAAAAGCTTATTCTAAGTTGTCTAATAAATAGGGAATTGGGTTAAGAGCTTGTTTAATCTAACAACACAAAAAGGAGAGATTGAATTTATCGAGCTTGTGATATCTTCTGAGATGATGTAATCAAGAGGGTAGGAAGTTAGAAAGTATTTCTATTAATTTGCGTTACATTTTTAGTGGTGGCAAATGATCCTTCAATCCAATTGATCTCATGTTCTCTCAAGTTTAAATTTAATTTGTTTTTCTTTAATTAGTTGTTTTTAATTAAGTAGTTTTAGTTTCTTTCTAATTCATCCAAAACCTCCTGTTTAAGTAGGTAATTAGTTAATTAGAAAAGTCTTACGCCGAAAAGACCCTTACTTGCTTAATATTATAAACAAAATTGCTATAGATTTTAAGTGGGGTAAAATTAGGTGTTGCATTTGCATGCATTAGCAATGCTGCCTAACTTGGTTCAATCAATGACGACAATTATATCATGATATTGCTCTACTATAAGCCTATAGGATGATGGCAATGGTGTAGTCTGATTCGATTTGGAATCAACATAGTGAGCTTTGGAAGGGAAGCTTGAGTTTCCCCCTTTGTTTCCATGAGAAGTGACCCTTTTTAATTTTAAAAAAACATCAATGGTGTTGACTCCTAATGTGTTTTGATATGCTAAAAATTAATCAAAAGAATGTTTAAAGAACTAACAAATGTGTTAAGATATGACATAAGTCATAACCAAAATGAAAAATGCAGTTTTCTAGGTGGAACAACTGTTCACGCAGATGGAATGCATGTTCCAATTAGTTATTTCTGAAAAATAACTCACAATCAAGCCGTTCCGACTTGGATTGACATCATTCCTTGATGCCATTCATAATTCTGTCCAAAATGAAGCAATCATCCAATTAAGCTAAAATTCACATCTAAAAGAAATGACCAAACCGAATAACCATTCGGTCAAGTTGTTCCAAGCACATCTGAAGACTTATTTGAAGAAGTTGACACACATTTGCCAGCTGGACATTCTTTGCAATCTAAAAATGAAACGATCAAGCAGAATGACTGTTCTTCCAGCCCGTTCCACATGAACGACATAGTTCCATCACATTGTTCATGGTTTTGGAATCTTGACACTTTTTGCGATCTGAGGAGGAATGCCCATTCCATAAGAGGAATGCCTGTTCCACATCAAGTCAAGGTTTTGGACGTAGAAGATTTTGAGCTCAAGTCAAGGTTGTGGAAACTTTAAGTCAAATAAGAATGACCTCAACGAACGCTCGTTCCCAAAGTTGATCAAGCAATTCCAAGAAGGAACGACATCATTCCAAGAAGTCATTTAAAGTTTAGAAATTTCTGGTCTTTAAGAGATCCAAGATGGAATGCCCATTCGCGATAAGGGAATGCTCATTCACGATAGGGAAATGCTCGTTCGCGATAGGGGAACACTATTCCAAGTAGGAAACGATCATTCCAAACCTAAAATTCAAAGAAAATTGATCGTTAGTGTCAGGAATGCCCGTTCTCGATGTTGGAACACCTGTTCCTCTAGGTTCTACAGTTTTGCAGAAAGCTACCGAATGCATTAAATGAATCAATGACTCTAATTTATTTCAAGGGTTGGTGAAGACTTAAATTGAGAGGTTTATTGCCAAAAAAAAAAAAAAAAAAAAAAAAAAAAAAAAAAAAAAAAAAAAAAAAAAAAAAAAAAAAAAAAAAAAAAACTTTGAAAAAGAAAGAGAATAGTGCAACAATCATCAATCAATCTTGCCAACCTTAGAGCTCAATCCTAATCAAAAATTACTCTCTCATTTGTATTAAAAAAAAAACTCATATCCTTAGAGAGGAACTTGAATGTGTATTAGCCTAGCTTAAAGGCAATCATTCACAAAAGCATTTGATTCATCTTTGTGGGCGAAATCTTGTATAACTAAAGGTGAAATCTTGTCAAACTATTGTAGAAACGAAATCCTGTGAAAACTATTGTATTGGCAAAATCTAAGTCTAATAGAACTTCAAGGAGGTTGTCTTTGTTGTGTAAATTTTAAATGTACTCGCAAGCGCACGAGTCTATTGGGGTATAGAAATGTAAGCAACGAGGTCGAACCCACAAGGACTGCTAAGCCTAGAAAGTTTATTATATTCTTAGAAAATTATATTTTCAGTCTAGCTCAAAACAAATAAAAGATTTAATGAAATTTAAAATAATGAAATTGAAGAGACAATGTAAAATAACAAAAGTACTGTGGAAAAAGAACTCAAGGGATTGAAACTAACAAGGTTTTAGAATCTACCATTGTCTAACTTAGCAAATTATCTAATTAACAAATTAATTCCCAAGAATTAGAGTGACAAATCGAAATCAATCTATACCATCTCATGGATAAAATAATTAAGCCCAATTTAACAAATCTAATATTGGTTCTTCTTTGCTTAATTAGTTGTGTACCTAAGTATTAATTGTATCGATTTAGTAAAAAAAACAAAGAATAAAAGGAAAAGAAAACAAAGAATAAAAGGAATCACAATTATTCTTTAAAGGACCAAGCATAGATAAATTAAATCAATATTCTAACTATAAAAATACTTGATATATATAATGAAAGGAAATATAATTCAGATATCTATACAAGCAAAACCAAAATTTTTGAAAAAAAAATAAAAGGGAATTAATCTATTAAAAAGAGAATTACCTCATCAAACAAGGTTTCATCCTAAACCTTAGTACAAGAACATTAGAAACACATGGTTGGGATTAAAGAGTCAAAGGAAGATTGAGCCCATCATAGACACTATTATTTCTTCTTCAAGCCGCTGGTCTTCCATCTCAAGCCGCTAGTCTCCTCTTTTTAATTCCTTTCCCCCAATTTTTTAAAGAAGCATGTTAATGTGGTGGGCTATTAAAGAAGATTGGCCTTTGTTTTGCAAGCATGATGGGCTAGACCAAGACATGTCAATCCACTTTATATCAAATTCTTGTTTATATTTGGGCCCTCTTAATGGGCTTTCAACCCATTTAACTTTTTTTTGAAGGTTTCTTTGTAAGTGCTTTGACCTTGACCATACCCTTCTCATGAATGATTATCCCAAATCATTTGATAAAACATCCAACAATGCTATCCATGTCCAAGTTTGATAACCTAAAGAAATCAAAGGTAAAGAAACAAAATGTAGACGTAAAAATCTACCTGTACAGAAGGGGGTCTGATCCCGTGAGGTTGAGGCCACTAGCGATCTGCTGCACCTGCACACGTAGAGAAACAAATGCGTGAAGCGAACGGAAAACACCAGGGTGGTGTTTGCCATAGGCACTCCGACGCTCAAGTCAGCAAGGCTGAAAAAGGCTATTATAGTGAGGGCTAGGGAGTAGAGAGGTTACCAGAAGTCTAGTCGGGGACTGTGACTACGGCGATGATGTGAAGCTCTCAAGTAGGAGCTTCGGGTGTGAAGGTGTAATGTAATCTCATCCCTCTTGTGAGAGGGCTGGCCTCTATTTATATAGTGACTGTCCGGTCTCCCAGTCCTGGTGGGAGTAAGAGTCCTAGTGTGACTCTAATACAAACCCTAGAGGAATTAGGGCGGTGGTGAGCTGTCTTACCAGTGTTCGAATAGGAAGGTGATCCCGAACAGGAAAGTAACCTCAAGTAGGAAAGTGACCTGAACAGGAAGGTGACTTTGAATAGGAGATTGATCTAGAATAGGAAAGTGATCTGTAGGTGTCGTGGGCTCTGGACTTGCTCATAGGTCCAGGAAGTGAACTGGGATTTGGAGGCCCGGACCCGATGGTTTGGGCTGACTATATCTCATATTAAATGGGCCTAATCCGGATGGGGCCACATCGGGATTGGGCCTGGTCTCTTCCTCATTTAGTCCCGTTCTCCTATTTGGGCCAACGATGATTTTTGGCCCCAACAGTTTGCCCCCTACTCTATGAGTTAAGTTTTTCTTAAGTTAGAGAGTAGGAAGCGATCGAGGCATGCTCGGTCTCCCTTCTTGGACGGCCGATTGTCGGCATAGCTAACCAGTTTGATGTAGGTGATTCGTAGTTAAGGGTCGCTCAATATCAAAGTTGATTCGGAATGTGCAATCTCCCCAAGAGGGTGTGCTCGATCGGTATGAAAGGTCAAAAGGACTAAGATAATGAGAATTCTGGGGCTCACGTGCTCGTTCGGTGTGTCCTACCGACTGGATAAGTGAACTAAAATCCCATGACAGGGGTATCCGCTCGACATGCTGGGTCGAATGAGTTGGAGACGATGTTAAATTAAAGGTTCATTCGGTTGGGGTACTCGAGTGATCGAGTGGGATGGAATCGGCTCGGCCGGCTTATTGGACTGTAAGACTTGCGCTTGTGATTCCACGACGTTCTTTACTGGATGCCAAAGGGCCAAACAAAATGTGCAAACATTTGACCCATGGCTGCCCACTCGTCCGCTATAGAAGGCCGAATGGGCAAGGCACCTTCGCTTGATCGCCTCGAGGGTGACCAAGTGCTAGACTGCTCCTAGCCAATCGCCCCGATTGGGAGAATCTCCTTGATGTGAAGCATGGGAGTGTCGGCTTCGTTGTGGGAGCCGACCTGTTGTAATGTGTTGGCTCGGTCGAGTAGGAAGGGTGATTGAATCTTTAGACAGGTTAAGTCTGTGTGTTGATCGGTGGCGTGGGGTGGGGTAAGTGGTGATAGTCAAAGTTTGAAAAGATGGGATCGGTCGGTGGCATAGGGAGAGTGATGATCCAATACTTGGTTCTTGGGGAGTGAGGATGGTGGAGTTCAGTTGGTCGGTCGATCGGCTGGGTAGAGTGGAGATCCAATACTTGGTTCGTGGGGAGTGAGGATGGTAAAGTTGAGTCAGTCGGTCGGTCGGGTAGAGTAGACATCTAATACTTGGTTCCTGGGGAGTGAGGATGGTGGAGTTGAGTTGGTTAGTCGGTCGGGTAGAGTGGAGATCCAATACTTGGTTCATGGGGAGTGAGGATGGTGGAGTTGAGTTGGTCGTTCGGTCGGGTTGAGTGGAGATCCAATACTTGGTTCCTGGGGAGTGAGGATGGTGAAGTTGAGTCGGTCGGTCGGTCGGTCGGGTAGAGTGGACATCCCATACTTTGTTCTTAGGGAGTGAGGATGGTGGAGTTGAGTCGGTCGGTTGGTCGGGTAGAGTGGAGATCCAATACTTGGTTCCTGGGGAGTGAGGATGGTGAAGTTGGGTCAGTTGGTCAGTCAAGTAGAGTGGACATCCAATACTTGGTTCCTGGGAAGTGAGGATGGTGGAGTTAAGTCGGTCGGTCGGTCAGGTAGAGTGGAGGTCCAATACTTGGTTCCAGGGGAGTGAGGATGGTGGAGTTGAGTTGTATGCTTGTGTTCTGATTTTGGTGCAGCCTAGTGGCTGAGTCGTGTGAACTCTCTGTTAGGTTGGGTCGATGACTTGTCGATTTTGAGGTGTAAGAACCCTTCATTTGGTCTGGCCGACTGAATGTGTAGCTTTATGAACCGGGCAGGGCCGATCGAAGGTGTGGATCCACGAATCGGGCAAGGCCGATCTGGAGATGAAACTGTGGATCGAGCAGGGTCGATTCGAAGGTGTAAATTCGTGGATCGGGCAGGGCCGATCCGAAAGCATAAATTCGTGGATCGGGTCGATCTGAAGGTGTAAATCCGTGGGTCAAGCAAGGTTGACCCAATAGTGTAAAAAATCCATAAATCGAGCAGGGTCGATCTGAAGATGCAAATTCGTGGATCGAGCAGGGTCGATCTGAAGGTGTAAATCCGTTGGATCTAGCAGGGTTGATCCGAAGGTGTAAATCCGTGAATCGAGCAAGGTCGACCGAAGGTGTAACAAACATTTGGTCGAGCAGGGTCGATCTGAATATGCAAATCCGTGGATCGAGCAGGGCCGATCCGAAGGTGTAATTACGTGGATCGAGTAGGGTCGATCCGAAGATGCAAATCCATGGATCGAGCAAGGTCGATCCGAAGGTGTAATAAACATCTTCAGATCGAGCAGGGTCGATTTGAAGATGTAAATCCATGGATCGAGTAAGGTCGATCCAAAGGTGTAATTATGTGGATCGAGTAGGGTCGATCTGAAGATGCAAATCCGTGGATCGAGCAGGGTCGATCCGAAGGTGTAATTACGTGGATCGAGTAGGGTAGATCCGAAGATGCAAATCCGTGGATCAAGCAAGGTCAATCCGAAGGTGTAATAAACATTTGATTGAGTAGGGTCTATCTGAAGATGTAAATCCGTGGATCGAGCAGGGTCGATCCGAAGGTGTGATTACGTGGATTGAGCAAGGTCGATCTGAAGGTGTAAATCCGTTGGATCGAGTAGGGTCGATCCGAAGGTGTAAATTTGTGGATTGAGTAGGGTCGATCCGAAGGTGTAACAAATATTTGATCGAGCAGGGTCTATCCGAAGGTGTAACAAATATTTGATCGAGCAGGGTCGATCTGAAGATGCAAATCCGTGGATTGAGCAAGGCCGATCCGAAGGTGTAATTATGTGGATCGAGCAGGGTCGATCCGAAGATGTAATTACGTGGATCGAGTAGGGTCGATCCGAAGGTGCAAATCCGTGGATCGAGCAAGGTCGATCCGAAGGTGCAAATCCGTGGATCGAGCAAGGTCGATCCGAAGGTAGGGGTGAGCGGTTCCGGGTACCCTGCACTTTTCCGGGGAACCGGAACCAGAACCGCACAGTACAGGTTCCCAAAAAAAGGAACCGGAACCGGAACCGGAACCGCACAGTACAAGTTCTTCAATTCAAGGAACCGGAACCTAAAATGCAGGTTCCGGTTCCTTTCCAGGGTACCCTGTAAAAAATCAATTACCCCCCTATTAGTTTAAAAAATAACAAAAACACCTTATAAGTTTACAAATACACCCCTAACAAATTTTCGTTATTCATTCATTTGTGTCCAATGTAACTCATAACATGAAATCTCTAAGCAATGCTTGAATTCAATCAATTCATCACAATTCACATAAAATTCGTCAATCAAAACCAAAACACAAACAATTATTCATCACAATTCACATAAAATAACTTCACCAAAATCATTTAAACAAACAACAATTCTTAATACTAATTACTAACATTGCCATTTGCCAGGGGTCTATTTGATAAGTTAATAAATTATTAATGTTTATAAATTTATTAATTTAATGTTATAATTGGTTAATTGGGTATTTATAATATACCAAATATAATTTAGTAAATTTAATATTAGAAACAAGTAATGTTATAATTAAATAAGTGATCATACTACAATGTAAATTGTAATGTTATAATTAATTAAGTNCGCAGAATGACTGTCTTTGATGTACCATTGCATTTGTACTTTGCATAAGTGCATTAGTGAGCATGAGCCGTTCATACGCATTATTTATGCACTTAAGAAGTAGCTTGAGAAATAGTAGAGAATGTGAGTATAAGCTACTTTAAGAGTAAAGAGAGAGAAAGAGAGAATGAGCACTAGAGAACAAAGAGAAAGTAGTCCTAAACAAAAGAGAATAGAGTAGGTTGTGGGATGGGGAACCCGTGAGTTATGGGTAGAGTATTCCTGCATGTACGCCGCATTGAGAGAGCGGCATGAGTATGAGAAAGAGAAGTGGTATAGCCCGTGAGAGTGCATGCGGATGAGGGCTATACCCGAGTACCCGAGAGAGAGATTATATACTCACATGGCCAAGGGTTCCGAATCCATGCATAACCGAGTCCGATGGCTAGAATGAGTAGAAGTCACGTAGAGTAGGAGTGAGTCTCGGCCGTGCCTCTGGTAAGATGAGGTCGTGACTACTAAAAAGAATTAGTAGAAAAGAGTTATGAGAGAGAGAGGTATAAGAGAGAGAGTAAATGAGAATTGTAAGGAAAGAATTAGAGAGAGATAGTTACGGAGATAGATGCGTAGAGGATTTACTTACTGAGCATTATTTGTGCTCACCCCATTTTTTTTTCATGTTTTGCAGGATCTAGGTGAGGACACAGTCGGATGGACGTCAGCAAGCGAAGGGGAATGGCTACACTGTCCATCTTATTTTTGATGTTTTGTACATGTTACAATGTTTGTGAAAAGAATATTTATGTACATATATATGTTTAATGAAAGAAAAATTTGGGCCCAACTATTTATGTTATTTTACATGTGTTTTCTTTATGTGCATATTTTATGAGTATTTGAATAGAATGGAGTTATTACATGAATAATGCTTTATTGAATTCAGGCCATGAGATCGACTGTCTATGAAGGCAGTGGATGGGCCTACTCATCCTTTTTAAATAAAAAATAAAAAGACAACAAATATTTAGATTGATTTCACCTAAAAGTAGTAGCATGTGGGATGGATTGCATTCCAACTGTTGCTAATGTCTTTGCCTTTGGGAGTTTGGAGCAGGTAGGTACCCTTCCCTGCTTCTTTGGTGACCTTGTAGGGCCTACAATCGATCTGAGCTTTGGCCTTCTATCATTCTGCATTCAGTCATACCTAGCGTGAATTGCCTGATTCATCTCATTTTCCTCCCACCTTATTTGAATCGTTGCTCTGGCCAAGGCGTCTTCCATCGTGGTGCAGCCTAGCTTTGTTAGTTCTTTGTATAGTTCACTATCCGGGAGGAGACCTTTTTTAAAGGTGTCTACGGCTATCTCAGGGTTACAGGAAGGGATGGAAATCTTCTCTTTATTGAATCTGCTGACATACTCTCTTAGTGGCTCTCCCCTCCTCTGGTATACTCTGTATAGATCAGCCGACAGCTTCTCGAGTTTCTTGCTGCTGGCGAACTGCTCCACAAAGGTGTCAGTGAGCTGAGCGAATGAGTCGATGAAACCGTTTGGGAGATTTGTGTACCATTGGAGTGCTAGACCGGATAAGCTTGAACCAAAACTCTTGCACATGCAGGCTTCCCTTAGCGCTCGGGGTTTTGAGATAGTGAATATCCGCTGCTTGTATGAGGCTATGTGATCATCTGGGTCGGTTGTGCCGTCGTAGGGTTTCATGCTAGGAATAGTAAACTTCTGGGCCATATCGACTAGGGTGATCTCGTCCATAACGGGTGAATCCGCATAACAGTGAGGCCTGCTCTTCTTGGTCAGGACCGGCATTCATGGGATACGCCTCATCACTGCCTCTACATCAGCCAGCCTCTTGGCCAGTACCTGTTCCATAGGAGAGAGGGATACCATTAGGTCATCCTGTTTGACTCGGTCAACCATTGCATTCGTCCTTGGCATATTCCGTTGGGTCATCCCGCGCGGTGTAGTCTGGTGGATCATTCCTTCGTGCACACCCTGGTAGCCCGGATCTCTGTTCATTCCCTTCGGTCGGATGACTCCCATGGTAACTGATCTGGTGTTTCGCCCTACATGAATGGTCAAGGGGGTTGTTTGATATTCGTTCAGTCTGTCAGGATGGGTGAGCTCGAGTGTTATAGTTTGGTTGGGTTGGCTGTTCAACCCGTGAGGTTGAGCCGAGCCAAGCCAAATGGTATTTATGCAGGGATGGTTGACTAGTGGTGAGGCTGGATGGTAAGAATGGGTTGGTCTTGCAGGTGTGGGCTCTTTGTCTCTTGGACATCTTGATCTTGAGACTGGGGTGGATCGGCTGAATGGGGTTCTGTTGGCAGATCCTTTCCTCCATGAGTCAGGATCAAGTCGTCAACCATCAATGAACTTAATAGACGTGGCCTTTTACTAGAGGTCGAGGGTCTGTGCTCTGGTGTTTGGAGAGGTTGCATGGATGGAACTGGGGCACGGAATCGATTAGGAGGTATCTGGCAAGGCAGAAGCTTCGAATCATAGAACTAACTCACCTTCTCTTTAAGAGACTGGTTTTCGGCCCTGATGGACGCGTTTTCGCTTCGGAGTGCATTGTTCTCGGCTTCCAATGCCACCATCTTGTCTGAATTTTGTTGCATGAGAGCAATCAGAGCCTCTAGTCTAGCCTCAAGGCCGGAGTTAGCGTTGTCCAAAGGGTCAGCCATGGAAAATTCCTTTATGTAGCAAAGTTTGTTGAGCTGAATGATTGCTAGAGGCCCCACAGTAGGCGTTAAACTGTAGACATAAAAATCTACCTGTACAAAAGGGGGGTCTGATCCCGTGAGGTTGAGGCCACTAGCGATCCGTTGCACCTACACACGTAAAGAAACAAGCATGAAGCGAACGAAAAACACCAGGGTGGTGTTTGCCGTAGGCACTCCGACGCTCAAGTCAGCAAGGCTGAAAAAGGCTAGTATAATAAGGGCTAGGGAGTAGAGACATTACCGGAAGTTTAGTCGGGGACTGTGACTACGGCAGTGATGTGAAGTTCTCAAGTAGGGGCTTCGGGTGTGAAGGTGTAATGTAATCTAATCTGCCTTGTGAGAGGGTTGGCCTCTGCTTATATAGTGACTGTCTGATTGAGTTGAGTCGTGCGAATCGGCGGTGGTGTCTGGTGAGTGGAGATCCAATACTTTGTTCCTAGGGAATAAGGGGTGGAGTGAGTCGGTCAGTCAGGTGGAGTGGAGATCCAATCTTGGTTCCTGGGGAGTGAGGATGGTGGAGTTGAGTCGGCCTGTCGGTAGAGTAGAGATCCAATACTTTGTCCTAGGGAGTGAGATGGTGGAGTTGAGTCGGCGGTCAGTAGGGTTGACTGGAGATCCAATACTTGTTCCTAGGAGTGAAGAGGTGAGTTAAGGTGCGTTGGTTGGTCGGTCGGTCAGGTAGAGTGGACATCCAATACCTGGTTCTTGGGGAGTGAAGATGGTGGAGTTGAGTCGTATGCTTGTGTTTCTGATTTTGGTGCAGCCTAGTGGCTGAGTCGTGTGAACTCTCTGTTGGTTGGGTCGATGACTTGTCGATTTTGAGGTGTAAGAACCCTTCACTCGGTCTGGCCTGAATGTGTAGCTTCATGAACCGGGCAAGGCCGACGAGGTGTGGATCCACGAATCAAGCAAGGCCGATCTAGAGATTAAACTATGGATCGGCAGGGTCGATTCGAAGGTGTAAATTCGTGGATTGAGCAGGGCCGATCCGAAGATATAAATTCTTGGATCGAGTAGGGGTCGATCTGAAGTGTGTAAATCCGTGGGTCGAGCAGGGTCGACCCGAAGGTTAAAAAATCCGTAAATCGAGCAGGGTCGATCTGAAGTGCAAATCCGGATCGGCAGGGTCGATCTAAAGGTGTAAATCTGTTGGATCGAGTAGGGTCGATCCAAAGGTGTAACAAACATTTGATAGAGCAGGGTCATCTGAAGGCAATCCGTGGATCGAGCAGGGCCAATCTGAAGGTGTATTACGTGGATCGAGCAAGGTCGATCCGAAGATGCAATCCGTGGATCGAGCAAGGTTGATCCGAAGGTGTAATCAACATTTGATCGAGCAAGGTCGATCTGAAGATGTAAATCCGTGGTCCGAGCAGGTCGATCCAAGGTGTATTACGTGGATCGAGTAGGGTCATCTGAAGATGCAAATCCGTGGATCAGCAGGGCCGATCTGAAGGTGTAATTATGTGGATTGAGTGGGTCGATCCAAATATGCAATCCGTGGAGAGCAAGGTCGATCGAAGGTGTAATAACATTTGATCAAGCAGGGTCGATCTGAGATATTAAATCCGTGGATCGACAGGGTCATCCGAAGGTGTGATTACTGGCGATAGGGGTCGATTTGAAGATGCAAATCCGTGTATCGAGCAGGTCGTCTGAAGGTGTAAATTCGTTGATCGGCAGGATCGATCCGAAGGTCTGTGGATCGAGCAGGGTTGAAAGTCTGGAAGAAATTGCGACGGGCCAAAATCCTTGGACATCGAGTAGGCCGATCCGAAGGTGTAATTACGTGGATCGAGCAGGGTCAATCTGAAGATGCAATACGTGGATCGAGCAAAGGTTGATCCGAAGGTGTAATAAACTTTGATCGAGCAGGGTCGATCTGAAGATGTAAATCCGTGGATCGAGCAGGGTCGATCAAGGTGTAATTACATGATTGAGTAGGGTTGATCTGAAGATGCAAATCTGTGGATCGAGCGGGGCTGATCCGAGGTGTAATTACATGTCGAGTAGGGTCGATCCAAGATGCAAATCCATGATCGAGCAGGGCTGATCCAAAGTGTGAAAGCTCATGAATCGGGCAGCTGATTCGAAGGTGTCAATTGCTGAATTGTAACGCCCCACTTGAGGTACGTCTTAAGATTTACTGTATTACTTAACATTCATGATCAGTTTCAATTAGTTTGTAGTTGTATTGGTTAAGTGTTTGCCTTGGTTTTGGTTGAGATTTGGTGAATTTTGGAAATCCAATCTTCGCCGGGCGAAGGAAATCTCACCGCAGCGATGAGGGCTACACCCACGGGTAGGTTCTGCCATGTTTTCGCCGGGGCGACGGAATGTTCTTTGCCCGCGGCGAAGAGCCTAAAAAAAAAAATTTCTTGAGTTTTCTAGAGAATTCTTCCTTTGGGGCATAATGACCTTTCTACCCCCAATTAGTAGGAAAAGTGAGGAGTAAAATAAAAAGAAATTTAGTAGAAAGGGTTGGTGATAAGGTGGTATTTGTAAAGAATCAAAGGATATAGATGGAATTTACAAGGAAGAGCAAGGGCAAAATGGGAAATGAGGTATAATATGATCTAAAAAGGATTAAGTGTAGAGAAAACCTTCATTTCCACCGCCATATCCATTCTCTAACTTCTCTCAATTCTCCATCCAATCTTCCAAGATTTCTAAGGAGCTTTTGGTAGATTTTTTTAGTAAAGATTTCATCTAAAGCATCCTAAGTAAGGATTTTGCTTTAGATATAGCTTTGCTTGTATTTGTATCTTGAAGCCTCATGGTTTTTGGGTTAAAGGTGTGAGGAAGAGACAAGGTACTAAGGAGAAGTATTGTGAACCTCTCCATTAAAGGTAAGTAAATCCAAACTAAATTGAGATTTAAGAATTTATTTGAGTAGAAATTGTATATGTTTGTATTATGCTTGCTGAGAATTGAATGTTATAGTATGTATATATGTTGATATGAATCTAATTGAGTTATAGAAGTGTTGTGATTGTATGATGATGAGTTGAGTTGATTGAAGTTGGGGGGAGTTATGAGCAAACCTTATGGGATGTGTTTTGCCTTGACAGGAAATTAGAGTGTATGAGAGAGTTTTCCTCGCATTTTGGATTATTAAAGAGAAGTAGAATTATAGATAGTGAGCTTTGGTATCACATGAGTTATTTGAGGAAATGCCTAAGTAAATCTGCCCTATCATAGCCGTGACTTTCTAAGTGCATTTTGGGTATTTTACGATTGAACTGGGCTGAGACCAAACATAAAATTGTAGCCCTGTTTATAAGCTTTAAAACGAGACCAAAACCGTTGTGATCCGATGTGTATAACGCAAGTTATGCCCTTTTTAGTGTAACCACGCAGAATGACTGTCTTTGATGTACCATTGCATTTGTACTTTGCATAAGTGCATTAGTGAGCATGAGCCGTTCATACGCATTATTTTGCACTTAAGAAGTAGCTGAGAAATAGTAGAGAATTTGAGTATAACTACTTTAAAGTAAAGAGAAGAAAGAGAGAATGAGCACTAAGAACAAAGAGAAAGTAGTCCTAAACAAAGAGAATAGAGTAGGTTGTGGGATGGGAACCCGTGAGTTATGGTAGAGTATTCCGGCATGTACGCCGCATTGAGAGAGCAGCATGAGTATGAGAAAGAGAAGTGTGTAGCCCGTGAGAGTGCATGCGGATGAGGCTATACCCGAGTACCCGAGAGAGAGTTATATACTCATATGGCCAAGGGTTCCGAATCCATGCATAACCGGTCCGATGGCTAGAATGAGTAGAAGTCACGTAGATGGGAGTGAGTCTCGGCCGTGCCTCCAGTAATGAGGTCGTGCTACTAAAGAGAGTTAGTAGAAAGAGTTATTAGAGAGAGAGGTATAAGAGAGAAGTAAATGAAATTGTAAGGAAAAAATTAGAGAGAGATAGTTACTTTATTGTTTATCTCTCCCTTTTGAAATAAAGAGTCGTTGCTGCATTTAATGCTCGTCTGAAAGCTGTAGTACCTAGAGGAGAGGTCGTTCCACCATCGCAAACAATCGTTCTTGACACCAATGCTCACTTTTCGATTAGGTCTAGGTTTTGGAATGATTGTTTCTTATTCTGAATGTGACGATTGTTTCTTATTCTAAATGTGACATTACCCTAGCGCGAGTGAGTGTTCCACCATGGTGAACGGTCGTTTGAGTTTTGTTCCTTAATTTCAAGAAATTCCAAAATCATGAACATTTTCTTTGACTGATGTCATTCCTCATGGAACGATCTTTGAATGATTCTTCAACGGTCGTTTGGGGATGTCGTTCAGGACTAATACTTGAATTCCAAAACTTGACTTTGAGCTTAAATCTTCTAAGTCAAAAATCTTGTCTTTGACTAGAGCGGTCATTCCACCACGACAAAGCGGCATTCCTTCTCAAATAGCATAAACTTGTCAAGATTCCAGAATCATGAATGACAATGGAACGATGTTGTTCTTTAGTCGTTCCTTATTAGGTGTGTGTGCTTTAGCCTTAAGTCTTCAAATATGGTTGGAACGAGTTGTGTTGTTTGGTCGTGCAGTTTGGAATGACTTGAGCACCTTTGGCATGAGGTTGGGCAGAGTCGTGAACGACGATGAGGAATGTTGACATTCCTTCTTGAGTTGCTTACTGGGGAACCAATTAAGGTATGAACGATGACATTCCTTTTGGAAAATATGCTATTTTGGTTTGGTTATGAATTATGTAAAAAAAATTGCATACCTGTTAGAGTTTTGTAGACGTAAAAATCTACCTATACAGAAGGGGGGTCTGATCCCGTGAGATTGAGGCCACTAGCGATCCGTTGCACCTGCACACGTAAAGAAACAAGCTTGAAGCAAACGGAAAACATCGGGGTGGTATTTGCCGTAGGCACTCCGACGCTCAAGTTAGCAAGGCTGAAAAAGGTTAGTATAGTGAGGGCTAGGGAGTAGAGACACTACCGGAAGTCTAGTCAGAGACTGTGACTACGACAGTGATGTGAAGCTCTCAAATAGGGGCTTCGAGTGTGAAGGTGTAATGTAATCTAATCTGCTTTGTAAGAGGGTTAGCCTCTGCTTATATAGTAACTGTCTGGTCTCCCAGTCCTGGTGGGAGTAGGAGTCCTAGTGTGACTCTGATACAAACCCTAGAGGAATTAGGGCGGTGGTGAGTTGTCTTACCAGTGTTCGAATAAGAAGGTGATCCCGAATAGGAAAGTAACCTCGAGTAGGAAAGTGACCTGAATAGGAAGGTGACCTCGAATAGATACTGATCTGGAATAGGAAAGTGATCTATGGGTGCCGTGGGCTTTGGACTTGCTCATAGGTCCAGGAAGTGAACTGGGATTTGGAGGCCCGGACCCGATCATTTGGGCCGATTGTATCTCGTATCAAATAGGCCTAATCCGGATGGGGCCATATCGGGATTGGGTCTGGTCTCTTCCTCATTCAATCCTGTTCTCCTATTTGGGCCAAGGACGATTTTTGGTCCTAACAATTTGCCCTCCACTCTCTGAGTTAAGTTTTTCTTAAGTCAGAGAGTAGGAAATGATCGAGGCGCGCTCGGTCTCCCTTCATAGACAGCTGATTGTCGGCGTAGTTGACCAATTAGATGTAGGTGATTCGTAGTCAAGGGTCGCTCGGTACCAAAGCTGATTCAGAATGTGCAATTACCCTAAGAGGGTGTGCCTGATCGGTGTGAAGGGTCGAAGGGACTGAGATAACGAGACTTTTGGGGCTCACATACTCGTTCGGTGTGTCCTGCCGACTAGAGAAGTGAACTGAAATCCCATGACAGGTGTATCCACTCAGCATGCTGGGTCGAATGAGTTGGAGACGATGTTAAATTAAAGGTTCATTCGGTTGGAGTACTCGGGTGATCGAGTGGGATGGAATCGGCTCGGCCAGCTTGTTGGACCGTAAGACTTGCGCTTGTGATTCCACGGCGCTCTTTATTGGATGCCAAAGGGTCAAAAAATGCACAAACATTTGACCCATGGCTGCCCACTCGTTCGTTATGGAAGACCGAATGGGCGAGGCCCCTTGGCTTGATCGCGTCGAGGGTGAACAAGTGCTAGACTGCTTCTAGCCAATCGCCCCGATTGGGAGAATCTCCTGGACGTGAAGCATGAGAGTGTCAGCTTCGTTACGGGAGCTGGCCTGTTACAATGTGCTAGCTCGGTTGAGTAGGAAGGGCAATTGAATCTTTAGACAGGTTAAGTCTGTATGTTTATCGGTGGCGTGGGGTGGGGTGAGTGGTGATAGTCAAAGTTTAAAAAGACCGAGTCGGTCAGTCGGTCGGTGGCATAGGGAGAGTGGTGATCCAATACTTGGTTCCTAGGGAGTGAGGATGGTGGAGTTTAGTCGGTCGGTTGAGTAGAGTAGAGATCCAATACTTGGTTCTTGGGGAGTGAGGATGGAGTTGAGTCGGTCGGTCGGTTGGTCGGGTAGAGTGGAGATCCAATACTTGGTTCATAGGGGAGAAGGATGGGGGAGTGGAGTCGGTCGGTCAGGTGGAGTGAGATCCAATCTTGGTTACTGGGGATGGAGATCGGAGGTGGAGTTGAGTCGGTCTGCGGTGGTAGAGTGGAGATCCAACTACTTTGTTCCTAGGGAGTAAGATGGTGGAGTTGAGGGTCGTCAGTCAGGTTGATGAGAGATCAATACTTGTTTCCTGGGAGTGAGTAGTGGGTTGAGTCGGTTGGTTGGTGGTTGGTCAGTCAGGTAGAGGGGACATCCAATACCGGTTCTTGGGGGAGAGTGAAGACAGGATGGTTGGTGGAGGTTGGGTGGTTGGATGATTGGATTGGATTGGGATTGGATTGGTGGATGTTTTTGTTGGTGGGGGACTGGTGGTTGGAGTGGAGTTTTGGAGTTTGTGGTGGCGTTCAGTGGAGGGAGTTTGGTTCGTGTGGTTTGTTGGAGTTTGGGTGGGGATTGGATGGATGGTTTGTTGGTTGGTGTTGGTGGAGTTTGGAGTGTTGGTTGGAGGTGGAGTTGTTGGTGGAGTGGGGAGTGTTTGGTTGGTGTTTATTGGATTGTTTTTGTGGAGTTGGTGGTGGTCTTGGATTGTTGTGGAGTGGATGGCGTGTGTGGTTGTGTTTGGGAGAGGCTGTTGGAGTTTTTGGTGGAGTGGATTGGATGGAGTTTTTGTGTCTGGGGCGGATTCTGGGAGTTGATTGGATGGTCGGGATTTTGGGTGCGGTGAGGCTTTGCTGTTTTGTTGGATGGGGCGGGTGACCAATGGTTTGGAGGGTGTGAGTTTGGGAGCTTGTGGTTTGGGTTGGATGTTGGGTCGGGTGGATGGATTGGATGTTGGTTGGTGGACTGGTGGATGGTGGGAAGTGGAGTGTTGGTTGTTTTGGGTGTGTTTGTGGAGTGGAGTTTTGGAGTCGGGCTGGTGGAGGTGGTATTTTGGTTTGTTGGAGTTGATTGGATTTTTGGCGTTGGAGGTGGATGGATGGAGGGTGGAGTTGGTGGAGTTGGGCAGGGGAAGGGGAGTTGTGGTTGGGAGCTTTTTTGTGGCGCTGGATGGAGTTTGGAGTGGGATGAATGGTTGGTGTGGAGTTTGGGTGGGTTGGCTTTTGGGTTTTGTTTGGAGTTGTGGTTGGAGGAGGGGTAAATGGTTTTTGGAGGTGTGTGGATGTGGTGGAGTGGATGGGAGTTTGGGGCTTTGTGGAAGTTGGATGGTGTGCGGGTGTTTGGTTTGGATTGGAGTTGATGGTTGGCTGGTGTGTGGGTTTTGTGTTGGTTTTTGGTGGGAGTTTGGGATGGAGTGATGTGGTTGGAGGTGAGTCATATGCTTTGTCTTGATTTTGGTGCAGCCTAGTGGCGAGTCGTGTGAACTCTCTTTGGGTTGGGTTGGGTGGGTCAATGACTTGTCGATTTTGAGGTGTAAGAACCCTTCACTCGGTCTGGCCAGACTGAATGTGTAGCTTCATGAACAGGGCAAGGCCGATCGAAGGTGTGGATCCATGAATCAGGCAAGGCCGATCAGAGATTAAACTATGGATCGAGCAGGGTCGATTCGAAGGTTAAATTCGTGGATTGAGCAGGGCCGATCCGAAGGTATAAATTCTGGATCGAGTAGGGTCGATCTGAAGTGTGTAAATCCGTGGTCGAGCAGGGTCGACCCGAAGGTGTAAAAAATCCGTAAATCGAGCAGAGGGTCGATCTGAAGAGCAAATCGTGGATCGAGCAGGGTCGATCTAAAGGTGGTAATCTGTTGGATGAAGTGGGTCGACTCTGAAGGTGTACAAACATTTGATCGAGCAGGGTCGATCTGAAGATGCAAATCCGTGGATCGAGCAGGGCCAATCCAAGGTGTAATTACGTGGATCGAGCAAGGTCGATCCGAAGATGCAAATCCGTGACGAGCAAGGTTGATCCGAAGGTTGTAATAAACATTGATCGAGCAAGGTCGATCTGAAGATGTAAATCCGTGGATCGAGCAGGGTCGATCCGAAGGTGTAATTACGTGGATCGAGTAGGGTCGATCTGAAGATGCAAATTCGTGGATCAAGCAGGGCCATCTGAAGGTGTAATTATGTGGATTGAGTAGGGTCGATCGAATATGCAAATCGTGGATCGACAAGGTCGATCCGAAGGTGTAATAAACATTTGATCAAGCAGGGTCGATATGAAGATGTAAATCGTGGATCGAGCAGGGTCAATCCGAAGGTGTGATTAGTGGATCAGGAGTAGGGTCGATTTGAAGATGCAAATCCGTGTATTGAGCAGGGTCGATCTGAAGGTGTAAATTTGTTGGATCGAGCAAGGGTCGATCCGAAGGTGTAAATCCGTGGATCGAGCAGGGTTGATCCGAAGGTGTAACAAACATTTGATCCCGTAGGGTCGATCTGAAGATGCAAATCCTTGGATCGAGTAGGGCCGATCCGAAGGTGTAATACGTGGATCGAGTAGGGTCAATCTAAGATGCAAATCCGTGGATCGGGCAAAGGTTGATCCGAAGGTGTAATAAAATTTGATCGAGCAGGGTCGATCTGAAGATGTAAATCCGTGGATCGAGCAGGGTCGATTTGAAGGTGTAATACATGGATTGAGTAGGGTTGATCTGAAGATGCAAATCTGTGGATCGAGCAGGGCTGATTCGAAGGTGTAATTACATGGATCGAGCAGGGTCGACCGAAGATGCAAATCCATGGATCGAGCAGGGCTGATTCGAAGTGTGAAAGCTCATGAATCGAGCAGGGCTGATTCGAAGGTGTCATTGCTGAATTGTAACGCCCCACTTGAGGTACGTACTAAGATTTACTGTATTACTTAACAGTTCATTGATTCAGTTTCAATTGAGTTTGTATGCTGTATTGGTTAAGTGTTTGCCTGGTTTGGGTGAGATTTGGTGAATTTTGGAAATCCAATCTTCGCCGGGGCGAAGGAGAATCTTCACCGCAGCGATGAGGTGCTACACCCACGGGTAGGTTCTGCCATGTTCGCCGGGGCGACGGAATGTTCTTTGCCGCGGCGAAGAGCCTAAAAAAAAATTTCTTGAGAATTCTCCTTTGGGGCATAATGACCTTTCTACCCCCAATTAGTAGGAAAAGTGAGGAGTAAAATGAAAGGAAAATTAGTAGGAATGTGTGGTGATAGGGTGTATTTGTAAAGAATCAAAGGATATAGATGGAATTTCCAAGGAAGAGCAAGGGCAAAAATCGGGAAATGATGAATAGAGCTAAAAAGGAATTAAGTGTAGAGAAAACCTTCATTCACCATTTCCACCGCCATATCACTTCTCTAACTTCTCTCAATCTCCATCCAATCTTCCAAGATTTCTAAGGAGCTTTTGGGTAGATTTTTTTAGTAAAGATTTCATCTAAAGCATCCTAAGGTAAGGATTCTTGCTTTAGATATAGCTTTGCTTGTATTTGTATCTTGAAGCCTATGGTTTATGGGTTAAAGGTGTAGAGAAGAGACAAGGTACTAAGGAGAAGTATTAGTGGAACCTCTCCATTAAAGGCAAGTAAATCCAAACTAAATGAGATTTAAGAATTTATTTGAGTAGAAATTGTATATGTGTGTATATGCTTGCTGAGAAATTGAGATGTTATAAGTATGTAATATGTTGATATGAATCTAATTGAGTTATGAGAAAGTGTTGTGATGTATGATGATGAGTGAGTTGATTGAGTTGGAGGGAGTTATGAGCAAACCCTATGGGAGTGTTTTGCCTTGACAGGAAATTAGAGTGTATGGAGAGCTTTCCTCTCATTTGGATTGATTAAAGAGAAGAGTAGAATTATAGATAAGTAGAGCTTTGGTTATGCACATGAGTTATTTGAGGAAATGCCTAAGTGAAATCTGCCCTATCATAGCCGGACTTTCTAAGTCAATTTTGGGATCTACGGATTTAAACTGGGCTGAGCCAAAAACATAAAAGTTGTAGCCCTGTTTATAAGCTTTAAAACGAGACTAAAACCGTTGTAATCCGATGTGTATAACGCAAGTTATGCCCTTTTTAGTGGACCTGCGCACGAATGACTGTCTTTGATGTACCATTGCATTTGTACTTTGCATAAGTGCATTAGTGAGCATGAGCCGTTCATACGCATTATATGCACTTAAGAAGTAGCTTGAGAAATAGTAGAGAATGTGAGTATAAGCTACTTTAAGAGTAAAGAGAGAGGAAAGAGAGAATGAGCACTAGAGAACAAAGAGAAAGTAGTCCTAAAAAAAGAGAATAGAGGGTGTGTGGATGGGGAACCCGTGAGTTATGGGTAGAGTATTCCTGCATGTACGCCGCATTGAGAGAGCGGCATGAGTATGAGAAAGAGAAGGGTATAGCCCGTGAGAGTGCATGCGGATGAGGGCTATCACCGAGTACCCGAGAGAGAGATTATATACTCACATGGCAAGGGTTCCGAATCCATGCATAACGAGTCCGATGGCAGAATGAGTAGAAGTCAGTAGAGTAGGAGTGAGTCTCGGCCGTGCCTATGGTAAGATGAGGTCGTGACTACTAAAAGAGATTAGTAGAAAAGAGTTATGAGAGAGAGAGGTATAAGGAGAGAGAGTAAATGAGAATTGTAAGGAAAGAATTAGAGAGAGATAGTTACGGAGATAGAGGTAGAGGATTTACTTAATGAGCATATTGTGCTCACCCATTTTTTTTCATGTTTTGCAGGATCTAGGTGAGGACACAGTCGGATGGACGTCAGCAAGCGAAGGGGAATGGCTACACTGTCCATCTTATTTTGATGTTTGTACATGTTACAATGTTTGTGAAAAGAATATTTATGTACATATATTGTTTAATGAAAGAAAAATTTGGGCCCAACTATTTATGTTATTTTACATGTGTTTTCTTTATGTGCATATTTTAGAGTATTTGAATAGAAGGAGTTATTACATGAATAATGCTTTATTGAATTCAGGCCATGAGATCGCGTCTAGAAGGCAGGGGATGGGCTACTACTCATCCTTTTAAATAAAAAAATAAAAAGACAAAAATATTTAGATGATTTCACCTAAAATTAGTGCATGTGGGATGGATGCATTCCAACTGTTGCTAATGTCTTTGCCTTTGGGAGTTTGGAGCAGGTAGGTACCCTTCCCTGCTCTTTGGTGACCTTGTAGGGCCTACAATCGATTGAGCTTTGGCTTCTATCATTCTGCATTCCGCATACCTAGCGTGAATTGCTGATTCATCTCATTTTCTCCCACCCTATTTGAATCGTTGCTCTGGCCAAGGCGTCTTCATCGGGGTGCAGCCTAGCTTGTTAGTTCTTGTAAGTTCACTATCCGGGAGGAGACCTTTTTAAAGGTGTCTACGGCTATCTCAGGGTTACAGGAAGGGATGGAAATCTTCTCTTATTGAATCTGCTGACATACTCTCTTAGTGGCTCTCCCTCCTCTGGTAACTCTGTATAGATCAGCCGACAGCTTCTAGTTTCTTGCTGCTGGCGAACTGCTCCACAAAGGTGTCAGTGAGCTGAGCGAATGAGTCGATGAAAAACGTTGGGAGATTGTGTACCACTGGAGTGCTATGACGGATAAGCTTGAACCAAAACTCTTGCACATGCAGGCTTCCCTTAGCGTCGGGGTTTTGAGACAGTGAATATCCGCTGCTTGTATGAGGCTATGTGATCATCTGGGTCGGTTGTGGCCGTCGTAGGGTTTCATGCTGGGAATAGTAAACTCTGGGCCATATCGACTAGGGTGATCGTCCATAACGGGGAATCCGCATAACAGTGAGGCCTGCTCTTCTGGTCAGGACCGGCATTCATGGGATACGCCTCATCACATGCCTCTACATCAGCCAGCCTTTGGCCCAGTTGTTCATAGGAGAGAGGGATACCATTAGGTCATCCTGTTTGACGGTCAACCATGCATTCGTCCTTGGCATATTCCGTTGGGTCATCCCGCGCGGTGTAGTCTGGTGGATCATTCCTTCGTGCACACCATGGTAGCCGGATCTCTGTTCATTCCTTCGGTCGGATGACTCCCATGGTAACTGATCTGGTGTTTCGCCCTACATGAGATGGTCAAGGGGTTGTTTGATATTCGTTCGGGTCTGTCAGGATGGGTGAGCTCGAGTGTTATAGTTTGGTTGGGTTGGTGTTCAACCCGTGAGGTGAGCCGAGCCAAGCCAATGGTATTATGCAGGGATGGTTGACTAGTGGTGAGGCTGGATGGTAAGAATGGGTTGGTCTTGCAGGTGTGGGCTCTTTGTCTCTTGGACATCTTGATCTTGAGACTGGGGTGGATCGGCTGAATGGGGTTGTTGGCAGATCCTTTCTCCATGAGTCAGGATCAAGTCGTCAACCATCAATGAACTTAATAGACGTGGCCTTTTACTAGAGGTCGAGGGTCTGTGCTCTGGGTTTGGAGAGGTTGCATGGATGGAACTGGGGCACGGATCGATTAGGAGGTATCTGGCAAGGCGAGAAGCTTCGAATCATAGAACTAACTCACCTTCTCTTAAGAGAAGGTTTTCGGCCCGATGGAAGCGCTTTCGCTTCAGAGTGCATTGTTCTCGGCTTCCAATGCCACCATCTTGTCTGAATTTTGTTGCATGAGAGCAATCAGAGCCTCTAGTCTAGCCTCAAGGCCGGAGGTAGCGTTGTTCCAAAGGGTCAGCCATGGAAAATTCCTTTATGTAGCAAAGTTTGTTGAGCTGAATGATTGCTAGAGGCACCACAGTAGGCGTTAAACTGTAGACATAAAAATCTACCTGTACAAAAGGGGGGTCTGATCCCGTGAGGTTGAGGCCACTAGCGATCCGTTGCACCTACACATGTAAAGAAACAAGCATGAAGCGAACGAAAAACACCGGGGTGGTGTTTGCTGTAGGCACTCCGATGCTCAAGTCAGCAAGGCTGAAAGAGGCTAGTATAATAAGGGCTAGGGAGTAGAGACATTACCAGAAGTCTAGTCGGGGACTATGACTACGGCAGTGATGTGAAGTTCTCAAGTAGGGGCTTCGGGTGTGAAGGTGTAATGTAATCTAATCTGCCTTGTGAGAGGGTTGGCCTCTGCTTATATAGTGACTGTCTGGTCTCCCAGTCCTGGTGGGAGTAAGAGTCCTAGTGTGACTCTGATACAAACCCTAAAGGAATTAGGGCGGTGGTGAGTTGTCTTACCAGTGTTCGAATAGGAAGGTGATCCCGAATAGGAAAGTAACCTCGAGTAGGAAAGTGACCTGGACAGGAAGGTGACCTCGAATAGGAGACTGATCTGAAATAGGAAAGTGATTTGTGGGTGTCGTGGGCTCTGGACTTGCTCATAGGTCCAGGAAGTGAACTGGGATTTGGAGGTCCGGACCCGATGGTTTGGGCCGACTGTATCTCGTATCAAATGGGCCTAATCTGGATAGGGCCGCATCGGGATTGGGTCTGGTCTCTTCCTCATTCAGTCTCGTTCTCCTATTTGGGCCAAGGACGATTTTTGGCCCTAACAAGTTTAACCAATCTTTTGATTAGTTTTGACACATCAAAACACATGAGGGCTTAACAAGTCACTCTTATCTTTTCCAAATTATCATATCTTTTTTCTCTACTGCAAGGTAAGATTGTTTCCTCTCTAGATTTGCTATAGGTCATTCATAATGTTTCTTTAATGCGATGTCTATTGGTTGATCTGCTGATAAATTTTTAACTCCACAATTTTCAAATTCATGTTCTAAATGCAATTGTACTAAAACAAGGTGTCATTTTATGTCTAACACTAGATACATTTTGTAATGTTGCAAGTCACAAACTTTGTTTTTTAGATTTCTTGTATTTATATTAAGAGATTTGCAATAAATTTAGAAAACTTCACATTTGGGTACTTGGGAGGAGTTTGGGGGAAAATATGACTAGCTTGTGATACCATTGGGAAAAAGTACTCAATCAATTCAAAACTTAAAAGTTCTGTTACTTACTAATAATTCATATTTCTGCTTTCAAACAAGAGTATATCTTATAGCCTTTGTGTGAGCACATACATTTACAAGTGAATCATATGTCAAGCATCAGTTCTCAAGCGACATAATCAGCTTTTTTATTTTTTATTTTTTTATTTTTATTTTTTTGTGGATAAGGTAAGAATTAAAAAAAAAATGAGACAAAATCAGTGTATAAAGATATAAGGGGCATACCCCAAGCAAAGACAAAAAGTCTCAATCAAAACATGGAAAAAAAAACCCACAAAAGCCAAGCTCCTCATAGAAAAAATGTCATATCAAACGCAGTTGTATCGAGATCTCATACTTGGGCGGTAAACCCAAAACTTGGCTTAAACTAAATCATAGATAGTCATCACAATTCCCCACAAGAGGTGGAATGTTGATGGAACACACAATTAATCCAGTCATACCACAAAAAATAAACTGTAGCAAAAAGGACGAACCTTGAAAGAAGGTGCCTAAAGTCCGCTTTGCGCCTGAGATGCAATCCACTCAACCTACAAATGTGAATATGGTTGTACCAACAAAAGGCCTCTACGGCTATTCTTATAGATAAATGTTTCCATTCCTAGGGTGCGTTTGGTTCAGAGAATGTTATATTACAAAGAAATATTGTATTATTGGAAAAATAGATTACTAGGGAATCTTTAGAGAAATGTGTTTGGTTGGTTAAAATAAATTGGTGGGTAAGTTATACTAATATGTTTGGTTAGGAGGATAAATAAGTAGGTATGTCATATAGATTACTAAATTGCCCTCCTTTTAAAATAATAATATAATATTATTTTATAAATTATTTTTTTAATCCTCTATATTTGAAATTTTGCTAAAACACCCCGATCATATAAAACTTTAATTTGTAGCAAAATCACCCCCATCCACCCCAAGCCATAGCTGGTAGCTAGCCACCACTGCCGGCAACTGCCATAATGGCGCAGATCGGTCGGATCTGGCTAGTTGTGCGTCGGTAAGGCTTAATCCGGTCATAGATCAAATGGCCAAAAACGATTACATCTAGCTGTGAATATGGTCGTGAACATGAAACGACCACAGATCTTGCTGTCAAAAGGCCTGATCTTTAGCTGTGAAACGGCGACCATTTCATGGCCAGATCTGGTCATTTCGGCCATGGATCACAAATCCATGGCAGGAAACGTCCTTACCGGCACAGAACCGGCAAGATCCCACTAGTCTTGTGCCCGATATGATGACTTTTGCTAGCAGCTAGTAGTGGTGGTAGCGACCAACGGTGGTCTTGGATGGTTGGGGGTATTTTGTTAACTTTTAAACTTTTTTTGTGGCTAGGGTGTTTTAGCTAGATTCTCAAATATAGGGGGTCTAGATAATTGTTATTTAGTAGACATTTGAGGGCAAATATGTCCGAAATGATAAAAGGTTAAGGGCAAAATAGGGTCAAAATTAAGATTACCTCGATAATCTTATATTAACACCCCTTGGGAAGGTAATCTGATTATCCCCCAATATTACCAACAGTAAATACTATTTGCAATAAAAGATTACGTAATATTTTATTACATGACAACCAAATGAGAGAATCTTGAAAATTAAACAAAGATTACATGATTAATCTTATATTACCCTAAACCAAACGCAACTTTAGTTCACTTTTATTTTTTATTGGTTTCGGTTGTATCTTATCTTGAAACCTAAGCTTCATTGATGCAATGTCCAATATCATATTGTGATATTGATAGGTGGAGTTCTAAGAATCTGATATGATCTTGTGTGATGTTAAACGCAAATAGACACCTTATTCTAAGAGCATTTCTTGGAGATTTGATAGGCATGCATAAGAATTGGATTTTTTTTTTTTTTTTTTTTTTTTTTTAAGCCATGTTTCGAATGAGAGAAAAATATGAGCACAATAGTAAGGAATGTATTATAGGTTCTATTCCACACATGAAATATGCTTAATTTGGAGTTAGTGACCGCATAATTTTCAACCCAAAATACTTTTCCACTAGTCATGTTTCTGTTAAGTCATCCTCTTTCGTTTGTATGCCCAACAAGAATATTGAACCAGCTACTTACATAGGCACTATCCAACTCACAAAACAGTTAATACTTAAGAATGTCTTGCTTGTCCATGCTTTCCATTCCAATCTTAACTCTGTCTCAAAAATTTGCATGGATAACATTTGCATGAAGTTTAGGATCCTTTGAATGGGAAACTGATGGGCTTGAGTAAGGTTTATCACTATTTATATTACTGGACATTTGCTAATGTTTTTGAGGATTTTTCAATGTCCCATTCTTTTATTACGAATAATAAAACTTCACATTGTAATACAAACATTAATAAAAAATTCATTCCTTTTCCATCAAAGACTACGCCATAGTGCTTCCATTCCTAAACCTTAGTGTCCAATTTGTCCTCTTGCAAAACAATCTTGTACTACTTCTCCTACTAGCCCATTCACTACCACACATCCATTTACCCTGGTTTGTCTTGACATTTGGGGGCCATATGACACTCCTAATCATGATGGACCAGATTTCTCCTCACAATTGTTGATGATTTTTCTCGGGGAACATGGTTGTCTTCCTTACGCAAACGAAAACCCAAACACTTACCCATATAAAAAATCTCCTCTCCATTGCCAACACCCAATTTCACACATCAGGTTAACCTATTCGAACTGATAGTGCTACGGATTTGTTTTTTAATTTTTTAATTCCAATTGTTCATCCTTGTTTTTATCTTTGGGATTCTCCACGAAATTTTTTGTACTTATACTCCACAGGAAAATGGGATATTTGAACAAAAACACCATCATTTATTAGAAGTAGCCAAATCCCTTAAACACCAAAGCAATATTCCTATACAATTTTTGGGAGAATGTGTCAGTGGGCTATGATGGTTTGGTTCTTTGGCTATGAGCTACTGTGGTGGTTTGCTTGATAAATTATTGTGTATTTGTTGGTTTTTATGTGTTGGGAAGTGGGGTAGTGGTGGTTGATGGCTTCAAGAGGTTGGTAAGGGTGGTTCAAGAAGGGCAGTATGAAACGGTTCAGGTCGAGCTCAAGCTAGTTACAAATGGAGCTCGTACTGGACATGTCGAGCAGAGCTTGATTAGCCCAAAGCTCAGCTCAACTCAGCTCAGTTGGGCTCGGCTCGATAACTCCCATTCACTAGCATTAATGAGTAGCTCTTATCTTTTCCAAGTTATCATATATTTTTTCTATGCTACAATGTAAGAATGTTTCCTCTCTACATTTGTTGTAGGTCATTCATAATGTTTCTTTAGTGTGATGTCTCTTGGTTGATCTACTCATAAATTTAACTCTACAATGTTCAAATTCAGGTTCTAATTGCAATGGTATTAAAACAGGGTGCCATTTTATGTCTAACACCATATACATGTTGTAATGTTGCAAATCGTAAAATTTGTTATTTAGATTTCCTGTATTTCTCATAAGTGTTTTGCTATAAATTTAGAAAATTTCACAGTGGGGCACTTGAGAGAAGTTTGCAGAGAAATATGTATGGCTTATGATACCATTGGAAAATAGTACTCAATCAATTCGGAACTTAAAGCTCTGTTACTCACAGATAGTTGATATTTTTTCTTTGAAATAAGAGTATAGCTTGTAGCCTTTCTGTGAGCACATACATTTACGAGTGAATCATCTATCAAGCATCAGTTCTCAAGCGACTTAATCAGTTTTTTTTTTTTTTAGATAAGGTAAAAATTAAAAAAATGAGAGAAAATAAATGTACAAAGATACGAGGGGCATACCCCAAGCGAAGACAAAAGTCTTAATCGAAACATGGAAAAAAAACAGACAAAAGCCAGAGCTGCACAAAAAAGCGCATTTAAGCTCTTGAAAAAATATCAGCTAAATGCCTATTGAATAGAGTTAGGCTGTGAGATCTTATACTTGGGTGATAAACCCAAAACCTTGGCTTGAACTAAATCACAAATAGCTGTCACAACATCCCTACGAGAGGTATGATGGAAACACACGATTTTCCATTCATACACAGAAAATAAACTATAGCAAAAAGGACTAACCATGAAAGAAGGGCTTGAAGTCCCTTTTGCGCATGAAATGCAAGCTAATCAATATAGATGTGAATATGATTTACCAGCAAAAGGCTCTATGGCTCTATCTATAGATAGGTTGTACATTCTTAGTTACATTTGTTTTTATGCTTTTGGGGGTCTCATCTTGAAACCTAAGCTTCCTTGACGCAATGTCCAATATTTGTTGTGCAACCATATATGGTGGAGTTTTGAGGATCTGACAATCTTGTATGATGTCAAAAGCAAATAGCACTCTATTCTAAGAGCATTTCTGAGATTTGATAGGCAAATATAGAATTGAATTTTTTTTTTTGCCCTATTTTGGATTTGATAGGCATATATAACAATTTTTTTTTTTCATCCAAAATGTTTTCTTATACTTTCCCTATTTTGGGTTTGTCGGAAATTTACACTAAAGTGCTGTCATTTTCACTTTGAAGCCTTTTATAAATAATTCTCATACATCTTAATTCATTCTTCGCTCAATAAATTTTCAGCAATTCTCAATTCTCTTTTTTTTCTCAAAACCAAACAGCAGCAAAAAGAAACATGTTCTTGAGTACTTTGCCAAACAATTTCCATAACTGAGACTATAGCTTCTGCTATCGCCTCGACAGCTGCCACAACAAAGCTTATTTGTCAACTTTCAGTGACTGGTTACCTAGTGAGGTACCAGATCTCTTGTCCTCAAATTAGGTATTGCATTGACGCTTCTCTCCTGATGAGGTAACGTTAGTTATTCAAGAATATAGCGATGATCGTAACTTGAATAAACTCTTTAGTACGGTATAAACATTATCTTGAATCAATCCCTCAACCTAACGTGAAAAGAATGAAAATCAATTGGCAAAAGAAAAAACAAAGATTTCATTTATGCAGAAGAGAATTAAGAGATTGTAAACACATTTAACTCGTTCACTTAGATGGAGATATATATCAAAGTTCAACCAAGTTTTAGGTGAATTTCTCAAGAAACGTAAGGCTAAAATCTTGGATGATATATCTATATTTTGAAAAAGAATAAGAAGAAATACGAAGGAAAAAGGCTAAAATCGTGGATGATTAATCCCTCATATTTGAGAGATTCTGAAAGAATAACGGAGGAAAAGAAGACTATAAAATTTCACACTCTGAAACAGGGATGTGTAAATGTATGGCAAACAGTCACTTGAGGCTCCAAAAACATTCGATACACTTGCAATGGAGTTGAGTTCAAAAAAAAAAAAAAAAAATTGAGGATCTAGAGAGGTTTGTGAAGGGGAAGGAGTCTTATAAAAACGAAGGGAAGGCTGGAAAAAGGAGTATCTGTTGTTTGGTGCTTTTGAGGAGGGGAATGTGTGAAATCAAGCTTTATTCAAGCTATGTAGATTTTCTCAACTTCGATATCTACGAGTTGAAGTTGAATAATATTAGGTGGAATAGTGGTATTGAATCTATTGATTAGCACAATGAATAACTCCATTCTAGTTGTAAGATTTTTCAACTACTGGCGTGAAGGGTGAGTGGCACAGGAAACTCCAGATTAGGTATACTATTCAAATATTTTTCTTTTAGACTGTTCTTATAAATAATGTTATACAATTCTTATTTTTTTCAATTTTAAACAGGTGAAATTATCAGGATTTCAAATTTACTGAGTTATGTGTGTCGAGCGGGGGAGATGGGAGGATTATAGTCTTCAAGACCAATCACAAGAAAAGGTTGACTGCATGTTTGCACCGTGATTGCCTGGATGTGCATGTCCAATGCCCTGTTACCTTTGGTTTATACTCAAAACTTTGGCTTCAATTACCATGGATCAAGCAGCATCACTTTTCCAGATATTGAAAACCGTTAATGCATACTAAGACGACTGCAGTCGAGATCGTAAAGCAGCTTAGGAAGGATGAGGATGCAAACAATGTGCTAAAGGGCTTTTCGAATTTCTTAAAGCTAGTGAAGCCAAAAGGGTCGCAATCCAACAGCTTGAGGGAAAAGGGATAGTCATAATTATATAGAGTATAGACACTGTAGCTTGAGGATACCCCCCAACCCACAAATACTTGAAGATAGAAGGCAAGCCAAGCATGTCCTACAATAACAAGGAAGAGACAAGGCAAGTAGAGGCGCATAGAGGCCATTGGGCATGTGAAAGTAGTTGGGTGGTTAGGCCATGTGGTAGGATCTAGTGAATCTGTAGAGTGGGGATTACAATTGTATTTAGTTAGGTAGAATTCATTTTAGTTAGCAGGTTGTATTTGGTAACCTCTAGCTCCTCGAATGCTAGAACCTATCATTTTTCACTTTCCTTCTTTGTATTCAATACTGTTATTCTATCAAATTTGATCTTTCTTAATTGAATTGTGTTGGTGAGTGTGGATATTGGATAGTTAAAATCTTCTCATTTTGACAGATTAGTTCTGTGGGACTTGACATGGCAGGTGATTTTCTCACTTTATGCTAATGATGAGAGTCTTGTAATTCTTTAAATGTCTTGTTTCTTTGTGTTGTATTGTTGTTTGTGGTTATAAGAAACACCAATACCAGGTCTGGTTTAAAAACTCATAATGGTTAACATGTAAAGATTGTGGTAGACAATCCAGAAATAGAGACATTTTTATTGCAGCTCTTTTACAAGGAATATCGTATTTGTAACCACTGTGAATCATTGTTTTCATTTCTAAACTAATTTAATATTTATAGGTGAATGCATAATTCATATAGTTTACTTTTATGTGTTGTGTAGTATTTCATATCGAATATTTGATAGCGGATATAAGATTTACTGTAGATTATTCTATATTTGATGTTCTGACAGGCTGTGTATGGGGACGTTTTTATCGAGTTTTTTTTATCATAAAACTTAATTTAGTCATCATTATATTTGGATAGTAATAAGGTTTGTATAACTGACAATTTTCTCTTCTCTATTGTTGACTTTTTTCCTTTTCACTAGGAAATTTGCTGTTGGAGCCCTAAAAATCTGCTGGGCTATCTACGAAGAATGAGAGAAAATATATGTACAAAAATATGAGGGGCCTACCACCAAGCAAAGACAAAAAGTCTCAATCAAAACATGGAAAAACTGGAAAAGAAAAATGCAGAAGTTCACAAAAAGAGCACGCATGCTGCTCACAAAAATAATCAGCTAAATGTCATATCGAACAAAGCGGTCGAGATCTCATACTTGGGTATAAACCCAAAACCTTGCCTTAAACTAATCACAATAGTTGTCACAACATCCATAAAGAGGTGCAATGCTAATGGAACACAAGATTGTCCATTCATACCACAGAAAATAAATTATAGCAAAAGGGACTTAACGTCAACAAAGTACCTAAAGTCCCCTTTTTGCCTAAGATGCAAGCTACTCAACCTATATATGTGAATATGATTGTACCAGCAAAAGGCCTCTATGGCTATTCTTATATATAGATGTTGTACATTCATAGTTCACATTTATTTTTTATAGGTTTTGGATGTATCTTATCTTGAAACGTAAGCTTCCTTGACGCAATGTCCAATATCGTGTTGCGACCAGATCTGGTGGAGTTTTGAGGATTTGATCCAATCTTGTGTGATGTCAAAAGCAAATAGGCACTTTATTCTAAGAGCATTTCCTGGAGATTTGATAAGCAAATATGCACTTTATTGATTTTTTTTTTTTTTTTTTTGCCATGTTTTGGATTTGATAGGCATATATAAAAACTTTTTTTTTTTTTATCCCAAAAATTGTTTCTCCTTATACTTTCCCTTTATTTTGGGTATTGTTGTAAATCTTACACTAAAGTGCTGTCGTTTTCACTTTAAAGCCTTTTATATAAATAATTCTCATACATGTTCAATTCATTCTTCCCACTCAATAAAATTTTTAGTAATTCTCTAAATTCTCGTTCTTTTTTCTCATAAACCAAATAGCAAAAGAAACTTGTTCTTGAGTACTCTTACCAATCAATTTCCATCTACCAAGACGATAGCTTCTGCTATCGCCTCGATAGCCGTCACGACAAAGCTTTTTTGTCAACTTTTAGTTCACTGGTTGCCTAGCGAGGTACCAGATCTCTTGTCCTCCAAAGTTAGGTATTGCATTACACATTTCTCTTCTGATGAGGTAACGTTAGTAATTCAAGAATATGGCGATGATCGTAACTTGAATAAACTCTTTAGTGTTGTAAAACATTATCTTGAATCCAATCCCCCAAACCTTAATGTGAAAAAAATGAAAATCAATATGGCAAAAGAAGAAATGAAGATTTCACTTTATGCATAAGAGAATGAAGAGATTGTAAACACATTTAACTCGATTCACCTTAGATGGAGATATATATCCAAAGTTCCAACCAAGTTTTTAGGTGAATTTTCACAAGAAACGTAAGGCTAAAATCTTGGATGATTATATCCCTCGTATTTTGAGGGAATTTGAAAAAATAATGGAGGAAAATAAGACTTTAAAAAGGTCATACTTTGGAACATGGAATGGTTATAAATGTGTGGGAATCAGTCAATCTTGACCTTTTAGAAACATTTGATACTCTTGCCATAACGGAGGAAAAGAAGACTGTAAAATTTCACACTCTGAAACAGGGAATGATTGTAAATGTATGGCAAACCGTCAATCTTGAGGCTCCAAAAACATTCGATACACTTGCAATGGAGTTGAGTTCAAAAAAAAAAAAAATTTGAGGATCTAGAGAGTTTTGTGAACGGAAGGAGTCTTATAAAAACGAAGGGAAGGCATGAAAGAAGTATCTGTTGTTTGGTGCTTTTGAGAGGGGAATGTGTGGAAATCAAGCTTTATTCAAGCTAATGTCAGATTTTCCTCAACTTCGTATCTACGAGTTGAGTTGAATAATATTAGTGGAATAGTGAGCTATTGAATCTATGATTAGCACAATGAATAACTCCATTCTAGTTGTCAATGATTTTTCAACTAGGCGTGAGGGTGAGTGGCACAGGAAACTCCAGATTAGTATTTACTATTCAAATATTTTTCTTTTAGACTGTTTCTTATAAATATATGTTATACACATTCTTATTTCTTTTTCAATTTAAACAGGTGAAATTATCAGGATTTCTAAATTTACTTGATGTATTGTGGTCGAGCGGGGGAGATGGGAGGATTATAGTCTTCAAGACCAATCACAATGAAAAGGTTGACCCTGCTTGTTGCACCCGTGATTGCCTGGATGTGCATGTCCACATGCCCTTTACCTTTGGTTTATACTCAAAACTTTGGCTTCATTACCATGGGATCAAGCAGCATTCACTTTTCCCAGATATTGAAAACCTGTTAATGCATACTAAGACGACTGCAGTCGAGATCGTAAAGCAGCTTAGGAAGGATGAGGATGCAAACATGTGCTCAAGGGCTTTTCGAATTTCTTAAAGCTAGTGAAGCAAAAGGGTCGCAATCCAACAGCTTGAGGAAAAGGGATAGTCATAATTATATAGAGTATAGACCACTGTAGCTTGAGGAAATACGCCCCCGATCACCCACAAATACTTGAGGAAAATAGGAAGGGCAGTAGAGGCCATTTGGGCATGTGATAGTTGGTGGTTAGGCCATGTGGTAGATCTAGTGAATCTGTAGAGTGGGGATTACAATTGTATTTAGTTAGGTAGAATTCATTTTTTAGCAGTTTGTTATTTTGGTAACCTCTAGCTCCTCGAACTGCTAGAACCATCATTTTTTTCCACTTTTCCTTCTTTGTATTTCAATACTGTTTTCTATGCAAATTCTGATTTCTTTCTTTAATTGAATTGTGTTGGTGATGGTGGATATTGGATAGTTAAAATCTTCATCATTTTGACATGATTAGTTCTGTGGGACTTGACATGGCAGGTGATTTTCTTTCACTTTATGCTAATGATGAGAGTCTTGTAATTCTTTAAATGTCTTGTTTCTTTGTTTTGTATTGTTGTTTGTGGTTATAAGAATCACCATATACCGGTCTGTTAAAAACTCATAATTGGTTAACATGTAAAGATTGTGTAGACAATCCAGAAATTAAGACATTTTTATTGCAGCTCTTTTACATGGAATATCGTATTTGTAACCCTGTGAATCATTGTTTTTCATTTCTAAACTAATTTAATATTTATGGTGAATGCATAATTCATATATTTGTTTACTTTTATGTTGTGTAGTATTTTCATATCGAATATTTGATAGCGGATATAAGATTTACTTTGTAGATATTCTATATTTGATGTTCCTGACAGGCCTGTGTATGGGGACGTTTTTATCTGAATTTTTTTTTATCATAAAACTTAATTTTAGTCATCATTATTTGGATAGTATAAAGGTTTGTATAACTGACATTTCCTTCTTCTTCTATTTGTTGATTTTTTTCCTTTTCACTAGAAATTTGCTGTTGGAGCCCTAAAAATCTGCTGGGCTATCTACAGAAGAATGAAGAAAATATATGTACAAAATATGAGGGGCTAACCCCAAGCAAAGACAAAAAGTCTCAATCAAACATGGAAAAAACTGGAAAAGCCAGAAGTTGCACAAAAAGAGCACGCATGCTGCTCACAAAATTATCGGCTAAATGTCATATCGAACAAAGCTGGTCGAGATCTCATACTTGGGTATAAACCCAAAACCTTGCCTTAAACTAAATCACAAATAGTTGTCACAACATCCATAGAAGGTGCAATGCTAATGGAACACAAGATTGTTCCATTCATACCACAGAAAATAATTTATAGCAGAAAGGACTAACCGTCAACAAAGTACCTAAAGTCCCCTTTTTGCCTAAGATGCAAGCTACTCACACCTATATATGTAAATATGATTGTACACAAAAGGCCTCTATGGCTATTCTTATATATAGATGCTGTACTTCATAGTTCACATTTATTTTTTATAGGTTTTGGATGTATCTTATCTTGAAACGTAAGCTTCCTTGACGCAATGTCCAATATCGTGTTGCGACCAGATCGGTGGAGTTTTGAGGATTTGATCCAATCTGTGTGATGTCAAAAGCAAATAGGCACTTTATTCTAAGAGCATTTCCTGGAGATTTGATAAGCAAATATGCACTTTATTGATTTTTTTTTTTTTTTTTTTTGCCATGTTTTGGATTTGATAGGCATATATAAAACTTTTTTTTTTTTATCCCAAAATTGTTTCTCCCTTTACTTTCCCTTTATTTTGGGTATTGTTGTAATCTTACACTAAAGTGCTGTCGTTTTCACTTTAAAGCCTTTTATATAAATAATTCTCTACATTTTCAATTCATTCTTCCCACTCAATAAATTTTTAGTATTCTCTAAATTCCCTTCTTTTTTTCTCATAAACCAAATAGCAAAAGAAACTTGTTCTTGAGTACTCTTACCAATCAATTCATCTACCAAGACGATAGCTTCTGCTATCGCCTCGATAGCCTCACGACAAAGCTTTTTGTGTACACTTTTAGTTCACTGGTTGCCTAGCGAGGTACCAGATCTCTTGTCCTCCAAAGTTAGGTATTGCATTACACATTTCTCTTCTGATGAGGTAACGTTAGTAATTCGAATATGCGATGATCGTAACTTGAATAAACTCTTTAGTGTTGTAAAACATTATCTTGATCCAATCCCCCAAACCTTAATGTGAAAAAAATGAAAATCAATATGCAAAGAAGAAATGAATTTCACTTTATCGAAAGAGAATGAAGGATTGTAAACACATTTAACTCGTTTCATGTTAGATGAGATATATATCCAAAGTCCAACCAAGTTTTTAGGTGAATTTTCACAAGAAACGTAAGGCTAAAACTTGGATGATTATACCTCGTATTTTGAGGGAATTTGAAAAAATAATGGAGGAAAATAAGACTTAAAAAGGTCATACTTTGGAACATGGATGGTTATAAATGTGGGAATCAGTCAATCTTGACTTTTAGAAACATTTGATACTCTTGCCATAACGGAGGAAAGAAACTATAAAATTTCACACTCTGAAACAGGGAATGATTGTAAATGTATGGCAACCGTCAATCTTGAGGCTCCAAAACATTCGATACACTTGCAATGGAGTTGAGTTCAAAAAAAAAAAAAAAATTTGAGGATCTAGAGAGTTGTGAATGGGAAGGACATAAAAACGAGGGGAAGGCATGGAAAAGGGAGTATCTGTTGTTTTGGTGCTTTTGAGGAGGGGAATGTGTGGAAATAAAGCTTTATTCAAGCTATGGCAATTTCTCAACTTCGATATCTACGGTTAAGTTGAATAATATTAGGTGGAATAGTGGCTATTGAACTATGATTAGCAATGAATAACTCCATTCTAGTTGTAAAGGATTTTTCAACTAGGCGTGAAGGGATGCACAGGAAACTCCAGATTAGGTATTATTATTCAAATATTTTTCTTTTATGTTCTTAAAATAGATGTTATACACATTCTTATTTCTTTTTCATTTTTAAACAGGTGAAATTACAGGATTTCTAAATTTACTTGATGTATTGTGGTCGAGCGGGGAGATGGAGGATTATATCTTCAAGACCAATCACAAGAAAAGGTTGACCCTGCATTGTTGCACCGTGATTGCCTGGATGTGCATGTCCCATGCCCTGTTACCTTTGGTTTATACTCAAAACTTTGGCTTTCAATTACCATGGGATCAAGCAGCATTCACTTTTCCCAGATATTGAAAACCTGTTAATGCATACTAAGACGACTGCAGCCGAGATCGTAAAGCAGCTTAGGAAGGATGAGGATGCAAACATGTGCTCAAAGGGCTTTTCGAATTTCTTAAAGCTAGTGAAGCCAAAAGGGTCGCAATCCAACAGCTTGAGGGAAAGGGATATCATAATTTACAGAGTATAGACACTGTAGCTTGAGGAAATCACCCCGACACCCACAAATACTTGAGAAAGATAAGAAGGCAGTAGGCCATTTGGGCTGTGAAAGTGTTGGGTGTTAGGCCATGTGGTAGGACTAGTGAATCTGTAAGTGGGTTACAATGTATTTTAGTTAGTAGAATTCATTTTAGTTAGCAGTTGTTATTTTGGTAACCTCTAGCTCCTCGACTGTAGAACCTATCATTTTTCCACTTTTCCTTCTTTGTATTTCAATACTGTTATCTATACAAATTCGATTTCTTTCTTAATTGAATTGTGTTGGTGAGTGTGGATATGGATAGTTAAAATCTTCATCATTTTGACATGATTAGTTCTGTGGGACTTAACATGGCAGGTGATTTTCTTCCACTTTATGCAATGATGAGAGTCTTGTAATTCTTTAAATGTCTTGTTGCTTTTGTTGTATTGTTTTTTGTGGTTAAAGAAATCACCATATACCAGGTCTGGTTAAAAACTCATAATTGGTTACATGTAAAGATTGTGGTAGACAATCCAGAAATTAGGACATTTTTTTGCCTCTTTTACATGGAATATCGTATTTGTAACCACTGTAATCATTGTTTTTCATTTCTAAACTAATTTAATATTTATAGGTGAATGCATAATTCTATATTTTTTTACTTTTGTTGTGTAGTATTTTCATATCGATATTTGATAGCGGATATAAGATTTACATTGTAATTATTCTATATTTGATGTCTGACGCCTGTGTATGGGGACGTTTTTATCTGAAGTATTTTTATCATAAAACTTAATTTTAGTCATCATATATTTGGATAGTAAATAGGTTTTGTAAACTGCAATTTTCCTTCTTCTTCTATTTTGACTTTTTTCCTTTTCACTAGGAAATTTGCTGTTGGAGCCCTAGAAATCTGCTGGGCTACTACAGAAGAATGAGAGAAAATATATGTCAAAAATATAGGGGCATACCCCAAGCAAAGCAAAAGTCTCAATCAAACATGGAAAAAACTGAGAAAAAGCCAGAAGTTGCACAAAAAGAGCACGCATGCTGCTCACAAAATTAATCAGTAATGTCATATCGAACAAAGCTGGGTCGAGTCTCATACTTGGGTGATAAACCCAAAACCTTGCCTTAAACTAAATCACAAATAGTCGTCACAACATCCATACAGAGGTGCAATGCTAATGGAACACAGATTGTTCCATTCATACCACAGAAAATAAATTATAGCAAAAGACTAACCGTGAACAAAGTACCTAAAGTCCCCTTTTTGCCTAAGATGCAAGCTACTCACCTATATATTTGAATATGATTGTAAAACATTATCTTGAATCCAATCCCCCAAACCTTAATGTGAAAAACATGAACAATATGGCAAAGAAAAAAGATTTCACTTTTGCATAAGAAAATGAAGAGATTGTAACACATTTAACTCGTTTCATTAAGTGAGATATATATCCAAATTCCAACCAAGTTTTAGGTGAATTTTCAAAAGAAACGTAAGCTAAAATCTTGGATGATTATATCCCTCGTATTTTGAGGATTTGAAAAAATAGGGAGAAATAAGACTTTAAAAAGGTCATACTTTGGAACTTGGAATGGTTAAATGTGGGAATCATCAATCTTGACCTTTTAGAAACATTTGATACTCTTGCCATAACGGGGAAAAAAACTAAAATTTCACACTCTGAAACAGGAATGATTGTAAATGATGGCAAACCGTCATCTTGAGGCTCCAAAAAACATTCGATACACTTGCAATGGGATTGAGTTCAAAAAAAAAAAAAAATTGAGGATCTAGAGAGGTTTGTGAATGGGAAGGAGTCTTAAAAACGAGGGGAAGGCATGGAAAAGGAGTATCTGTTGTTTGTGCTTTTGAGGAGGGGAATGTGTGGAAATCAAGCTTTATTCAAGCTATGAAGATTTTCTCAACTCGATATCTACGAGTTGAAGTTGATAATATTAGGTGGAATAGTGTGCTATTGAATCTATGATTAGCAAATGAATAACTCCCATTCTAGTGTAAAGGATTTTTCAACTAGGCGTGAAGGGGGAGTGGCACAGGAAACTCCAGATTAGGTATTATTATTCAAATATTTTTCTTTTAGACTGTTCTTATAAATGATGTTATACACATTCTTATTTCTTTTTCATTTTTAAACAGGTGAAATTATCAGGATTTCTAAATTTACTTGATGTATTGTGGTCGAGCGGGGGAGATGGGGATTATAGTCTTCAAGACCAATCAAAAGAAAAGGTTGACCCTGCATTGTTGCACCGTGATTGCTGGTGTGCATGTCCACCTGCCTTACCTTTGGTTTATATCAAAACTTTGGCTTTCAATTACCATGGGATCAACAGCATTCACTTTTCCCAGATATTGAAAACCTGTTAATGCATACTAGACACTGCAGCGAGATCGTAAAGCACTAGGAGGATGAGGATGCAAACAATGTCTCAAAGGGCTTTTCAATTTCTTAAAGCTAGTGAAGCCAAAAGGGTCCAATCCAACAGCTTGAGGGAAAAGGGATAGTCATATTATACGAGTATAGACACTGTATGAGGAAATACGCCCCGATCACCCACAAATACTTGAGGAAGAATAGGAAGGGCAGTGAGGCCATTTGGGCGTGTGAAAGTAGTTGGGTGGTTAGGCCATGTGGTAGATCTAGTGAATCTGTAGAGTGGGATTACAATTGTATTTAGTTAGGTAGAATTCATTTTAGTTAGCAGGTTGTTATTTTGGTAACCTCTAGCTCCTCGAACTGCTAGAACCTATCATTTTTCCACTTTTCCTTCTTTGTATTTCAATACTGTTTTCTATCAAATTCTGATTTCTTCTTATTGAATTGTGTTGTGGAGTGTGGAATTGGATAGTTTAATCTTCATCATTTTGACATGATTAGTTCTGTGGGCTTGACATGGCAGGTGATTCTTTCACTTTGCTAATGATAGTCTTGTAATTCTTTAAATGTCTTGTTGCTTTTGTTTGTATTGTGTTTGTGGTTATAAGAAATCACCATATACCAGGTCTGGTTAAAACTCATAATTGGTTAACATGTAAAGATTGTGGTAGACATCCAGAAATTAGGACTTTTATTGCAGCTCTTTTACATGGAATATCGTATTTGTAACCACTGTGAATCATTGTTTTTCATTTCTAAACTAATTTAATATTTATAGGTGAATGCATAATTCATATATTTTTTACTTTTTGTTGTGTAGTATTTTCATATCGAATATTTGATAGCGGATATAAGATTTACTTGTAGATTATTCTATATTTGATGTTCCTGCAGGCCTGTGTATGGGGACGTTTTTATCTGAATTATTTTATCATAAAACTTAATTTATTCATCTTATATTTGGATAGTAATAAGGTTTTGTAAACTGACAATTTTCCTTCTTCTTCATTTGTTGACTTTTTTCCTTTTCACTAGGAAATTTGCTGTTGGAGCCCAGAAATCTGCTGGGCTATCTACAGAAGAATGAGAGAAAATATATGTACACAAAATATGAGGGGCATACCCCAAGCAAAGACAAAAGTTCAATCAAAACATGAAAAAACTGGAAAAAAGCCAGAATTGCACAAAAAAGCACGCATGCTGCTCACAAAATTAATCAGCTAAATGTCATACAACAAAGCTGGGTCAGATCTCATACTTGGTGATAACCCAAAACCTTGCCTTAAACTAATCACAAATAGTCGTCAAAACATCCATACAAGAGGCAATGCTATGGAACACACGATTTTTCCATTCATACCACAAAAATAAATTATAGCAAAAAGGACTAACCGTGAACAAAGTACCTAAAGTCCCCTTTTTGCCTAAGATGAAACTACTCAACCTATATATGAATATGATTGTAAAACTTATCTTGAATCCAATCCCCAAACCTAATGGAAAAAGAAAATCAATTGGCAAAAGAAAAAAAGATTTCACTTTATCAAAGAAATTAAGAGATTGTAAACACATTTACTCGTTTCATTAGATGGAGATATATATCCAAAGTTCCAACCAAGTTTTTAGGTGAATTTCACAAGAAACTAAGGCTAAAATCTTGGATAATTATATCCCTCGATTTTGAGGGAATTTGAAAAATAATGGAGAAAATAAGACTTTAAAAAGGTCATACTTTGGAACTTGGATGGTTATAAATGTGTGGGAATCAGTCAATCTTGACCTTTTAGAAACATTTGATACTCTTGCCATAACGAGGAAAAGAAGACTTAAAATTTCACACTCTGAAAAGGGAATGATTGTAAATGTATGGCAAACGTCAATCTTGAGGCTCCAAAACATTCGATACACTTGCAATGGAGTTGAGTTCAAAAAAAAAAAAAAAATTTGAGGATCTAGAGAGTTTGTGAATGGGGAGAGTCTTATAAAAACGAGGGAAGGCATGGAAAGAGTACTGTTGTTTGTGCTTTTGAGGAGGGGAATGTGTGGAAATCAAGCTTTATTCAGCTATGGCAGATTTTCTCAACTTCGTATCTACGAGTTGAAGTTGAATAATATTAGGTGGTGATAGTGCTATTGAATCTATGATTAGCAAATGAATAACTCCATTCTAGTTGAAAGGATTTTTCAACTAGGCGTGAAGGGGAGTGGCCACAAGAACTCCAGATTAGGTATTATTATTCAAATATTTTTCTTTTAGACTGTTCTTATAAATAGATGTTATACACATTCTTATTTCTTTTCATTTTTAACAGGTGAAATTATCAGGATTTCTAAATTTCTTGATGTATTGTGGTCGAGCGGGGGAGTGGGAGGATTATAGTCTTCAGACCAATCACAAGAAAAGGTTGACCCTGATTGTTGCACCGTGATTGCCTGGATGTGCATGTCCCATGCCCTGTTACCTTTGGTTATACTCAAAACTTTGGCTTTATTACCATGGGTCAAGCACATTCACTTTCCCAGATATTGAAAACCTGTTAATGCATACTAAGACGACTGCAGCCGGATCGTAAAGCAGCTTAGGAAGGATGAGGATGCAAACATGTGCTCAAAGGGCTTTTCGAATTTCTAAAGCTAGTGAAGCCAAAGGGTCGCAATCCAACAGCTTGAGGGAAAAGGGATAGTCATAATTATACAGTATAGACACTGTAGCTTGAGGAAATACGCCCCCGATCACCCACAAATACTTGAGGAGAATAGAAGGGAGTGAGGCCATTTGGGCGTGTGAAAGTAGTTGGGTGGTTAGGCCATGTGGTGGATCTAGTGAATCTGTAGAGTGGGGATTACAATTGTATTTAGTTAGGTAGAATTCATTTTAGTAGCAGGTTGTTATTTTGGTAACCTCTAGCTCCTCGAACTGCTAGAACCTATCATTTTTCCACTTTTCCTTCTTGTATTTCAATACTGTTATTCTATACAAATTCTGATTTCTTCTTAATTGAATTGTGTTGGTGAGTGTGGATATGGATAGTTAAAATCTTCATCATTTTGACATGATTAGTTTTGTGGGACTTGACATGGCAGGTGATTTTCTTTCACTTTATGCTAATATGAGAGTCTTGTAATTCTTTAATTCTTGTTGCTTTGTTTGTATTGTTGTTTGTGGTTATAAGAAATCACCATATACCAGGTCTGGTTAAAAACTCATAATTGGTTAACATGTAAGATTGTGGTGACATCCAGAAATAGGACTTTTTTATTGCAGCTCTTTTACATGGAATATCGTATTTGTAACACTGTGAATCATTGTTTTTCATTCTAAACTAATTTAATATTTATAGGTGAATGCATAATTCATATTTGTTTACTTTTTGTTGTGTAGTATTTTCATATCGAATATTTGATAGCGGTATAAGATTTACATTGTAGATTATTCTATTTGATGTTCTGACAGCCTGTGTATGGGGACGTTTTTATCTGAAGTTTTTTATCATAAAACTTAATTTAGTCATCATTATATTTGGTAGTAATAAGGTTTTGTAACTGACAATTTTCCTTCTTCTTTTATTGTTGACTTTTTTCCTTTTCACTAGGAAATTTCTGTTGGAGCCCTAGAATCTCTGGGCTATCTACAGAAGAATGAGAGAAAATATATGTACAAAAATGGGAGGCATCCCCAAGCAAAGCAAAGAGTCTCAATCAAAACATGGAAAAAACTGAAAAAAGCCAGAAGTTGCACAAAAAGAGCACCATCTGCTCACAAAAATTAATCAGCTAAATGTCATATCGAACAAAGCTGGGTCGAGATCTCATACTTGGGTGATAAACCCAAAACCTTGCCTTAAACTAAATCACAAATAGTCGTCACAACATCCAACAAGAGGTGCAATGCTAATGGAACCACGATTGTTCCATTCATACCACGAAAATAAATTATGCAAAAAGGACTAACCGTGAACAAAGTACCTAAATCCCCTTTTTGCCTAAGATGCAAGCTACTCAACCTATATATGTGAATATGATTGTAAAACATTATCTTGAATCCAATCCCCAAACCTTAATGTGAAAAACTAAAATCATATGGCAAAAGAAATGAAGATTTCACTTTATGCAAGAAAATGAAGAGATTGTAAACACATTTAACTCGTTCATTAGATGGAGATATAATCCAAAGTTCCAACCAAGTTTTTAGGTGAATTTTCACAAGAAACGTAAGGCTAAAATCTTGGATGATTATATCCCTCGTATTTTGAGGAATTTGAAAAAATAATGGAGGAAAATAACTTTAAAAAGGTCATACTTTGGAACTTGGAATGGTTATAAATGTGTGGGAACAGTCAATCTTGACCTTTAGAAACTTTGATACTCTTGCCATAACGGAGGAAAAAAGACTATAAAATTCACACTCTGAAACAGGGAATGATTGTAAATGGCAAACTCATCTTGAGGCTCCAAAAACATTCGATACACTTGCAATGGAGTTGAGTTCAAAAAAAAAAAAAAAAAAAAATTTGAGGATCTAGAGAGGTTTGTGAATGGGAAGGAGTCTTATAAAAAACGGGGAAGGCATGGAAAAGGAGTATCTGTTGTTTGGTGCTTTTGAGGAGGGGAATGTGTGGAATCAAGCTTTATTCAAGCTATGAGATTTTCCAACTTCGATATCTACGAGTTGAAGTTGAATAATATAGGTGGATAGTGTGCTATTGAATCTATGATTAGCAAATGAATAACTCCATTCTAGTTGTAAAGGATTTTTCAACTAGGCGTGAAGGGGGAGTGGCACAGGAAACTCCAGATTAGGTATTATATTCAAATATTTTCTTTTAGACTGTTCTTATAAATAGATGTTATACACATTCTTATTTCTTTTCATTTTTAACAGGTGAAATTATCAGATTTCTAAATTTACTTGATGTAGTGTGTCGAGCGGGGAGATGGGAGGATTTAGTCTTCAAGACCATACAATGAAAGGTTGACCCTGCATTGTTGCACCGTGATTGCCTGGATGTGCATGTCCACATGCCCTTTTACCTTTGGTTTATACTCAAAACTTTGGCTTTCAATTACCATGGGATCAAGCAGCATTCACTTTTCCCAGATATTGAAAACCTGTTAATGCATACTAAGACGACTGCAGCGATCGTAAAGCAGCTTAGGAAGGATGAGGATGCAAACATGTGCTCAAAGGGCTTTTCGAATTTCTTAAGCTAGTGAAGCCAAAAGGGTCGCAATCCAACATCTGAGGGAAAAGGGATAGTCAATTTATAGAGTATAGACACTGTAGCTTGAGGAAATACGCCCCCGATCACCCACAAATACTTGAGGAAGAATAGGAAGGGCAGTAGAGCCATTTGGCGTGTGAAAGTAGTTGGGTGGTTAGGCCATGTGGTAGGATCAGTGAATCTGTAGAGTGGGATTACAATTGTATTTAGTTAGGTAGAATTCATTTTAGTTAGAGGTTGTTATTTTGGTAACCTCTAGCTCCTCGAACTGCTGAACCTATCATTTTTCCACTTTTCCTTCTTGTATTTCAATACTGTTATTCTATCAAAATTCTGATTTCTTTCTTAATTGAATTGTGTTGGTGAGTGTGGATATTGGATAGTTAAAATCTTCATCATTTTGACAATTAGTTCTTGGACTTGACATGGCAGGTGATTTTCTTCACTTTATGCTAATGATGAGTCTTGTAATTCTTTAAATGTCTTGTTGCTTTTGTTTGTATTGTTGTTTGTGGTTATAGAAATCCCATATACCAGGTCTGGTTAAAAACTCATAATTGGTTAACATGTAAGATTGTGTAGACAATCCAGAAATTGGACATTTTTATTGCAGCTCTTTACATGGAATATCGTATTTGTAACCACTGTGAATCATTGTTTTCATTTCTAAACTAATTAATATTTATAGGTGAATGCATAATTCATATATTTTTTTACTTTTTGTTGTTAGTATTTCATATCGAATATTGATAGCGGATATAAGATTTACATTGTAGATTATTCATATTTGATGTTCCTGACAGGCCTGTTATGGGGACGTTTTTTCTGAAGTATTTTTATCATAAATTTAATTTTAGTCATCATTATATTTGGATAGTAATAAGTGTTTGATCAACTGACAATTTTCCTTCTTCTTTTATTTGTTGCTTTTTCCTTTTCACTAGGAAATTTGCTGTTGGAGCCCTAGAAATCTGCTGGGCTATCACAGAATAATGGAAAATAATGTACAAAATATAGAGGCATACCCCAAGCAAACAAAGTCTCAATCAAATAATGGAAAAACTGAAAAAGCTAGAAGTTGCACAAAAAAGCACGCATGCTGCTCACAAAAATTAATCCTCTAATGTCATATCGAACAAAGCTGGTCAAGATCTCACTTGGTGATAAACCAAAACCTTGCCTTAAACTAAATCACAATAGTCGTCACAACATCCATACAAGATCAATGCTAATGGAACACACGATTGTTCCATTCATACCACAGAAAATAAATTATAGCAAAAGGGACTAACCGTGAACAAAGTACCTAAAGTCCCCTTTTTGCCTAAGATCAGCTACTCAACCTATATATGTGAATATGATTGTACCACAAAAGGCCCTATGGCTATTCTTAATATATAATTTGTACATTCATAGTTCACTTATTTTTTTATGTTTTGGATGTATCTTACTTGAAACGTAAGCTTCCTTGACGCAATGTCCAATATCGTTTGCGACCAGATTGGTGGAGTTTTGAGGATTGATCCAATCTTGTGTGATGTCAAAAGCAAATAGCACTTTATTTAAGAGCATTTCTTGGAGATTTGATAAGCAATATGATTTATTTTTTTTTTTTTTTGGCCATGTTTTGGATTTGATAGGCATATATAAATTTTTTTTTTTTTTTCATCCCAAAAATTGTTCTCCTTAACTTTCCCTTTATTTTGGGTATTGTTTAATCTTACACTAAAGTGCTGTCGCTTTCACTTTAAAGCCTTTTTATTAAATAATTCCCATAATCTTCAATCATTCTTCCCGCTCAATAAATTTTTAGCAATTCTCTCAATTCTCGTTCTTTTTTCTCAAAACCAAAACAAAAAAAATGTTCTTGAGTACTCTTACCAATCAATTTGCATCTACGAAGAATAGCTTCTATTGTCGCCTCACAGCTACCATGACAAAGCTTATTTGTCAACTTTCAGTTCACGGTTTCCCAGCAAGGTACCAGATCTCTTGTCCTCCAAAGTTAGGTATTGGATTGCACGTTTCTTTCTCTGATGAGTACATTAGTTATTCAAGAATATGGCGATGATCTAACTTGAATAAACTCTTTAGTGCTATAAAACATTATCTTGAATCCAATCCCCCAACTTAACATGAAAAAATGAAAATCAATCTGGCAAAAGAAGAAACGAAGATTTCACTTTATGCATAAGAGAATGAAGAGATTGTAAACACATTTAACTCGTTTCACGTTAGATGGAGATATATATCCAAAGTTCCAACCAAGTTTTTAGGTGAATTTTCACAAGAAACGTAAGGCTAAAATCTGGAGTTATATCCCTCGTATTTTGAGGGAATTTGAAAAAATAATGGAGGAAAATAAGACTTAAAAGGTCATACTTTGGAACATGAATGGTTAAAATGTGTGGGAATCAGTCATCTTGACCTTTTAGAAACATTTGATACTCTTGCATGGACTTGAGTATAGAAAAAAGATAATGAGGATCTAGAGAGGTTTGTGAAGAGAAAGAGATTTACAAGAGACGGGAAGGCGCGGAAGAGAGAATATTTTTTGTTTGGACCTTCTGTTAGGGGGAATCAAGCTTAATTTAAACTATGGCAAATTTTCTGAACATTGACATCTATGAGTTGAAGTTGAATGATATTAGGTTATTGAACCTGTTGATAGGGTTTAATCGAGACGAGTTTTTGGCTAATCAAGTTAGGCTCGATTCTACAGTGTCGAGCACGAGTTCGAGCTCAAGCTTGAAAAATCGACCTCGAGCTCGAACTCGACACTAAAAATTCAGTTCAGCTCAAGTTGGAACCCACAAAATAAATCCCTCAGTTCTCTTGCATTTTCTTATTTTATCAACCGCAAAGGAGAAAGGTACGGGCATTAAGAAAGCAAGCAAAATGATGAACATTTGGAAATGCCCACTAGGTGAATTAAATATTAACTACCAAATCGCAACCATGTCTAAACTTGGTTTTGATATTGAAGATGAAAAAAGGTAAAATAAAATTTGTTTACCTATTTCTATTTAGCTAAGAAACCCATAGATTTCACTTACAGAAAGATAGGGTCTTAGTCATTGCAATTCATGTTCTTATTTGGTCTTTGGGATTTTTTTTTTTTTTTTTTTTTGTGCTGTTTAATTTCACTTGTATAACGATTAACCTGATCCAGCTCATAGTGTGCGCAGCAGATTTTTCTGAATTTTGTTTGTTTCTTATGTGCTCAATTTTCAATGTGGGTGATGATTTTGATCTGAGGTTTTTTTTTTTACTTAGTTTTGGGGTTGATTTTTATGTTTTTTTTTTTTTTTTAAGTGATGAGGGTTAATTTGTTTGCTTTTTTTAGTTTTGTGAAATTAAAACTGGAGAAAGATGAAAAAAGGAGAAGAAGAAGAGAGATTGGAGAAGTTAAAACCGTAAAAGGGATAAGTATAAAAAAAAAAAAAAGTATAGTTTGCCAAGTCGTGTTCAAGCTCGAGCTTGTTGAGCCGAGATCCGACTTGTTCGAACTCAGCTCAACACTGTATCCAGTCAAGCTCGAGCTTGGCTCCGCTCGTATATAGTTGAGTCAAGTTCGAGCTTTTACTGAGCCAAGCTCGAGCCGCTTACAGGCGGATTGGCTCGATTGACACCCCTACCTGTTGATTACCACAAAGAATAACTCCATTCTGGTTGTAAATGATGTTCAACTAACTTGTCGGCTAGGCATGAAGAGTGAGTTTGAAACTCCAAAAATTCAAATATTATTATTCACATTCTTCTCTTAAACTATTCTTATAAATAGATGTTATACAATCATAATATGTTCACATTTTTTTCTTTTTTGTTTTAAACAGATGACATTTTTAGGACTGCTAAATTTACTTGATGACCAATCACAAAGAGTAGGTTGACCCTGCATTGTTGCACCCTGGCCGCCTGGATTCTATTACCTTTACTTTATATTCAAATATGGTTCCAATTACCTTGGGATCGACAACCATTCACTTTTAAAAGATATGAAGAACTGCTAGTGCAAACTAAGATGACTCCACAGAGATCATGGAGCAGCTAATGAAAGATGAGGATATAGACAAATGCTCGAAGGCCTTGTTGAATTTTTTAAAGCTAGTGAAGCTGAGAGAGTAGCAATCCAACCTCCTAGGAAAAAAGGAATCGTAATTGTATAGACATTGTAGCTTGAGAATAATCTACTTCAGTTACTTGATCACAACTTGCACTGGAGCAAATTGTTGAAACAAATGAAATTAATAAATCTCAACCAAGACTAGTTCAACCAATTGCTTGTGTGTTTGTGTTGTGCACAAGATTATCCCATTGGTCAATTTTTTTTTTTTCTCTCTCTCTCTTTTAAAAGGATGTGATGAAATTATAATAATTTCAATCTCATTTCATCTCAAATAATATTAAGTAAAGATTTATAAATAATTCTGTTGAAGAGGAACAATTTTTTATTGGAAACTGAAAGGATATTTTACTAAGGGTTTAAAATGAATGATCAACATCTTTATATATAACACTATTGAATGGGCAGTTTGATTTAAATTCGATATTCTTTGAAAATAAGGATTCGAATGTTATCGAGAAACATTATTGGTCAGAATATTTCCAATAGGTATAAAAATGATAAAGATCAGTTTGTAAGATTAAAAAAAAAAATAGCTGAAAGTTGAATCAGTTTTTCTTATATACAAATCAGCAATGTTCATAGCCTACTAGAGTCCGTATGAGCCGCAGCAATAGCGTACACACATGATTCGACTCCAAAAATGTTGCAACCCCAATAGATTTTGTAGAAACCATTATCTCCCCAGTTCTCCCCATGATTCTTAATGATTCAATATGGCTTCTCCTTCATCTTGACTAGAGCATAGCCAGTTGAACCGTACCCCCAGCAAAACCCCATGATCCAAACGCTTTGAGCAATGTATGGGCATGAAATGCCTTCCATCTATGTAGGGTGAGCAATTCAAGGTACCCTGCATTTTTGGGGAACGAAACCAGAATCATACAGTGCAAGTTCCCAAAAAGGAACTGAACCGAAACCTGAATGCAGTTCCGGTTCCTTACCCGGTACCCTAAAACAAAATCATTACCCCATATTGTTTAAAAAATAACAAAAATACCTTAAAAGTTTACAATCCACCCCTAACAAATTAGAAAACTTACATTTAGTAGTTTTCAACTTTTGATTACTCATTTTTGTGTCCAAGTGACTCATAAATCCTCTAATCTCTAGGACAACTTGAATTCAATCAATTCACACAATTCACATAATTTTTTTAATCAAAACCAAAACACAAGCAGGTTCCAGCCGGTACTCGCTTCAGGTTCTTTTCCCAGGTTCGTTTGAGTTTCGGTTTCAGAACTTGTAGGAACTGGAACCAGACCATACAATGTCGATTCCAATAAAATGGAACCAAACCTACCTGCACAGTGTCGATTTCAGGTAGGTTCCAATTCCGGTTTCGATTTCGATTCTACCTATAGTTCCGTTCTGCCCACACTTATGCTCACCCATACATGTATGCTTGCATGAACACAGCATTGATGGCAACAACATTCACACGAAGGTAAAGATATGAGAAATACAGACATTAACCATTAGTGAAACAATAGCACAAGAAAAATTTGCAGGTGCCACATCAGTACCAGTGTAAGGATAGTCTTCCTCTTGCATAAGTCTAAAATGCCCTTCGAAAGAAGTATGCCATTCTTCTATTGATCGACGACTTGTCAACAAGAATAGAGTCAACGAGGCCAGTAGAGTCAGTCACCTTTTCCTTCCTTCTAACAGTCTTTGGGGGGTCAGGAAGTCCAGCTTTGAATGTGTACTCAAAGGCACAATTCAGGAGCCCACCATTGCATCAAGAATTACAAGCACCTTGCTCATCTGGATCACACTGCAGATCAATTAGAAGAGTCAAAATAATCTGAGCTTAATGAGTCATTTTAGATATACAAGCTTATCACATTGAAACATGTATGTGTGCAAAAGTTGATGAACACATAAACTGCACCAATTTAAACAATAATGGGCATCAGATGACCTATTAACTGTAACGCATAGTATAGTGAATCACAAAGGGTTAAACAGAGGATCATGAAAAAACTCTATACAATCATACAACAGAATCAAAAGGGCATTACAAATTATAAACAGCAAATCCCGTAATCTAAACAAAATAACATTGAAAATATTACTATAAAAAATCAAATTTATAAATTATTACAAATTTTACCATAATAAAGAGCATTTAAACAAATTATCATACTCGAAATGAGTACATAAAAACGAAGATCAAATTTCAACCTCCTCTCTATTATTTTATTTACAAAATCCTTTTATCCACTAATATTGCCCCAAATACACTGTACCCTAAAATTTGAAATATTGCAAAACACCTCTAGAAAATCACAGTTAATCCCTATAATTTTGAAATATATCAAAAACTCCCTAAAGCTGAACCAGACTGGAGAGACTGCCAAGTCGAGATCCCCAGTCGGTCTGGTCCGAGTTTTAAAACAGTGCCTAATTAGCATTTTCTTATACTTTTCTGACCCAATCTCTCATTAAAGTCATGAAAGCTTTAATTGGCATAAATTTTGAAGTTAATGTGTTATGAAAAGCAAATCGTAAAGAATCTTAACAACCATTAACTGCGAGAAAAAGATCTCCATTGAATGCATATAATTGATTTCACTAAAATAACGAGTAAAGAAGAATTAAATTATTATTTCTATCATTATTTCTTTGTCTTTGAATACTTTTATGACATAGTGCCAAAGGCCCAAAAGGCCAAATATGATTGTGAAGGGATCCAAAACTAGAAAAAAATCTCCCCAAAAGAATGACAAACAAATGAGAAAATAGTTAAACGTTAGGGAAGGTTCACAAGAAAGAATGGAGTTAAAAAATTGTGTTGGTAATACAATGTTTATGATCTTATCTTTATGTAAATGATTATGCATAGTGTTTTGTTTTTGGATTTTTTTTTTTTTTTTTTTTTAACCTAACCCAAGCATTCCTTATAGGTAGGGTTTTTTGTATTCTTTAATCTCCGTTTTGTTTCATTTCTTTGACAAAAAAAATGGAAAAAAAAATATATATAATAAGATAGTCTTAGTTAATATCAATTTTTTTTTCCTAACCCAAGTGTGTCGTGAGATAAGTTGGCTGTTTTTTAGGTCTCCTGAATATTCTTTTTCCCTCTTTCCATAAAACCTTACTTATAAAAAAGAAAATGAAGTTAAAAATACTAGCCCCCCCCCCCTGAGATTACACCATTCAAGTTATTAACCAATAATACTGTAGATTGACATTGGACACTGAGTATGGACAAAGGCTTTTGCCTGGAGTATTTATTACTATCATTGAAAAAGGTATTTTGGAATACCTCATTTGTTTATTATTCCCTTGCTCTCTCTCTTTTCCTCTTATGGGATTTGAACCATGGCTGCCGAGAAGACTTCACTGTCCTCTACCTCCCAGGCACACATTTCCCAGTAGTTGCTTCGCCAATTATATATTTAACTTAAAAAAGTGACCAAATCGATATCCCACAGCAACAAATTTTTTAACTCAAACACTACTGAATTTGATTCAACAAAAGTGGACAATTGAATATTTGGCACAATTTTGTATTTCAGGCTTTACGAGAGACAAGATGAAAATATTACACCCACCCCCTCTCACAAACTTCTTCTTCGCAATTGGTTAGCTCTAACAAATCCTACAGATCCCACCTAATAAATTACGACTAACCAATTGTAAACTGCCACATCGAGATTATGGGTGCAATTCTACAAGATTATCGAAACAAATTCATAGCATATTATCCATGAAAAGAGATATCCAAAATCCAAATCTTTTTCGAGAAGAGCATAATCGAGTTTAGCAGCATACTACGTGATGCAGATAGCTTCCAAGAACAAAGGAAAAGTCAAGTATGGAATAGCACGAAAATACATGGACTCTAAATCACCTTAGAACCGCCAACCCAGTGGAACTAAAGGATTCTCACTACACATGCAATACTTGACAAAAAAAAAAAAAAAAAAAGTGTATCCAACAACAAAGTTTTTATTTCAATGTGCGAATAAAACTCGTCAATATCTATGCCTCCACCACTGTGCCTGAAACATAATAGACAATGATAAAACCTTTAGAAAGCTCACCTCTAAGTTCCCAGAATAGAGAGATTTTAAGAACAAACTCAAGTAAATATATTATGATGGCCAATTAGGATATTTTCTTATGAGATGTACCCACAAATAGAGAGTCCGATATTAAATATTGCAATGCAGTCAGTCATGCATGCCAATGACTTCAGGTCACGAATCAATTGACCAGAGGAACTTAATGGAGGCTAGCAGAATTAGATAGATACAATGAATCACTGATCGGAATGGAGATCATGTACTTGCCTCAAAACTTGGCAATTTTTGCCTTGGAGTGACCAGAGTCCTTCACGTTTATGAACTATAAGAAAGCACTATACCGCCATTTTCATTTCGTTTTCTGTGAGGATCAAACCTATGAGTTTGAAATCAGCTGCTACAAAAGAATCTATATTTTTCTTCTCCGGATTGATCTTCAAAATCTGCATATAAACATGGATATGAGACTTAAAGAAATAACACCTTTCGCATCTAGTATCAATCATATGATGATTCAATAATCCAATCATCAACATGGTTTCTGTTCAAAAAAGTATTCTTCTTACTGGAAAAGGCTTTGGCAGTTTCTGAAGTTGCTCCTGCAGAGGCCTCACATGAGTCGATAAACATGAGTATCACCCACCCATGGTGAAATCACCAGGAGCAGATCTGTACAATATTTATGAAGGTCAACAAAAATTCCTCAAGGCCAAAACTGTACACTTAGTAATAAAAACCTTAAATAATCTCCAGACTTATTTATTCGTGTAGCAATTTCTTAGTTTGTTAGCTTCCTACCAGTGTCTCCTTCAATGATTCAATCTATGCAAATTCATTATTTATGATAGGCCCCTGCAGCAAAATAAGAACACTGCATAGCTGATTAAATTCCATCAATGGACTTCTTTCATTCGTCAATTGGTTCCACCCTACCCATTTAAATATTAAGCTTCTACAGTTCTTCTATACACAAAACTTATTCATTAGTTTGTTAGGAGGATACATACCACAAACATGAGCAATCATGCACGTCAAAGAGCATAAGACGCAATGTTGAAAGGCACACCCAGCCCATGTCAGCAAGCGCTGATACATTTGACATGATAACTCCCCATTGGCTACATAGAACTGTAGAAAAGAAACCAAAGACTTGCTTACAATGAAGAAAATCATAACACAATTTTACCATAAACTCAACACCAACCTGTGCAACATGTGGCAAGGTGGAAGTGCCATCAATTTGAGATCAGATGGATTCCAAGCTGAAAGGATGATCCGGCGATCATTTGGATTTCTTAATCTTGTCAATACATCCAGTAACTGATCAAAGCCTTGACCAGAGAGTCAGCATGCATATCAGTGTACCTGTTAAGACTTTAGCAAAACTGAAGCTCTAATCCTCGTATATAATCCATCTCTCATTACACTAGAAATAGCAGAATCCACCAACCTTGCACCAAAATCCTCCACTGAAACCCATATACAGGACCAAGGTCACCCTCCTCTCTGTCTGCCAATCCACACTGAACAGATATACATATCGTAAGAGTGTATGAAGTGACACCGGATTTTGCCCCCAAAAATAAAAACCACCCAGCACTTGCCTGTCAAGGTATTCTCTAGATGCATTGCCATCCCATATATGAATGTCCTTCTTGAAGAACCTGTCGATTATACTAACTTTTAGAATATAGACCATTTTTTTCCTGCTCTAAACACTAAACCAAGCAGAGTAAAGGAACAAAATATCTAATGAACAATCCATTTATCAGTGATCAAAGAAAGAAGCGTAAAGAACTCCATACCAAGAATAAAAAAGTTAAAAGGTCAATTCATAACTCATATTATATCCCAAGCAATATAAAAGGATTCATATCTGATACTGATACAGTACAGACAATTAATTCCATTATTGAAGAGAATTCATCTCCAATGTTGTACGAACAGCTATTCATGTGCCATGAAAAAGTAATCATAAATCAAACATATGATTAGTGTCTACACATGGGGTATAAACAAAAAGATCCTTAATGAATGCTTTTTTTACAGTCATATGTTGCATATCACATTCTTGAAAAAATGTGCGGATCAAACACTGATCAGCAGTGTAAAAAGAAAAGGATAAAAACATCAGATGACAAGTAATATCAAAATGCCAAACATTCAGTCACTCCTTGAATCACATAGCTTCATGCAATGCAAAGATACAATCTACTGAAGGTAACACCACCCAATGTCATTATTTCAGAAAAAACACATGCAATTGAGAGAAACTCTTGAAATTACAAACTCTTTGGACACAAACTGAAATGCTCTGTTCTTCTCCCATCAAATCAAAAAGTTAAACATTCAACAACATCATTACCTTGGTTGTTGAACCACTGATGAACCAGAGAAGTTCTTCAACAACACCTCGCCAAATACTTTCTATGAACCAAACGATAACAATGAATCAACCTAAATGTCAAATCAATAAAAACATTTTGCTTTATTATAACGGACTTTGTGATAAGTTGAAATAAAGGGCATCATGGCAGTCCAATTTCCACCCTCTAAAAAGAATATGTAAAGCCCATTAATTTAGATCGTTCAACAGAAAATAAATAGGTAAGATAGCCATACCTTGGTTGTAAGAAGTGGAAAAGTTTTGCGCAAATTAAACCGCATCTATTTGGAATTGAAATGAAAAAATACAATAAAAAAAGAAAGTGAGCTTCTACGATTTAGTTGTTTAAGGAAAGACCAATGAATGGAAACATTTCAGAAACAAAGCTCTCTAGACAGTCTAGCTGACTAACCTGGCAACCAAATTTTGATAGAGTGCCAGTCCCTGTCCTGTCATCCCTGAAGGGCCATCTGAGTGATGTCTTAACAAGCCTTAGATACAAGTACTCCTCATGTCTCTCAAAAACATCTTGGGCAGGAAGAGAACTTCTTCACCTCAAACTTGACAGAATCGGTCTTACTATCAAGGACCATTGCTTGTTCAGAATTGTCCGCAGAGCTTCTAACACGAACATATGTTGTGAAGCAATGTCGAATCTTGTTTTCCACAATAGGAGGATGAGTACCATGCTGGAACACAGATAAATCAATTGGTGGGATAAAAGTGTCACAATCAATGCTTGTCTCAATTTCAGTAATGTGGATTGCATCACATCCAGGAGCATTAAGGCTTCCCTGTATCAAAGCACGTTCAACATAAAAAATGAAATACAGCTTGTAAATAGAGTAATGATCAACAAGTTCTCGAGTACATACCCCAATATTTGGCCACCTCCTATAACAAACACTTTCTCAATTGACAGACAATAAGGACGCAGCTAACAATTCTAAAGCAGACCCATGCTTCCACATATCACAACATTTTCAGCAGTAGCAATGTCAAAACTCCCAGAACGAGTCAAACAACATTAAGGCGACCCGGCAAAGGTCGAGGCTCAAAGGAATACTCTCCCATGTTTTCCTTCCCATTATGACTGCATTCTTTTTCCCAGAATCGATGTAGTCAGAGTAACATCCTTGAAGAATTTCAGATCAGAGGGCAATCTCCAGGGTAACTTCCCATCCTTACCAATACCCATATCCCTAGTTGCAGCCACAACATTTGGTAAGTCTCTTTGGATTCGGCTGTGTATCGACATTGCCGTTAGAAGGCTTGTCTTGGAATCAGCAGCCATATTTGATGTCAGAGGTCGAATGAAACTTGAAGTTAAAAACTCAAAATTAAGACCGCACAGCCAACTCCCCTGGTAGTGCGGTGGAACCTGAAAAGTAAGAGAAGTATTAATAACAAATTATCGAAAGCAAGAAGGCAGAAACCAGTCACTAAAATATAAACACACTTACCCAAACAAAAACAAAAATAGTCGTAGATATTCACATTTTTCTATACGCTTGTCAGTAAAAATTTCTATATCCGGCGCAATACATCTTTACAGAAAAATCGTATTTCAAAAAAAAAAATTAATTTTCAATCCAGCTATCAAAAATGACATTACCATCTCCCCAAAAATCAAGAAAAGAAACAATCTAATGCAGTTAGATTTCTCCCAATAATAGTCCAAGATTTCAGATTTACAAACAAACAAACAGAAGATTAACCAAAATTTCTCCCTTGCTTTACCAATTATTAAACATAGCAGCTATAAGCTATGTCAGCTGAATTCCGCAAACAAGATGGAATTTGACTTCTCAGAGTAAGAACATATACTTAAAAAATTAAAATTAAATAGAAAAAAGCTGTAGGTAAAGCCTAAAGACAGTAAATAAATGATGAAATTTCCATTACAATTCAAAACGCACAAAATATTATTATATAAAAATGCACCAACACATTCTCTTTAACAACAAAATTACATAAAATAATTATTATTCATAACCAAAAAAAATTGCAGTAATATTAAACCAACCAAAATAACATAATCTTCAAAAAAAAAAGTCGTCGATCAAAATACTCAAAAAAAAAAAATCCAAAAAGAAAATGCAAGTTACCGACCGATCTGAGATAGAAGCGCAAAATCTTGATCCTTCTTCACTCTCAAAAACAAACCCTAACAAAACAAATTGACAGGAAATGACGATCAACCAAGCAAAAATTAGGGTTTCCGATTAGTGAAATGAGAGCGGATTAGATAAAAGCAAAAAAGAGAAATCTGAAACTACAAGCTAAGCTAAAAAGTTGTGTTTCAGTGAGTGAGAATGTTGAGTTTTTGCTGTTTGTTTTGAGAGAAAAGAAAAAAGAAAAAAGAAAAAAGAAAAGGAGAAGAACAAGAAAATACACACTCAAAATTACTTTCAAACGACACAAAATCCAAAACCACGGTTGACGCGGAGTGCCGCCAAGGCGAGTGTTGTTGGTTGGGCGTTTATATTCACTTTCTTCATCTATTTGCCCTTACTCCTTCACTTTATTTACCTCCATTGCCACTCCCTCCCTCTACTACTTACACCTACCACCATTGAGAAAAACTTTTTTTAAATTAAATAATAATGAATTGTTAAATTTTTTGGATTTTATTTATTGAAATATCTCATTAAATTGTAATAAAATTGAGAAAAAATTTATTAAGAATATATTAATCTTCTAGAATGTTCCAATAAGGATAAAAAGTTTGGATAAAGATAAAAAAAATCATCTATATATACATATATTAAAGGGGTGTTTGCTTGAGCTTATGAAAATTAGCTTATAAACAACAAGCTAATTTTAGTTTATAAGTATTTGAAATTTTAAGCAATTACGTATTTGGTTAAAGTACTTATAAGTGACTGATAAGTTGTTGACGTGTTTGGTAAAATATGGTTTATAAGTACATTTTATTATAAAATGACTAAAAAGAGTACTACATTAAACAATAGTACACTATGGAATTTTAAAATTAAACAAAGATAATGTAGTAATATACTTGGTCAAACTAGCTTATAAGTATAGTACTTATAAGCCCCAAAAAAAAAAAATACCTCTCCCAATTATTATCATTTTTTTTTTAAACTTAACTTATAAGCTCAAAAAAGTTATAAACAAACAGGTCAACTTAATTTTAGAGCTTATAAGCTAGTTTAATCAGCTTATAAGCTTAGACAAACACCCCATAAATTCAACGTGGTTTAAATTTATCATTTATATATATTTAAAAAAAAAATTTGAATTCTTAATATGGGCATAAAATCAAGTTATGTATTTATGGTATCAAAATTTGATTAAATAATTACTTAAATAAATATCAAATATAACGGAATTAAAAAGGTTGCCCAAATTAGATAAATTATTTGTTATTTTAATAACATAGAAAAGTGATGGTTTCTTACTACTAAAATAATCCCTTATCCATTAATTACAATATTATATTAATTATAAAAATAATATTCAATTCTTAATTTGTACTTTAAGGTACATAACAAAAAATATTTTAAAATAATATGTAATATATTTTTTTTAATAAATAAATTATTTTGAAATCTGTAAATGATAATAATAAAGTACAATTAAAAATATATGAATTTAAATATAAAATGGTATTATGGAAAAAGTAGAAGACACGGTTTTATTAATTGCAATGGCAGCTAGGATATTAGATTTAACTCTTAGGGGCAATAAAGTCATTATATAGAGTAAGAATAAAAACGTTGATTTTATATCGAAACGGCAGGCTAGCTGAAGAGAGACAGTAGAAAATATACCAAGGCCAAAAGCCGTGTGCTATGCCTGAAAGGCGGGAAATCCCCTACTCTCCAATAACATTACGACACCTGTTAAACATATTGTGAGAAACCTACCGTCCACTTGGCGGAAATCAGAGGGGTGCAGTCATTTTCCTTGTAGTTTTTGGTTAGTTAATCAAGATACCAATTACTTGAACGTCTTAATTACTTCAACGGGTACGATTACGCTTGTTTCCAGCGATGCAATCTCAGCGATCCACGTCACTCTCTATTAATTCCATATTACTTACACGGTTACACGCAAGAATATAAATATTATTAAGTTTAAAATTTAATTGATATGATAACTTAATTAAGGAAATAAAATATTAAAGGAAATAAAATATAAAAGGATAAGATGATAATTAATTAAAAATTATATCATTTATTATTATTTTTATTATTTAATTTTCAATGCCTTTCGGTGTAGGGCCAAATCCAATGTCTTAGCTCCAAGATAAAGAGTCATAAGATAGTGATAGGTCATAGGTGGGTGCGATAGAAATCAAATCATACCTAATTATTAATATTTTAAAAAGGGATTATTACTTTATTAATTTGTAATATTTTCCAATTAATTCAAATTATTGGACCTGCAAGTGCTACGAGGAGACTCGAAGGCGTCAGATCTTACCATCTTTGATGAAAAGAACATAATTAAATGTTTATAACAAAAATTGAGAGCCGTCGAATTCAATCATCTTAAGAAGCAAAAATTAATATCTTAGAATGGGTTTAGTTTATTATTTTGGGAATAATATTGGGTAGTTGAATATGAGAGTATTACGAGGTAAAATTTAAAAATCTTTAAAAAATCTCATAGGTTTGCTAATTTAATTAAACACCCCAATATATAAAAATTATGTAAAATGATAAAAACACCCCCACCATCCGCAGTGCCAGATTCCAACCACCACCGCCAGAATCTGGTCGAAAAATTGCGTTACGACATAGACCAATCGGATCTGTGTCGTAACGCGTCGATATGGTCTTTTCCAACCATATCCATCACATATTTGACCGAAAAAGACCAAATCTATGGCTAGATGTGGCTGTCGATTGCCGCAAAGGTCCATCTTTGGCCGTCAGATCTGGCATTTTCAATGAATAACCGACCATTTCTGGTCGTGGTGTAAGCTGTTGTGACAGATTCTGACTACCATCGACGGTGGTTATCGGAATCTGACAAGTATGGGTGGGTGGAGGTGTTTTTGATAATTTTTTAAACTTTTTTTTCTAGGGGTATTTAATGAAATTAATAAACTTAAGGGATTTAAAAGTAATTAAAAAATACACTAATATTTCTCAAATAATGTGCCAAACAAGGGGAATAAGATTAGGAATACGAGTATAAATATTGAACCAAACGCACCTGATATTTATGATGAGACTTGAATACCGCCGATGTTAAATTATACTGGTACTTTTCAAGAAATTCAAACTGTTAGACTATAACGGCGTTAAGCTATCTGAGACTCGAATACCGTCGGTGTTAACAAATATTGAAATATATATATGAGATTGA